>NC_136705.1:1925122-1987622 GCF_947650265.1 Symphodus melops | reverse complement strand
GAAAATGATGCACAGTCTAGTAACCTAGTTGTTTTTTTAATTTGACACCCTTCTGTTGCCAGATCTAAACGGTTTATAGTCAGGAGTTTTGAAGTAGCTGGTTGTCATGGTTACAGACTTTAAACGTCTTGATTGGGTGAAATGTGGTAGGAGGATGTGAACGCTTTGAAATCGACTTGAAATCGGAAAAAAAACAGTGTGCGTTATGTTGGATCCAAAACTATAAAAGTTTCCCGACGTGTCGAAGAAATCAAGAAACGAGCGTAACCGTCCATTAAGGTCGAGTCTGCGGCCGCACGCCGCACAGTCCAGATCGTTCTCATGTTCAGAGTGAAGTTCAGCTGCGGGGACTCAGACGCTCTCTGACCCTCCAGCGCCCGTGTGGTCGGAAGGCTGACCCCGGGTGAGTCCGTGATCAGAGGTCACGACTTGTTTGAACCGCTGAGCCGCCTGGAGCTCCTTACAGGCTCATTACGTGATTAAATCCCCCCGACACACACACCACTTAATCTCACACAGGAAACGCCGCCTCAACCACCAGCTGCAGCCATGATGCGTGTTTAACCAGCGTTTACATCTCTGTGTGTGTGTGTGTGTGTGTGTGTGTGTGTGTGTGTGTGTGTGTGTGTGTGTGTGTGTGTATTCAGACAGAGCTGGACTGTTTCTGTGCAGGTTCAGGTCGATCCCGCCTCTTTTTTAAAACTCAGATTTTATTATGATCGGATTCACACGGAGGAGGCGACCTCGTTCACGTCAGCGTTTCCCCGCACACAGACGCCGAGGTATATCCACGGTCGCCCAATCAGCCCCTTTCCTATATTTTAAGCCGTTGTCATGACGACCCTGCTGACTCTTCTCCGTGCACAGAAAATACAGTTTCTCTAACTGAACGCTGACCTCGCTCTCTCTCTCTCCCTCGCTCTCTCTCTCTCTATCCCTCCGTTTGTGTGAAACTCAAACACGGGCCCGTCACCTCGCATACTTTCACACGCCGCGATGCGTTACTCCTCCACACTGTCAACAGAGTGCATCATGGGACGATGAGCTCAGCAGGTCGGCAGCGCTCAGCGTCCCACCGGGCAGAGAAACTGCAGCGATCCGTGACGTTTGTCCGTTAGTCTCACGTTGTGTGGCGGACTGAAGGGAGGCGTGTGTGTGTGTGTGTGTGTGTGTGTGTGTGTGTGTGTGTGTGTGTTTGTGTGTGTTTGTGTGTGTGCATGTGTGTGTTTGTGTGTGTGCATGTGTGTGTGTTCGCTCTGGTTGATAAATGGCAGACCTGGTTTGGAAAGTGTCTCCTTTCTGACAGAGCACCGGCCTTTGTCTTGAAATATGATCCGCCTCTCTGCAGCTTCTCAGGAGCTCTGACTTTAAACACAGCGGGGGTGTGTGTGTGTGTGTGTGTGTGTGTGTGTGTGTGTGTGTGTGTGTGTGTGTGTGTGGGGGGCTTTAAACACTGAAGAAGCTGCTGTGGTCCGTCAGGGTCGTCACAATAAAAGACTTTTAAACATGGAAATAAAACAAAAACAAGTTGAAAGTTTTTCTCTGCTCTCGGTTTCGACTCGTCAGAAGTTCATCGGCAACATGGCGTTTAAAAAAGCGTTCCAGGCTTCATTCCTCTCCTTTATACCCGTCTCATGAAACAGAAGTGTTTTTGAAGCTTCGAGTGGTGTCGACAGTTTGACTTGATCGTCCTCTGCTGCTTCACCCTGACGGCTCAACGTCTGGAAGAAAAGTGTAAAAGTGGACAGAACAGGAAGGAGAAGACGTGTTGACTTGGCAGAGTGAGACGGAGCGTCGCGGAGCTGGAAGAAGGCCAAAGCAAACGAGCCGCCGCCTGCTCACCGCGTTACGGAGGAGAGCGGCGTGACCGACGAGTCAAAGACGCCGTTGTTGTCCCCCTCAGAGGAGGGTAATGATGTTAAACTGCAGAAGAGGAGCTCTGATTGGATCACGAGCTGCAGGATGGGAATCACATGATGTTTGTCCCAGGAGTCGCTCGTTCTCCTCGTCGAGCTCCGACACCTCGACGAGTCAAAGGAACCAAACAAAGACTGGATCAGGAAGACGGGTCGTCACAATACCAGAATTTAAACCTAATAATCAACATTGACCTTGGAGGCACCGAGCTCTGGGTCACTGCTCCTTTTTTATTCCCACAGATTACAGGAAACTTCTGCACACGCTCTGAAGTCCTGGTTGACTCTTTCCTCGCCATAACTGCAAAACGCCACCGTTGTTTTTTTTGTTTTTTTTAAAGCTTTGGTGAATTTAAACAGGTCAGAGACTGAATCGTTTTAAAACACGTGGGGTTAAATGACAATCTTACTCTGCAAAGCTTAAACAATAAGGCCTCACATGACTCCGCTCATCCTCTCTGGGATCTGTTAATCATCCTGCGAGAAGCAGAAAATGCTGCATTGTCTGCAGCGGTCTCACCCAAATAAGAAGCATATGCTTCCACCTTTAGTTCAGACGTTTCATAACAAGAAGCGCTTGTTCACGGCTGCAGCGCTCGCTCAGGAAGTCGTCTCTCTGCACGGCTCGGAGTGACCTCAGGAAGTGACCTCACAGGGGCGTCGCCACGCCGCGGCGAGTTCTCCGCACGAGAGAATCACTGCGAGAACTTCAGAGTAACACACCTGCAGCCGCCTGACTGATCGATCTGAAAACACACGCTAAGAACTGTGTGTGTGTGTGTGTGTGTGTGTGTGTGTGTGTGTAATCTGAAACCCACAAAGCTCACAGCTCGAGTATTATGAGCACGCAACACGTGAATGAACGGACTCGCTGGGTTTGTACATTTTAATCTGGATTAGAACCAAACTGCAGGAAGTAGAATCACAGAGATCGACCTTCAAAAAGGAAGAAGGTCGTATCTACAGACGGACCCGACTCTGCTCCAGGACTAACCGGGCCTCAGCGCCGTGACCTCACATTGGTCAGATACAGTCAGAGCACTCGGGGGGTTTCTCCGTACCGCGCACACACACTGAGGTGGGCGGAGCTTGAGCACGAGTCCAACGAGCTGGACGTTGAAGGGTGAAGCGTGCTGACGAGAACGCTGCGGATCACCTGCGTCTGCGGGCAGCCAGAGTTTGATTTAATGAGAGAATAAAGGACGAGAACATCAGCTGACCTGCAGAGAAAATCAGATCACGAGACCAGGACACACACACACACACACACACACACACACACACACACACACACACACACACACACACACACACACACACACACACACACACACACACACACACACACACACACACACACACACACACACACACACACACACACACACACACACACACACACACACACACACACACACACACACACACACACACACACACACACACACACACACACACACACACACACACACACACACACAGAGACATTAAAAGTAACGCGGTCTGTAAATGAAGCTTCGGCAACGACCCGGCGTCTTTAACAGGAACACGACCAGCACCACGCGCACACAGCTCGGTCACACACAGACGCCCAAATTACCCACAATCCCACCTCAAATTAACGTCTTCATGTCTCCATCCGTCAACAACTAAATCTGAAGCCTCGAGTTCAACGTTTCAGACGTCACCATGTTGGTTTGTCCGAGTCGCACTGAGCAGTCCGGTTCAGTCCGGTTCAGTTTGGAACGGTTAAAACAACCGATACGTGCCGACCTACGTCGGGACGCCGAGTGCAGCAATCTGAGCCTAAAGTCCAGAACCAGAATCAGTGCGGTCCGTCGATCGGTTTAAAGAAACGTCACTTCAGTCACACGCCGAGTTCAGAGCTCCTTCAGGATTTTAAATCTGTTTTAATTCTTTGTGATTGATGTTAGCGAGTAGCTTCGCCTGACGCACGACCTCGGAGGTGCATTTTCTTCATTTATTCCACGTTCCCATTTTTTTTTAACATAGAGCTCTATGGGGACTGACTCACTGCAGGATTTATTTCCCAGCATGACTCACACTTCTTGGAAAGACACTAAAAAAAACTTCTTCTGACTTGAAACACTTTCATGCTTTTGTCCTTTTTTTCCAACTGTTCCTGAACTCATCATTGAGAGCGAGCGTTAAAACAAAGCTCGAGCAGACTTCTCCTTCCTCCTATAAACATCTGAAAAATTATGGTCACATTTCCAAAGCAAACGGAGCGTTTAGCAGAAATAAAGCTCGACGTTATGAGCAGAGGAAACTCACCGGCTTCAAAGAGACCTCGGAGTAAAACATTTAAAAATAACTAACCCGAGTGCGAGTGTGTGAAGCCGAGTGTTTACGGAGGGAAGCGAGGTGCAGAGGTGAGCGCTTTAAAACTCTCTCTGCGTTTCCCCACACGGAGGAACTCACTCATGTTTAATGCCTTTTGAAGAGCCACAGAGTTTGAGAACGAGTTCCAGTGCCAGAAAAAAAGATCAAACGAAGAGGAGGGAGGAGGAGGAGGAGGAGGAGGAGGAAGAGCTGCAGGACATCCAGAGAGGAGAAACATTTGAGGGAGTCTATGAATACTTCTGCTTCTTTAATTCATGACAACCAGAAAACTTGCTTTTCTAATAAGCGAGCCTGAGGCTGTGTGGAAACAACAAAGCAGCAGCCAGTATGTCCTCCTTCTAACTTTAGATTCTGCTCCTGAATGCTCTGGATTTGATTGGACCAGAGAAGGTAGGCGGGGCTTTGAAGGCCGTTTTGGACGCCCCTGGGTTTGCCAGGTATGAGAGCAGTTATCAGGTGAACAGGTGTTGCAGCGATGGAAGCGGGCAGTGGAACTGCTTCAGATAGAAGTGATTGTACCCGAGCTAAAAAGCCTCTGCATGTTTCTAATAAGCTCCAGCAGCAGAAAGCTGCTCAGACTAGGATCAATGTTGGAGATGAAACATGGAGAGAGGTTAGAACGCAGAAAGCTTTACAGACCCATGCAGAGCTGGCTAAACACTGAAGCTACAGTGTCCACCACATGCAGAGCTGGCTAAACACTGAAGCTACAGTGTCCACCACATGCAGAGCTGGCTAAACACTGAAGCTACAGTGTCCACCACATGCAGAGCTGGCTAAACACTGAAGCTACAGTGTCCACCACATGCAGAGCTGGCTAAACACTGAAGCTACAGTGTCCACTGTAGTGAGGAGCTCGCTGCTCCAGAACGTGGACGTGAACGAGCGAGGGGAAAAAAAAGTGAGGGAGCGGCGGGTGTGCGCCCATGCAGGGCTCGTGTGTCACCCGACCTGGTTTCCAGGCGGACTCGTGAAGGAGGCAGCGGTGTCGCTTTCACTCAGACCTTTTCTCTGCTTCCTCTTCAATGGCCGAGGAGGAGAGCGGCACAAAGACGAAGAACACGTCCGCCCCAAACCATCCACGGGGATGAAAGAGCGGCGCTGAGGTCATGGTGCAAAAACGCAACACACACACACACACACACACACACACACACACACACACACACACACACACACACACACACACACACACACACACACACACACACACACACACACACACACACACACACACACACACACACACACACACACACACACACACACACACACACACACACACACACACACACACACACACACACACACACACACACACACACACTCCTGTGGGCCGTCTGTCTGTGTTTACGTTCGTCTAAATTCCAGTGAAAGCCTCATGTGGGTTCTCCAGCAGCCTCCTCTCATCACGGCTGCGATCCAAAACCCCTCAGAGACCCCCGGCCTTCACCCTCCATCCTGACCACACACACACACACAGCGGAGACCCTCATGGTCCACAGTGAGGAAAGACCCTGACCGCGTGTCTGGGTCTGGACCCGGATGAGGACACAAAGCGGCGCTGAAAGACGCGGCGCAGAGCAGGGAGGACTCATCCGCTCAGACGTGACGCCAGGAGGAAACGACCACATGCAAAAAAACAATCTACTTCCTGTCCTCTCTGCTACACGGGGGGGGGGGGGGGGTTTATGTCAGACACAACACGGACATTGTTTCCAATCCGTCCTGTTCGTCACCTCCAGAGAGATGAGATGAAGAGAGAGAGAGAGTGTGTGTGTGTGTGTGTGTGTGTGTGGTTTTTCAGGGTCAGTACTGATCCGAGGTCTGTCATGTCGGCCTCTCAGGTTAAATCAGCAGCTTGTTGAAGGACGGAGGAAATGATGTCAGACAAACAGGAAGCAGCTTCCTGCAGCAGATGTTACTGAACTGACCTCTGACCTCTGGTTGCTCTGATAAAAAACAAATCCAGCAGCTCTGGGACAAAAGCTTGTTTTGGTCTCGATGCGGCCGGACGAATCCAAACCTGCTCCTCAGCCTCCTTCTCATCCAAACACGAGACAAAGAGCTTCCAAAGCCTCCTGCTCGCTGCCATCCCTCCGTCAGAGCTGATTAAAAACACCCGCAGAGACTCCGAGGGAGGTTCAGAGAGAGGGCAGCAGAATAAAGAGGAGGGGGCTTGAAAAGGGATTCGGGGGGGTTTGGCACAGTTTGGGAAAGTGGAACGAAGGAGTGAAGAGGAGCAGAGGAGGTGAAACAGAGTGTGAGGACGGCAGAAGAAGAAGCTCTCTCTCTCTCTCTCTCTCTCTCTCTGCACGCAAACACAGAAGAAGGAGGCGCCGACGGTGCTGCTGCACAGAGGAGTCATGAAACATGTGGCGTCGGGTCAGCAGAGGTTGGAGGAGCTGCTGCACTGTCACAGGACGCTTCAGACCAGGAGCTCTAAAAACCAGTTCAGGGTCCACAGAGCAGGACCCCTTTCATCGTGGGACACAGAGACCAAGCTGTCCCTCCCCGTTGAAGAGTGAGCACAATGAGGTGTAAACATGTCCTCTCTGCTTGCAGGACTCGGGCAGGCTGCAGGGTCCCCTGAAGCAGATCAAACACAGCAGCTCCTTTCAGCCTGTTTAACTCTGCTGCTGCTGCCGCCGAGGGGGCGGAGCCAAGGCTGATTGAGAGCTGCCCGTTGTCACTCCGCCTGTGGCCCGACACCGCGATGAGTTCATTCAGCCCCGGGACACAAAGAGTTAATAGCTGCTGGGATTATGCAACAGCATGCCAGACTCCTTTCTCGCCCCCCCCACCCCCCCCCCCCCCCCCCCCCCCCCTTCCCCCCTTCAAACGGGCTCAAGCCAAACGAGGCATTCCTGCACGTTTCCTTCAGATGCATTTGAATGCAGCGCGGCTCGAGCTTTGGCAGCGACGTGGGAACAAAACAGAGATTTAGTGAAGAGTGAAGGCGAGCTTTCCCCTCAGCAGGGCCTCACACCTGGGGGGGGGGCAGTCAGTGATACCTGCCCCAGGTCAAACCACTCAAACAACCTGCGTACATCTTTTTAAAGACAGATTGTTTGAGGCCATAAATTGCGTCGAGTGCAGCCGGCGTCGGTCGTTCTGGTTCAGCTTGTTACGCAGTTTTTTCTCTTTCAATAGTTCAGGATGGAACCAATAGAAACACTCGACCATCCTACATTCCTGTGATCTGACCCTGAAGCCTGAGGCCCACCTACCCAGTTAGACGCTGGTACCGTACCAAAGTGTACCGGGGCGTTTGGTGGAAAGGAGGCTTTATTTTTATGACACGCTGGAGGACATAAAGACGGTTCTGTCTCCACATTGTGCAGCTTGTCTCGTCTTTAAACACACTAATTATTCCCTGCTGCAGGAGTGATCAGAAACAGGCTCGGGGTGCAGAGTGGAGACAGAGCTGAGCAGGCAGACACCCAGTCTGTAAACAACAGGCGCTCCTCCACGCCGCCGCCGCCGCCGCCACGGCCGTCCCACCGGCAACCGGGAGGAGCAACTACGGCGAGAGAGAGAGACGGAAACTTCTCCAAACCACAGAGTCGGACAGCAACGCCAGGAAAACAAGACGCACACACACAGGCCAACATTTGTTCCCTTTAACGCAGACACAGTCCAGAGCAGCGGACGGGTCGGCAGGTTCAGACATCATCTCTTCTCAGCAGGCTTCGTTTGGTTCTGATGGACGATTCTGAGCTTTTCACAGCCCATGATGTTCTCTTCACAAAGCAGTCCATGAGCTCCCTACATGGCCACGCAAGAAGTGTAGTATCACAGCGGACACGTCTCAAAACCTCCTGGAGTCAGTCTCTCGCTCGGCTGGACGGGCGATCTCCGACTGCTGTGGGACGGATTTGATGCATCAAGCTAACGTGCAGCTGCTTCATGTGATGGACAAAACTTTACTCTGGTGTGTCACGGTGTTTGAAGGCCTCAGACGTGAAGCTTTGAGTTAAACATGTGAGCGACTGGCGTGTTGGTTCTGGAGGCAGACGTTAGCATCGCTATAACGAGCGCGAGCTGGAGGAACATTCAGCCCGTATAGCTGGAGAGAGAAACGACCCAAACTGTTTTTATAGCAGGCTGTAAACATGTTTATTATAACATAGAGCTCTATGGAGACCGACTCCCCTGCAGGAGACAGACTCTAGTGGACACTGGAGGAACTGCAGCTGTAAAGTTGGACATTTCCACATGGTCAGTATTTGAGTTAAAGGGATATTAGAGAGCTGCACCGGCGACCCGCCTTCATTTCCCCCCGAGACGGGAAAGTTCTGGATTTCTGGTCTGATGGATGCACGAACCATGAAGTGACAAGCGTGTCGAATAGAAGATATTTGAGTCTCCATGATCTTACAGCTCTGAGAGTGAAAGAAGATCCCCCCCCACCCCCCCTCTGAGTGCAGTTAGCCGACGTAGCGTCGACTCTCAGGTTCAGGAGGTTTAACCCCGACCTGAAAAAGCACGCTCGGATAAATGAGCAGAAAGCAGAGTCGTCCCCCGGCCCGAGCCGCCTCCTCCTCCTCCTCCTCCTCCTACTCCTCCTCCTTCTGCAGCTCAGACGATGATGTTCACCCGAGTGAAACAGGAAGGTGGTTAGGAGGAAACATCAGCGACATGAACTCCATTTGTGGCTTTTATCCACTCAGAGCTGCATTAAGAGCACGCCGCTGCTCCGCTCCAAATAAAAGAAGGTCTGATGCATGAAAAGCAGGAAACGCAGGCAGAGCTCCTCCAGTCATCAGGAGACAGAGCGTTGTATTTAAAGTATGCACCATGAGGTTCCTCTCTCTGCGGAGCGACGGCCTTCGTTTAGGTCTCGATTGTTCAGCTCCAGCCAGGAGACGAAACAACAGAAGAAACCAGCTCAGCTGTGATTAC
The DNA here is from genome assembly GCF_947650265.1 of Symphodus melops. NCBI lineage: Eukaryota > Metazoa > Chordata > Actinopteri > Labriformes > Labridae > Symphodus > Symphodus melops. The sequence goes on along the minus strand of NC_136705.1, from coordinate 1,978,437 downwards.
TGTAAACTTACACTAAGAAAAGAAAAAACCTGCAGAGACGTTCTCCGTTTTGGTTTGTTGGGTTTTTTTCCTTTCATGGTGTCATTAAAGCCGATCGGCCTCGGTCGCCATTTTGCCTTCACACATTCAGAGAGCCGTTTATAAAAATAGCTCACTTGTGAAGCGGGCTGGAGAGGCTGTCAGGAGTGTACCTGGCTCGCCTCTATTCATGACTCCCCCCCCCTCCTCCTCCTCCTCCTCACTGCTGCACACAGAGGACACATTCATCCACACACCGGGCACCATGGGGGGGGAGAAGGGGGGGGGGGGAGACGCTCCAGCCCAGAGGAATGTTTGGAGACCATCAGGGCCGTGTTGAAGGCTCAGGAACAACACAATCAAGAGCTCGTCCAGCGTCTCAGTCTGCACATCAGATAAACGTGACCGAGTTGTGACAAGATGAGCGGCGACTTCATCGTCCCGATCCTCTGAAAGGATAACAAAACATTCCTCACACCAACGAAGAAGAATCCCTCACAGAGGTTGTGAACTTTAAAACGACTTCCACAACGAGGCAAGGCGTCGAGTCGGCCGCTCTCTCTCTCTCTCTCTCTTTTTTTTTGTCCGTTTCTGGCTCCTCTCTTTGGATCACATCTCGCTCTCCCTCTCTGCTCACCGCCAAGCTGCCAGGCTGCGGCTCAAACACGCAAACACAGTTATGAATATGATAATCACAAACGGCACAGTGTGCGGATGAAGTTCACTCTGGGGGGGGGGGGAAATACAACAACACAGCAGAGCTGCTTTTTAGGGAGAGCTGAAAACGAAGCATCGTGCTCAAAATGAGAAACTTCACTTTCACTAATCATGCAAACAGATGTGCAGAAACATACATGATACAAAAAGGCACGAGCACTGTTTGTATGTGCTGCACAGGATGAACGTGTCTTAGTATGTTGGAGCAGAGGACAAAGAGGGAAAAGAGGCAGCATGTAATCATTAGTAGGTTTCCTTCAGAAGAGAAACTCATGTTGAATCAATTAAAAATGGTGACTGTAAAATATGTGCAACATGTTTTTTTTAAGCTCCGAGTTCTCACAATCCTGCAGCTTGCATCTTAATTCTTCTCATTTCGGAGGCAGAAAGCTTCTCTAAACTGCAGTTTTGTTTTTTTTCTCCTTTAAAAGTGGGGGTCAATGGGGGAGGGGGACTGGTGCCCCACTTCCTCTGCGGACCCCAAACAAAAACTGGGCTTCAAGTGTTCACCCAAAAGAAAGCGTTCACGTGAGGTAAAAAAAGGGAACAACTTTAACTCGCAGTCAAATCAGACATGATGTTTGTGCAACAATGAAGCAAGTTAAAACAGGAAAGCACGGAGGTCAGAGTCGGGGGTCTGCAGACATGTAAGGGTCTGCAGTCTGCATGTTTCCCTACGTGAAATTAATGGACTTAAAAAAGACAAAGTATGCACACTGTTTATGTGAAGTACATTCGCTCTGCACCAACCTTGGATGCAGATAAAACCGACGGCGAACATCGTCTCCGCCGCTCCTGTCCTCCTCCTCCTCCTCACCGCGGGGGTCCTCCGTGCCTCCTCCCGCCGGGTCTGGCTCTCTCCGGGTACATCCATGCCCCTCCTGGTGCTCCGGCGGATAACCGGTTCTCTGTGTTCTCCAGCGGCTTCGGTAGAGCCGCGTTGCGAAAGGGGAGCGTCAACGATATCCGTGCGTCACACCGTGTGCGTAAAGGTAAACCGAGCCGCGCGTTACCTGCGCAGGTCTCCCGGGGGGAAACCACGGCCTGCTCACCTGGTTGTTGTGGAAACTAGCAGGAACGAGGCGGAAACATGTGGAGGACGGCTCCGGTCTACAGGCCAGACAGACGGACGAGTGACCCGAGTTCAGGGCGAGGAGCCGCGCGGAAAGTTTGAAGCGAACTTTAATCCTCCAGGTGTTTTAAGGACCGGGGGTTCGGTGTGTTTTCAGCCCGCAGAGGTTCATCACAGCCCGGCTTGAGTGTCCGCTCTCCGCCGCGTACAGATCCACCAACCGTCGGTCAGTCCAGTCCGACAAACAGCGAGTTTGTCTCCGCGGTGTTTCAGAGTCGGCTTCCTCCCACCGCCGGAGAGGTTTTCTACTCCAGCGTCAAGCTTGACCAAACAATATACGTCACTTCCGGTCTAGACCTTCACAATAAATATAATGAAGAATTATCTTTTTACATTTTACCTACTGCACATTTTAAATGAAGAAAAAATACTGAATACATAAATGTATTTTTTTTTGTTTTGCAATCTGTCAATCAGAATCATGTCCAGAAGCTTCAAATTAAGTTTAATTTATTTTTAAGCCATAATATAAGAAATAAGAGACAATGAACACAAGTACTTTCACGCAAGGAACATTAAATACAACAAAAACAGATTAATTAAATAAAAAGCTAAGGCTATACATATGATTTTCTTTTTACAATATTATTTTTTCCAATAGCATGTTGTAAAACGTAATGTTTAATATTATCATAATCTTTATACTCAAACTACATGCAAAACTTTTTCAAATAAGTTGTAAAATCCAAACTGACCTTAAAGTCTTTTATTTTAAATTCAGTGTCACATATCCGGTGTTAATCTAAAATTCTAACTTGACTGTTTTCCCTCTTTTTTTTCCATAGGGGAGCTTCCGGCTCCTGGACTTGAACCGGGATAACAAATACAACAACGCCACCTCCTGGTTCAACCTTATTACTGCGTTTTACAGTGCGACACAAATTATTAAAAATATGTAAAACTATTGGCAATGATCGTCCCCAATTCATCTGTGAACCAATCTAAAGATAATTCATGTGCCACTCGCCTTCAAAATAAAAGCTTTTTTCTTTTAACTTTTTATTCATCTTTTTTCCACTGCTGCACATGATGCAACTTTGCATTATGTTACACTATTTACAACTTAATGATAAAGAGAAACAAACTTAAAGTTAAACCTAAACAAGCTCAAAAAGCTTGCAGCGAATTGTCCGATCCAACGACAAACACAGGTGTGAGTAAAAACTGTTGCGTTTTATTTCTGGATCAGGTTCACACATCGGGTCGGATTTATCATCACACATTATTCTTGGCATTTGTTATTTTATAGAATCAGATCCAAACATACAAACATTCTTTAATTTTTAACCAACAGTGATTTCTCTTTCCTCCACATTTCCAGATGTTTCATGATTCTATTTCCATTTCTTACAAATAAAAACAAAAACATGAAACATGACAATTACAGAACATGCAGTTTTTTTTTTAATAAACTTCACTCAAGAATGAAAAGGATCAAAGACTTCAGAGAAATGTGCAAAATCTATGGTTCTCACACCGTAATCATCGGGATAAGCATCACAGCTGTACCGCCTGTAGACAGCTGCAGGAGACTCGGCACGCATCATTCAGTCAACCCAGCTCAGGCGTGTGACTTTCATTTATACACTAATTAAAACATCGAACGCGTCTCTGGGCGATCTGAGGATGAACGCGACTCATCCGCTGGGTTTTTCTCTGCGTGCAGGAAACAACAAAACACCTGGAGGGCGACGCTCCATGACATTCAAATGTTAACCTTATATAATATACTCGCATGAATTCAGCAGTTTGCATGTCTCACCCTGTCTCCCAAAGCTTACACCAACACCTCACATTTCAGTAAATCTCAACAGGCAATTTAAGCATTCAAATGAAATAAAAACTATGATTTACAACTTTACATTCTGTCACTTGAACGCAGCGGACTGATTCATTACACTTCCATTAACGCAGGACATGAAATCTTTGATATTTTACAACGATGAATGGCACAAAACAATCGTCTTAAAAAGGTAGAGTCAGCAGCTTCTGATGAGCCCAGGAGGAGGAGGAGGAGGAGCCCGAACACTGCGACTGACTCCACCTTTAAATCAAAACAGCGTGAGGACGTGTTCGAAGACACGAGAGACGAGGCGTCATGGAACACAAAGAGGGAAACAACAACAACAAAAAAACCCACCCAGAATTTAAAAATAAAACACGTTTCACAGACTGGATCAAGTCTTTGGGTCGGTTCTTTGGGTCGTGTGGGAGGCTGCCGGGTCTGGTAGTGTTGGTTGCGGCTCAGAGAAGGAGCCTCTCAGCAGGATGAGGCTCAGTTTCCAGTGTAAAGGTCCACGGTGCTGGAGCTCAGGCCGCGGCTCTCCCTGAAGTTACCGCCTCCTCGAGTCTGACACACAAACAGAACATTATTCCACATGTTGGAAAGGACAGCTGAAGAGAGACAGGAGGGAGAGACATGCAAGGAAGACCCTAAAGACACCCGTCTTCCAACACTGAGGTTTTTAATTTTTACGTTTTATATTGTTTGTTTTTAACCCTGAAAATAAATAATAAATAAATAAAATATATTCTTATTATTATTGGAAAATGTGCACTTTTTGAGCCACTGCTGTGGTTTAAAGTTCGTCAGCCCTCAAGGAGACTTTGTGTTTCCTCACCTGGAACTGGTCGTCACTGGTTTTGTTCAGGTAGTTCAAGGACGCAGCTCGCTTCATGCTGTTGATGAGAAAACAGAGTTCATAAATGATCTGACAGGAGAAATAAAAAACTTCTAATTTAAAGTGAGTCAGCTGTCACAGTTTCTTCTGACCTTGTGCTGCGCGGTTCAGGAGGTCCGTTACCCTGAAGCTTTTTCACCAGCAGCTCGCTGCTTCGGCGCAAAACGTCTCGGAGCTTTCCCAGAGAGCCTGCACGCTGGAGAGCGCCGCTGCCGTCCTGCACACACAAACACATCAACACGACCATCAACAACACGGGGATTCATCAACCGGGTTTTTTGAAGCAGGCTGTAAACATGTTCATGTCTGCTGTGAAAACAGGCTGTTTGAATGGGTGTGTATGTGACTTCCTGTGCTGCTGCACCCAGCCTCTAGTGGACACTCCAGGAACTGCAGGAGTTTACACTTCAGCATTGATTTCATTTTTCAACATCTGCGGTTGCTACTTGGTTTCTTCAAGCGCATTCACATAAAAGGGGCGGAGTTAGCGTTGTATGACCACGTTTATATTTAGCGAGCACAAACGCAGAGAACGACTGTCAGACATAACCGGGTATAAAAGAGCAAGTCCAGGCTTTTTATATCTCTGTGCCAGCATTAGCAGCTCTGATGGCGTGCGAGACGGCGTTGGACGTTATATTGAAGCTGCAGCTCTGACGGAAAGAAACCAATAAAAATAAATATGGAAAAAAAAAGTGTTACTAATTTTACATCTTGGAAAAGTCATCAAACACACGCACATCATTTTTTCAGATAATTAGAGTCATTACATAAAAAAATGATTTGAATGATGAGCGCGCTTGAATCGTTGCGTTCTTTGAGTCACATCAGGCAGTTTTAAGGGATGAAATAAATTAATGTAGGCTCGATCATCGATAATCGATGCTCAATCAGCTCACAGACATACTCCGCGATAAAGAATAAAGAGATCCGATTGGTCAGTAGGCGGAGCTTCATTCATGTTGGTCCTTTTTTCTGCGTTCCATTTGATCTCAGTAGTCAGCAGTGTCCAGACGGAGGTGTGAAATGGAACGCCCCCCCATGAAGTCACATGGATGTCATCGTTTAAGTTCTATCGCTATTGCTTTTTCCAACGAGCAACTGGAACACGCTCAAGCGCCGAGATCCGTCAGCATCATCCTTCAGTGTATCATGCGTTACCATGGTGATTGACCCCAGCGAGACATGCACCACCTTCAGAGTTAACCTTGACGTGTTTCGTGTACCTGCTCGGAAGGAGCCTCATGATTATTCATGGTCGTTCTCCTCCGACTTAAGACGCTGGGAAAACAGAAAGACACTCGCAGGAAGCAAACTGGGAACGCTGGTTCACGACTGTTCTATGGTGTGTAAATATATTTATAACGGGTCTCTGTTAGAGCGCTGGTTATCGACCTTTTCTGGCTCACGACCCCACTTTGACGACCCCGGACGTCCTAAACAGACAGCGGTCTTTATAATGTTCGTTGTTGTGACAGATAAAGAAAGGCAGTGAGGTTATGACCCACAGCAGCTTCTGTTCAATTCATCTAAATACACAGCATTTATTTTTATTGATCAATAAAGAAAGATTTCAGGCGACCCCATTTGAATTCCAACTTGGGGTCATGACCCCAAGGTTGGGAAAGCCCGTATTAGAAAATTAGACACTGCAAACATCCCATCATTATCAAAGCTATCGATATCGTGGATTTTTATCAGAATCTACGGTGGCTGGGAAGTGCAAACTTTAAATACGTGCAACACTTTTACGAGACAATCGACAGAATCCTGCAGGGAGAACCAACTGCTGGGAGGGACCCCCGACAACGCAGGTTTGCTTTTCGTGCAGTCGCTGGGATTTTTAAAGGACGGAGGGTCCGACTCTGGAGGGTCCGACTCTGGAGGGTCCGACTCTGGAGGGTCCTTCCGTATCGTCCGCGTCCTTGACCCGCTGACCGCCCACTCTCTGACTTCAGGGTCACTTCCAGCAGTTTGTCCCTTCCCTTTCAGAGGATGCTCAAGATTCAGTCGTTTTGTCAGGAGTGCTGATGTGAAAACAGGAAGTGGGTTGGCCAATCAGATTTCAAATGGAGGAAACGACTGATCACCAGCAGGGGGAGCTGTGGCTCAGTGAGATGCTTTGCACTGATTCTATATAACGTTTGGACGCGACGCAGAGAAAAGACAAAAAAAAAGGTCCCAAATGAAAAACTTTATTTGAGAAGAGCAACAAGTGTTGATGCAATCATCTTCACAATGCAGAATGGTGAATATAATAATGCAGTCCTACTTACTAACATAGTGCTTATAGACCTCACCATGGATGAACTGAATCACACGATATATGTCAAGAAGAAGAGACAGTTCAATAAATAAGCATTCCACTAACACAACGATACTGTCATAATTATGCGGTGTACATATTCACTTCTTTTGTTCGGGGTTGCATTCGAAGTAAAGGAGTACTCGTCGGAGGAATGAAGAAGAAAGGCAGGTAGCATACTGAGAAGCCGCAGAGTGAATGCACGTTTTCAAAATCTACAAACACAGCCGACAGTTACGCCTCCGGGATGTTACAGTCGTTTACGTTCAGCGACGTTCAGCTGCAAACGAGCGGATGAAGCTCTGTGTTCATGAGAAACAGCGTCCGGAGAAGAGAGGCGGCGTCGACCGCCGAACGACACCAAAACACACGAGCACGACAGTGAAATCCACGCTTCAAGGTCATGACGACACCAGCTTCACTCCTACACGACAGATAAAAGACGACGGGATTTAAATGTGTGATCATTAAATCGACCTCTCAGGGCGTCGCTGCGCTGAACGCTCCGCTGCCTCTCCGTCAACGTTATTCCCTTTTTTTTAAAACTTTTTTTTAAAAGCTTCTGAATGTTTTTTTTTTCTTCTGCGAATCAACCCGAAAACGCCGAGTCAGGAAGAGAAAATTGAAAGAAATTACCATGGCAACAAAAGCTGCGAGTGATCCGACCAGCTGTGGTGAACTGATGTCGGCCCTTCTGGTCTTTAACAACATCAAGTTAGCATTTTTTCAAACGAGCTACCGCCTTAATATTCAGCCACGAAATCATGTTAAAAAAAAAAATAAATGTAAACAACGATACAAAAAAATGATCTTTAACTATAAAAACAAAAAAACTCGCTTCTCGCTCCTGCCAACAATTTTAGAAAAAGAAACTCTGCAGTACCATTAATGTCCACACGGCGAAGGCATCGGGCCACTAAAGCGAACGAGTTGGCAACAGAAAGAAACGATGCGTTAAAAGGCTAAACGCAGGCACCGTGACGGAAGCGAGCGGCGGGGTCGACCTTCAGAACGAGAGCGACGCAGAGCAAGCGAATAAAAATAAATTATTCTTTTTAATAAATATCTGTGCTGCAGTCGGGCCGGGCGATCAAACGTTTTTCATGATATGGATAAATCTGCCTGCGCGAGGCGTCGTGCAAAGCGGCGTTGGTGCCGCGGCTGAAAGAAGAGGACGCCTCTGAGGAAAGGTGAAAAAAAGCAGCAGACGCGAGGAGCGGCGATGAAGCCGACGCACCGAGCAGACGGCGAAGAACTCGTGTCACCTCCCAACGCTTCACGTTGCACTTCAAAAACCGTAAAGAAGACAGCGGCCAACCACCACGCATGTTCTGCACGTGCAGGAGAGGAAATGACACGGCCATGCCAGCAGGCGGCGCTAGTCTGATACGATACTGATTCAACAAAATGGCAGACAGGACGGCGGGCGGCGACGGAGCTGGACACAACGCCAAAACTAGCGCTATGCTTTCTCACGTAGACGGCCGTTAATCTCCTCCTACAAACGAGGAAGCAGTAATCACGATTTCAAACGTATGAACATCGACGCCGGCTCGAGGAGAACGATGATTGGATGACGTGGAATCAGAACGTTTAAGAACGGACGAGCACCGTCAGCTCAGCTCGCCGCCGAGGAGCGTCACGAGAAGCCGAACCTCAAACTCCTTTATGCAACGCTTTGACAGCGTTGAGTAAAGGGGTCTGTTTATATCCAGGAGGCGGAGCTCTTGTTTCAAGGTCGTTCTTCGGCGTAAACGTCTTCACTTAAAACAAAGGGAACATCCTCGCTTTAAAAACGTGTGATTAGCATCTTTTGCACATGTCAAACTTCCAGTAAATGTCTTGTTTGCTACCCTTTAGTATCAGGACGTCAAACTAGCAGCGTTATATTTATACGTATATATCGTGGTAAATGTTGATAGAACAGGATTCTTCTTGCTGGATCGCCCGGCCCTACTTTAACATTTGTTTTATCGGACCGCGTTAAAGTGAAAAACGACTCGCAGCCTGCAGATCTCTCGTTCCTGCTCTTCTATCGATCCACAGAAATCGAGTGTGCACCAGTGGCTGTTCTGTTCTGAAAGAGGAAAAGTGTGCGGCTGTGACTTCCTCAGAGCGGGAATGTTTCACACACGATGTTTGTTTTTTATTATTATGCGAGGTGAGAGTGATGTTTTGTGTGGGACACGGGGAGGTTAATGAGAGGACAGAATCAGAGCAGAGGAGAGAAGACCAAACGTCCCAGCAGCTGTCAGACGAACAGGGGACAGAGGAGACCGCCAGCAGGGGGCGCTCTCTGCCGGAGAGAGAGAGGAGGAGGAGGGGGGGCACCGTGGAGCAGCAGAGGAGCTGTTGGTTTGTTGGGACAGAGACACACTTCCTGTTGCTATTTGTGTTGAGGGAAGGAGAGAAGGATGGAGGAATAATCTTGATGGCTTAGGCCTGAAGAAGAGAACGAGAGAAAGACACACAAAGAGAAAAACAAACAGCACACGTGGTGAGATTCAGAGCTCAGGGAGGGACTGCCTACACTACACACCTGTACTACACACCTACACTACACACCTGTACTACACACCTGTGCTACACACCTGTACTACACTATACACCTGTGCTACACACCTGTGCTACACACCTGTACTACACACCTGTACTACACACCTGTGCTACACACCTGTGCTACACACCTGTGCTACACACCTGTGCTACACACCTGTACTACACACCTGTACTACACTACACACCTGTACTACACACCTGTACTACACTATACACCTGTGCTACACACCTGTGCTACACACCTGTACTACACACCTGTGCTACACACCTGTACTACACACCTGTGCTACACACCTACACTACACACCTGTACTACACACCTGTGCTACACACCTACACTACACACCTGTACTACACACCTACACTACACACCTGTACTACACACCTGCACTACAGACCTGTGCTACACACCTACACTACAGACCTGTACTACACTACACACCTGTGCTACACACCTGTGCTACACACCTGTACTACAGACCTGTGCTACACACCTACACTACACACCTGTGCTACACACCTACACTACACACCTGTACTACACACCTACACTACACACCTGTACTACACACCTGTGCTACACACCTGTGCTACACACCTGCACTACAGACCTGTACTACACTACACACCTGTACTACACACCTGTACTACACACCTGTGCTACACACCTACACTACAGACCTGTACTACACACCTGTACTACACACCTGTACTACACACCTGCACTACAGACCTGTACTACACTACACACCTGTACTACACACCTGTACTACACTACACACCTGTACTACACACCTGTACTACAGACCTGTGCTACACTACACTCTTACACTACACACCTACACTACACACCTGTACTACACACCTACACTACACACCTGCACTACACACCTGCACTACACACCTACACTACACACCTGCACTACACACCTACACTACACTCCTACACTACACACCTGCACTACACACCTACACTACACACCTGTACTACACACCTCTGCTACACACCTGTGCTACACACCTGTGCTACACACCTACACTACAGACCTGTACTACACTACACACCTGTACTACACACCTGTACTACACACCTGTGCTACACACCTACACTACAGACCTGTACTACACACCTGTACTACACACCTGTACTACACACCTGCACTACAGACCTGTACTACACTACACACCTGTACTACACACCTGTACTACACTACACACCTGTACTACACACCTGTACTACAGACCTGTGCTACACTACACTCTTACACTACACACCTACACTACACACCTGTACTACACACCTACACTACACACCTGCACTACACACCTGCACTACACACCTACACTACACACCTGCACTACACACCTACACTACACTCCTACACTACACACCTGCACTACACACCTACACTACACACCTGCACTACACACCTGCACTACACTACACACCTGCACTACACTACACACCTGTACTACACACCTGCACTACACTACACACCTGTACTACACACCTGCATTACACACCTACACTACACACCTGTACTACACACCTACACTACACTACACACCTGCATTACACACCTGTACTACACACCTGTCTTTAAACGATCTTTATTTAAATGTTTGACGTTGTTTCCTGTCTCCGCCCGTCTGTACGAGCAGGTGACATAAATAACGTCCTCCATCTTTGTTTCCCGTTTTGTTTAAAGGTTCCTAAACAGTGGAGTTGAAGTGCAGCTGCAGTGTTTCTGTTTCTGCACAGAGACGAGCAGAGGAGTTCTGAGGACGGCGTCACAGTGACTCAGCTGTTTCCTCTCCTGGTACCAGAACCTGTGAAGCTGGCAGCACGCTGCAGCCCAGCGATGACTCTGCAGAGAGCCTTCTGCAAACATCAGCATGTCTTTTAAACTTTAACCAAAGGCTGCAGCTGAACTCCTGCACACGATCCGAGTCTGTGAGACCGAGACGGCGTGCAGGTTTGGACCGATTCTTTTCTCAGATTTTGTTTCATAAGATCTAAATAAACTTATTCTGGATCTCGATCGTCCGCTGAACCGAGGACGGTAAAGAGAGAGCTTGTTCAGTTTCCTCTTCAGGCTTTCACCTGTTCGGCTCTAAACCTATGAATCTGAATCAGAGTCGGCTGGTTCAGAACAACATGTCCAACATGTCCTTCATCATCTTCATAACTTTTATGGAGTTTTTCTTTATGTTCCATCTCGCTAAACTTCTTGGTTGATTTCTCTCTCTGTCGAGTTTTCTGACCGTTGAAATGTTTGTTCTGTTTTCTTCTTCGTCTGTCCGAGCTCTTTGTAAACCGTTTATACAAATAAAGTTGTGTTTGTATTTTCTGCTTCAAAGTCTTTTTTAAACGTTGTCTGTTTTCACGGAGGCCGAGCTCGCTTCATTCAAAACATCCTGATGATAATAAAAACAAAATCCTCTGCACTCTCGCCTCTTCTCGCCCTGAGTCGTACGTTTCACCTGTGCACTTCAAACCCCCCCCCCCGCTGACTGTCTAAACTGAGAGCTAAAGAGAGAGAGAGAGAGAGAGAGAGAGAGAGTACAATCCACTGACGAGAGAGGGAGGTTTGATTGACAGGCTGATTGGTTGTCATGGCAAAGTAATCAACAGTGAAACAGGTTAAAGACAAACAAGGAAGCAGAAAGCGAAGGAGGAAATCTAGAGAGCGTGCAAACAGCGGGCACAAAGCACGACACACACGGGGTGGAAGCATGCAGCTTAAACACACACACACACACACCTACTGTCCAACCTGAACACACACATCAGCCGAGTACCTTACATGCATGAAAAATGGATGCCTTCACAGCTATCCCAGCTTTGACCTTTCACACCGTGAACTCTTAGAAAAGGCGTTTTTTTTTTTTTCTTCCCGTCCGTGTGCATCAAACGTGACTTCCTGACACGGAGTCAAAGATCCATCGCAGTGAAGCCGACGTCGAGGGAATCTGTCCGGTGAGCGTCAGCGAGAACTCGGAGCGGAACGTGTGTGAAAGTGAAGCGGCCGACGACCTCCTTCTCCATCGACTGTCCCGTCTCACTCACAATCTTTAAAAGCTCGACAGGAGGAGAAATCCATTCCGAACAGAAACAGAAGTTCATCGAAGTTCCAGCTGTAAATCGATTGATGAGTTTCGTAAAAGCTGCGTTGGGTCAAAGGTCACAAGACATGTCACGTTTGCTTCGGATAAATAACCTCTCTGACGCCGGGCAGTCCTCTGCAGAACAGAATCGTCTTCACAGGAAAAACCTGACGTTAAAAATGTTTGAGCAAACGAGATTCTGGTCCATCAAAATTCCAACAGAACTTTATTTAAACCACTTAAAGGTTTGATTTGATCCACGGGACGTACTGGTGTCTTTAGGTAACAGCTGAGCCAATCAGACGTCTGCGTCTACATGTGAGTCCAGAGAGCATCAGGTCATCGATGAAATCAGCCGAGAGAGACGCACAGACCCGAGAGAGTGGTGCCGTCACAAGCAGGCGCACACTCGGGTCGACACGCATGCTGGACGTTTGCTGGAGTGTAAAAATGAAGCAGTTTGAAGAGAAGCGTTCACATTCACCCAGCAGCCAACAAACACCCGGCCCTCCGCTCTACTCCGTGTTACTGAGAGACGACACACGCGTGTGCGTTAGTGTGCACGTTAGGGCTGGCAGCGTTACATGCATGTGTGGAGGGGCGTGGCTGCACTGAAGCGAGGAGCGAGAAAGGCTCAGACGAGGCTTCCCTGCTGGCACCCTTCTCCCCGCCCCCCCTCCTCTGGTGGAGCTGAACCAGAGGACATAACGAGGACAGGGGGGGGACATGTTGCAGGACTAACAGCCTGCAGAGACACGACAGCATCTTCTAATGAGGATGTGAAACAGCAGGATGAGCCGTCACATATTAATCGTGCACGCTGGAGAAATTCGGAAACACGTCTTTTGTGTTTCGTGGTGAAAACACGACACATGGTCCAGATTAGAGGTTCAGACCGGGCTGCATCGCTGCGAGTCCCACAGCGGCTGAACATGTTCCCCGGGTGCCACAGAGGGAGCCTGAGCCTTTCTGCTTCCACGGCTTGTTGAAAACAACAAGACGTGAGGAGTTCATTGTCGAAGCAATGAACAACAAACACATGGAAACACACGGATCACCACGGAGACTCAGCTGGTGTCAAAACACAACGACAACACGTCTGCATGCCAGGACACTCAATCAGCTTTACACTTTTCACGTGAACCTCGGGAGGAGAACAAAGAACGTCTCCAGCAGAGAGATGGACCAGTACAGAGACGCTCACACCTTTTTAAAAAATATATTTTTAACGACGTGAAGTCGAGAAAAAAAAAGAAGAAGGTCGTGCAACTTGACCTTTGGCTCCAGATTGATGTGGCTCAGACGCAGTTTACGAGCGTGTGCTACTCTGACGTCTTATAAAAGGTGACACACTTCTGTTTCTGTCGTGCAGTTTCAACACGGCGAAGACAGAGGGCGCTCTCACACACTCAAAGCACTCATAGATAATGAGTGTAGAGCTACATTAAATGGAGGAGCGACACAGAAGCTAAGCTAGCTACCTTTGTGGTCGAGGTTTGGAGCCACATACACTTTAACCCCTTACTCGCCCGTTGGGTCCGAACGGAGACACTTTGATCAGCTGACTGAGCAGCAGTCCGTCTCGTCAGTCTGTTGTTTTATTTATCGTTTTTTTTAAACATCATTTCTCCTGATGGTTACGATCAGTGGCGCTCGACTTCTGGAGCAGGTTTACATAAGACTGCATGCATGGAGCTGCTCCATCTCGTAGACCAGTAAAGAGATGGAGCTACTTTTAAACAAAGAACTGGTTTTAGATTTCACACTGGCTCCAAACCAGCATCAGAACCTTTTTAGTGGGAAAAACAGAAACTTTTAAGAAGTTTGATTTCAGTTTCGCTTGCCGAGCAAAAAGCAGCTTAATTTTCTTAGTGTGATTCTCTGTACCGGTCCACGCGCTCTGTGGCTTTAATAACCCCGCCTTGTTCTCCCCGTGAGGTCGCTGTCAGTTTGGACTCGACTGTAGTGGATCTGTACTCACCCCGTTCCACTCCACGCCCATACTCACTTCCTCGCCGGTCTCAGAGCCGCTCTCGTACTTAACGCTGGACAGGCTGTCCCTGCTCCTTCGCCTGTCCCCCTCTGTGTCCTTCAGGATCTCCACCACACGCGTCCCGTGGATGGGGTCGACGCCCTGAGGGGGAACAACACACAAGTGCACACACACACACACGCCAAAAAGAGATCAACAACAGAGCTACAGATGAGGGGACTTAATGTTGTTGATGTGAGCGTGGGTGCAAAGTTAAATGGAGGATTTAAAGGGACGTCTCTTTGAGGAGGCGTCACAGAGACGAGCGGACGGTCAACGTGAGTGTGAGATGGATCAGTTAGAGACAAACCACTTACTGTGTTGCTCTGGATCCAAAGCAATGTAGAGAAAGGGGGAAAAAAATATCACGAGAGTTACTGACTTAATTTTAAGAATAAATAAAAAAAAAACAGGAAGTCAGAAGTCATGTGCATGCACAAACTGAAAATCTGAAGTCCAGGAAAAGCTGCTGACCTGCTTGCGGGACCTGACGGCGCACTCCTCCAGGGTCTCAGCCGCCTCCAGCTTGCCCTGTCGGCGGTACAGCGCCCCCAGGTTCCTCAGGGTGGTGTTCACAGTCGGGCTGAGCACACACACAGAAGTCGGCACATTTCACACAGATGTTACACAAACATCAGAAAAGCTCCTACGTTTGGATTCTGGACCGCAGTACCCACTTTGAACTCTAGGTGTCAGAGTTACATACCGCTCCTTTAACTCCGTTTTAAAAACGCTCCGCCTCACCTGTTGACTTTGCAGGCCTTGTACCAGCCTCCGTACTCTCCGTACGGGGTGTTGTCTCTGTGCTTGCCCTGGAAGTAAATAACAGAGAAGAGGAAGAAAAGAGAGGGACGGTGAGAACCGGATCGGCTGCATTTTCCTTTGTTTACATAAAACTGGAATATGCCTCCTGGGGCTCATTGCGAGTGTGAAAGACGACGCTCTCTTAATATTTCATAAACAGACTTTAATTCTCTGATTCAGACACATTTCACTTGTCATTCCAGCGGTTGGTGTTTCCAGTATTTGCTGGGCTCGGGTCGCTCAGTTTGAGGCCTCACCTTGCTCTCCTCTCTCTCCTCCGCGTGCATCCAGATGGGTTTGTTTTCAGCTGCAGACACAAAGAGGAGAGGAGGTCGACACACAGAACGACAAGGTGGAAAAACAGGTGACCACAACGACCTCCTGATAATCCACCGAGAAGTTTATTCCTTCAATGCAACTAAAGAAACACGTTTTAAACTATTTTAAAATCAGAAACGACCACTTCGTGTTCCGCTCTCAAGCTCGGCGACTTCGGTCACTTTTTACTTCGTGGAGTTTGCACAGCTACTCGAGTCTGCGTGAAAGTTCTGACGTAGCGTCCGACTGCGAGTTGTGCTGTCGAGCTTCGCAGGTCGCTCGTTAACTTTAATCTAGGAGTCTGTCAATCAAACCAGCACGCCACCAGTTAAACTCACTGAGCGGTACGCCACCATTTTCTTTCAATCAATCATTATGACCTCATGAGGGGGAAAACTCTCAAACTCTCTCACGTGAAGCGTGCGACAATGGGGGCTCCACTCGTGGTAATGACGACACACGTGTCCGATATATCGGTTACATCTGCGAAACACGACGCGGTGCATTGATAACGTGCGTCTCATACGGTCAGTAAATGCGTTGATCTCCACATGCACGGTTAAATATCTGTTGTTGTCATGGTTACAGACACTTGTCATTGACACGCTGCAGGTTTAACAAGGAAGCATTTAAAACAGATATTTAAGCTTCACCTCCAGAAATCGAATCTCAGCACTTTTAAGTTCAGTGAAAAAAAAATCAGAAATATGAGAAGAGCTCAGAGCGCCTCGGCAGCGCTGAGCCGGCTTTTCTTCCTCTCTGAAAGCGGGCGATCTAATCCTCGGAGAGGAAACGCTGAGAAAAAGAAGCAAGAGTTCATCCTCGAGACAAAAAAAAAAAAAAACCCTCTTTATTTCTTTTTATTGTTTGTGTTTGGCCTTACCATCCACAGATCCAAACTCCTTCTCGTGAGCACGAGTCAGAATCTCTTTGTACAGGATCTCAGCCTCCTTGTATTTCCCCTGTTTGAGGAAGCAGGACGCCTGGAGGAAGAAAGACGACAGACACAGCGTGGTTAGTGTTGGATCCAACGGGTCCCGAGGACAGACACACAAAGAGGCCCGCCGAGGAGCAGCAGCACGTTGACTCCACGCAGCATCTCCATCACGGATCAGGTGACAATCAGACCACATGTACAAGAAGCTGCAGCAAAGGACACTTGACCCCATGTGACCTCAGGAGGCCCATGTGACCTCAGGAGGCCCATGTGATCTCAGGAGGTCACATATGAAAAGTGAAAGCTTTAAAGCGGGCTGATGTGGACGCGTGAACTCGTCTCTCACCAGGTTGTTCTTGGTTTTGGCCACGTTGGGGTCATCGGGGCCCAGCCTGCACTCGTAGATCTCCAGCGCCCGGCAGTAGTAGTACTCCACCTCCTCGTACTTGCCCTGGTTCTGACACAGCAGAGCCAGGTTGTTCAGCTGTTTGGCCACATCTGGGTGGTCCTTCCCCAGCACCTGCCAGGAGACATGAGGGGAGTAATTCACTTTGGAGCATTCATTGCTCTCAATTAAACCCTGACCCTCCCCTCTGATTTGAGAAAAGCCCCCCGGAGGAAACCTCAACTCAAGTTGATTTGCTCTTTTGCCTATTTTTAGTCGCTGCAGCTGACACGTGGGAAAAATATGATCCCTGTTAATTGGCTAATTTCTAGGAGCTGGTTGGGAGATGAGGCCGGGATAGCAGAGCGGCGATCCAGGGACGTGGCCTACCTTTTCTCTGATCTCCAGAGCTCTCTTGCAGAGCGGCTCGGCCTCCTTGTACTTCCCCCTCTTTCCATACAGAACGGCCAGGTTGTTCAGTGTTGCAGCAACCTGGAAGCAACATAAAACAGAGACGATGTAAACGAAGCAACTTCCTGTCCCGGCTCTGCAGAGATTTATGTGTCCTCGACGAAGAAGTGATCAAGAAACTTTTTAGAAAAAGCTGGAAGCCTGTCGATGTCAGAGGATGGAAGTGACGTGTGAAACAATACGAGGTGAGCTGTGAGCTGCCGGGACCTTCACAAGGAGCCTCAGAGGAAATCCACTCCAACAAGTCTGTCCTCAAAGACGATGAACCTGCTTTATTTTATTGTGTTTTTTTTCTGATTGGAAGGATTTTTAAGATTTTCTACTCATGTGAGCCAACACTGAGTAGTTCTGATCGATTGCTTTAAAGCCTGCAGCCTCGTGGTTCATACGATCAATAGTCAGGAGCGGAGATGGATGGACGGACACACGGACACACACACACGCACATGGACACACACGGCCACACACACACACACACCGTGCCTCCCTGCTGACTGGGCCTTTCTGAACCAACGCCAGGCGACTAAGCGAAGGATCTTTCTGATCTGTTGGGCGTGTTTGCATGAAGCTGTGGTTGCCGTGACGACAGTGTATGTGTGTGTGTGTGGGGGGGCCTTACAGCGGGATGGTCCTTGCCGAGCGTCTTCTCCCGGATGGACAGAGCGTCGTTGAGCAGATGGGCGGCCTCTTTGTACTTGTTCTGATCCCTGCACGAGTGAGACGGGACAAAGTGATGAGAGCGAACGTTTCAGACAGGAAGGCTACGTGACAAAGCTGCGGCAGCTGACCTGTAGACCAGCGCCAGGATGTTGAGCATGGTGGCCACGTCCGGGTGGTCGTGTCCGGAGGTCTTCTCCAGGTCCTCCAGAGCCTGCTTGCAGAGCGGGACGGCCACCTCGTAGCGGCCCTGGGAGGCGTACTGGATCACCAGGTTGTGCAGGGTTCTCAGGCGGGCGGGGATCTCGTAGCCTCCCTGCTGCGCTGCAGCCACGGCGGCGCTGTTATGTTGGTGCTGCACTGTGGAGGTCACACAGACGGGTCAAAGGTCAGCAGGGAAGTTGACGACCTGCATCGGGAGTTTAAAGGTCAAGTTGTTTGGGTCTGTCGTTCTTACTTCCTTGGCCGTGCTCCTCCTCGTCGTTGGGGAAGAGGTCGTCCAGGGAGTCCTTCGGGGTCTCTCGGTCCTTCTCCTCCTGCTGAAACGACCAACACAAACATTCAGCCCGACCCTTCAACAGGCAGCAAGCTCACAACCTCGGAGAATCGACCCCGACAGAAAAAAAAACTGGCTTTTAGCGGATTTAATGTCTTTAAAAAAAGGACAGAATTTATCAGTGACTCATTCCCACCAACAGATCAATGAAGACTCGGAGTAGAGAGACTCGTTCCGGGAAGAAGGAATAGCTGTAACTCAATCATGGGCTGAGTCCTTTTAAGGCGGACTTACAGTCATTTTACTTATTACTCTAAAAACACAAATCAGCGACGTGTTATTGGCGAGGGATTTGGACTTACGGTGGGGGAGACGTCCTCGTCGTACTTCTTCAGCTGGTTCATGAACTCCAGGTGCTTCTTCTCCTCCTCCAGCTGGGCCACGCTCTGCTCGCTCTTCTGCAGCTTCTGCTGGGTGTTGGCCAGCTCGTCCCGCAGCCACTGGTTCTCCTGGCAGAGCCTCCTCACCTGGGCACGCAGCTTCTGCTTCTCCGACTCCACGGCGTTCAGGTGGTTGGACAGGGCCATCATCACCTGAGGCGGAGACGGCGAGGAGGACAAGTCTCGTTTAAGCAGCAGCAGCAGCGAGTTAAAAGAGCACGACCTGAGGCGGATGCGAGTGAATCATGGTCACAGCACACGCTCAGTTTAGAATGAGGAAGCAGAAACACACAGAGCGTGTGTTCGCTTACTCTACATTTATTTTCCTCTCGTATTGTACCTGCCGTCTTCGATCGTCCTCCAATCAGGAGAGAGAATTAGCAGCGGCGTGCAGCCACCCTGAGACGCACCCGAGACGTGCATCTTTGGACTTTTCAGAAAATAACTCCTAAAAAAGTCGGTCAAGATACGGTTGCCATAGAGACAAGACACGTGTGCAGCGCTTTTATTCACGGCACTCCATCCAAACTATCCAGAGCGACGAGCGTGCAAAAAAAAAAAAAAACAGGGGGTGGAGTTCTCCTCTGACTCCAGTTTGTTAAAATATAATTTGGTCATTTTTAACGCTCTGAGCTGGATCCACATCGTCTCGGTTCTTATAAACGCCATAATCCAACACACAGCTGTGGACTTTAGTTTACTGCATTAGATTTTAACTCGTCGGCTTCCAGATTTTCCAGATGGAGATCTTTGTGGACGAAGCAGTAAATAAAATCTCTTAGCTGATCCTCTCCTGCACACGGACGTTTTCGTTTCCTCCCGCCGTCTGCAACCATCAGCATGAAAAACATCAGCTTTTACAGCGTGCGTCATTCAGCGGAAGCCGCCTTACCTGAGCTTCTCCCAGGCCCAGCTCGATCATCTCCACCGACTTGCGGAGCAGGTTGGACTTCTCGTGCACCAGGTTGGCCTCCTCGTCCTTCTTCAGGCACTTGATGGTCTCCAGCAGGCTGTGCAGGATGGAGTTGTGCTCGTTCTTCAGGGCCTCCAGACCCTGGATCACCAGCTTGGTGTTGGAGATGATCTCCTCCTGAGAGAGCTTCTCCAGCTTCTCTTCCCGTGGATACACCATGGTGGACATGTTCTAACGTAGCTCTGGGAAACCTGAGCAAAAAAAAGAGAAGAAGAACCGGCTGTTACAACAGGCGTCCCACTGGACACTGTGGAAATATCTGAACAACAACAGCTGCATGTGGAGGGCGTTTTCATAACCGACCTCCACATGCAGCTCTGCTCGCTTCACACTGAAACTCCTCTCTTCAAACTCAATGAAAGCAACGTCACACAGTATTAACCGTCTGAAGGAACGGATGACAGGAGCTACTTCCTGTCATCCGTTTAAAGACGTCAGCGTGTGCAGCTCTGACACACACACACACACACACACACACAGTGTTTTCTCTGCTCCTCTGATGAGATCCATGCACGATCAAGCGCCCATCAAAAGGAAAATCAAACGTGTTTGATCACAGCAGGTCATTAGGTAATCACGTTATTATGACTTGAAGACTGAAGGCAGTTTAAAATGGAAAGACTGAGACGGGCTCTAACTGGAGCATGCTCTGAGGGCTGCACAAATCAGGACGTCAAAATTAAAGACAGCTTTACATTACTGTGGAGGACAGAGTGCTGGGATTGGGTATAATAAGCTCTGGCTCTCAGTCTAACAGAGGGCTCACAGATGCTGCAGTGAGGGAGCCTTCGGGTGCCAAACAGAGGCCTCGCCGGCTGCAGAGTCACGGAGACGATGACGAGACAAAAGAGCTCAGTGATACAGCCGAGCAGCTGTTTGACAAACACACACGAACTCTGCGTCCATCCTGCAGCGTTCTGAAGGGATGTCAGCGCGTTGGTGAGTGCAGGGAACGTCTGTTATTTTCCCCAAACAGTCTGAATATAACCTATGACTCACAGAGCCACGTCACTGTCGGCCACACCGAGTAAATGTCAGAGGAAAATATAACAAAAAACAGCCCTGCCCTCCAGACCAGGGTCCACATAATGTGAGAGCTCTGTGTGATGGCAGCAGAGAGGACGAGGGTGGAGGACGAGGGTGGAGGACAGAGGAAGAATGTGGAGGATGAGGGATGAGGATGGAGGACGAGGGTGAAGGACAAGGGTGGAGGATTAGGGTGGAAGATGAGGGTGAAGGACGAGGGCGGAGGACATGGACAGAGGATGAGGGTGGAGGACGAGGACTGAGGATGAAGGTGGAGGACGAGGACAGAGGATGAGGGTGGAGGATGAGGGTGGAGGACGAGGACAGAGGAGGACGAGGATGAGGGTGGAGGACGAGGACTGAGGATGAGGGTGGAGGACGAGGACTGAGGATGAAGGTGGAGGACGAGGACAGAGGATGAGGACAGAGGAGGACGAGGATTAGGGTGGAAGACGAGGACAGACGAGCAGGGGAGGGGAGGACGAGGATATGGACAGAGGACGAGGACAGAGGATGAGGGTGGAGGACGAGGACAGAGGATGAAGGGGGCTCTCAGTAAAAAACACACCAGCTGAGGGCCAGAGACGCTCCAGCATCACTCAGCCACGCCCTGCTCTGCTCGTCTGACACGTTTTGACATCACACGACGACCAAACACCGACTGAAACTAAGAGCTAGAAACACTCTGTTGCTATGACGACGGTCGGTGCAGAGATGCAGCTAAAGAAGCTTCACGATAACCGGTTTAAGGTTGTTTTGTTTTTTTAACCTCGCTCCAGAGACGCCACAACACGATCACAACGTCCTCAAACTCAGACTAACCGAGTCTTCAGCTTGAAGCCCATCACTCGCCTCCTCCTGTGAAGTTATTCATGTCACATGATGACAGCCGGGTAACGGAGGAGGAGGAGGAGGAGGATATCCTTCATGACGGGCATGATGACACACGACATCATCATCAGAGACATCGATCATGAACTGTGTCAGGAAAACAAGCACGACCATGTGACCAGATCTCGGCTGCTTTCTCAACTTCTAAAAACCGTTTTTTTCCTCCAGTAAAAAAAAAAAAAGCTTCTCCGATTTAAATCCGCTTACTCAAATCTATTCAAGAATTCTGAAAATGCTTCAGGACGGAGCCGTCAGCTACTCCCCGGTTATTTCTGTGCAGCTTTTTGATCCAGCAGGCGTCGCTTCTAAACACAAGGGGAGGAGCCAGCCCGTCCATGTAAACACAGCTCTGACAACAGCACAGCCAGCAGGACTCCAGCGTCTCCCTCACTGTGGACAGTCAGGACTCACACACACATTCACACCGCACACACTGGAGTTATGATTTATTCATGTCTCGCCCTTTGAGCTCTTCAGAGGAACAACTTTTGTGTTCAAATTGAATCGTTCACGCAGATCTTGCATCATGTGACCGGGTTAATGTAAATCTAAAAGGACTAATTATTAACAGACAAACACACACACACACACACACACACACACACACACACACACTCTGGCAGTAAGTGATGAAACATTAAACAGGTTGAGTCGTGGTTCTTTATGCACATTTTTTAGTGCCAAAAACAGAATGAGCACAGGGCGTACCGGGGCACACGCAGAGCGGGAAAATGTGCTGACTGTGAAGGTATTCAACGAGCAAGAAGGGACACGTTTGAAGGAACCTTTACATGAAAGAAACACGGAGCGAACACGGGTCACTCAGAGAGAGAGAGAGAGAGAGTCAGCAAACACAATCTGCTTTACATAAAAGTCGACATACAGGCCTCAAACAAATCCTGTGTTTGCAGAGAGAGGAGGAAGTTCGCACAAAGACGAGGAGGACGCCGCTCTTCAAACGAGAGCGTTCAGCACGATTCTGAAAACTCTCGCTGCGGTGGGAAAAAGATCTCTTTGAGAGATCAGTCGGAATCACACACAACAGAGAAGTCTTTCATGTCAGCCAGGAGAGAAACACGCAGCGTCACCTTGATGAAACAGAGACACACCTGTATCTTTAAAGAGGCTCTTTGTTTATCTTTGAAAAGAACCTTCAAATTCATCTTTAACATTTAACTTTTTGTTTTCACAGCTCGAGAGAGATGAAAAACAAACCGTTTTGGACGCCCCTCAGTTTACCAGACATGAGAGCAGTTATCAGGTGAACAGGTGTTGCAGCGATGGAAGCGGGCAGTGGAACTGCTTCAGATAGAAGTGATTGTACCCGAGCTAAAAAGCCTCTGCATGTTTCTAATAAGCTCCAGCAGCAGAAAGCTGCTCAAACTAGGATCAATGTTGGAGATGAAACATGGAGAGAGGTTAGAACGCAGAAAGCTTTACAGACCCATGCAGAGCTGGCTAAACACTGAAGCTACAGTGTCCACCACATGCAGAGCTGGCTAAACACTGAAGCTACAGTGTCCACCACATGCAGAGCTGGCTAAACACTGAAGCTACAGTGTCCACCACATGCAGAGCTGGCTAAACACTGAAGCTACAGTGTCCACCACATGCAGAGCTGGCTAAACACTGAAGCTACAGTGCCCACCACATGCAGAGCTGGCTAAACACTGAAGCTACAGTGTCCACCACATGCTGACCTGTGTGAGAGGAGGGGGGAGACGTTTAAAAATGTAGACTGCAGTACCCATTTTAACCACTAGGTGTTCACGAAAACAAAAAGACTCGCCAAGTAAAGGCTGTTACGTTTTTCAAAACTTTTCAAAACCACTTTTTAAAGAAGAAATAAATACATCAGGAAGTTAGACAGGCACAGTTTACAGGCACAAGAAACAAGAAATTGCTCGACATGAGACGCCTAGGGACGGGCGGCGTGTTATTAAAACGTCATCTAAATAGTTTGAATAGTAGCAGAATGATGAAATATAACACCAGCTGTACGAGTCAGGGAGGAGCAGAGAGTAAACAAACGACGACGAGGAGGAGGAGACGATTTTAAAACGCATCTCAGTCCAGATCTCCTCGTTCTCTCGTTTAACAAACATGCAGCTGAGATGCGGCGTGCTGCTCTGACAGATGTCCTGTTGATTCACGGCTCCGTGCAACAGATGGTGAATTTCATTCAACATACAGACAGATCCTTTATGCTTAACGGGGCGTTTGCTTGAAGCAACGCTTTCAAAACACAGTCTGCATTGATCTGATTTTTTCCCCCGACTAAGAAAAACAGGAAACAACTTGGATGAATGTTGATCTTTATGAACCAATAAAAGCCTGCTGGAGGAGGAAGCTATCTTCCCTCCCAGCTGGATCTGTTTTCGTCTGCTGGACCTGAAAACTAACCTCGGTTTCAGTGGCAGATCAGCATCCCCGTTTGGCAGGAAGAAAGGCTGATGAGATAATGACTCCTCCTCCAGCTATAGCGCTGCACGCACGCCAGCACAGCGCACCCGAGAAAAACTGCTGAGCTAATCCAAAGTGATGCTTCGGAAAATGACGAGGACGAGGAGAACGGGAAAAGAAGTCGGAGACGAATGAGAGAGCGGTGGATGCAGATGACGGAGGAGAGAGGCGACCAGGACGGGGGGAGGGGGGTCGGGTGGGGGGAGTCGCTTGCAGGCGGCTGATGACCTTCCCTCTGCTCTGTCAGAACACCATCAGCGCACATCGACAGAGAGACGGCCCCACCCACAGTGTGGAGGAGCAGGTCGGGGTGGGGGAGGGAGCCGTCCTCATGGAGACTCTGCTCCTCTGCACTCATCAGACACAAAGGAGGGAGGTCTAATAAGACTGGATTACACTATTTATAGGCTCAAAAAGGAGGCGCACATACCGCCAGGGATGTGACTGTCTCACGCCGCTAAGAGAAACGATCACACGGCTCCACAAACTGACACAGACACACATTTCCAACCACTCAAAAACAGGCGAAATGAACCTTTTACACTCTCATGAACGAGCGCTGCAGTCGTCAATATGTGCAGCACCTCCGGACGCTTATGAGCTGAGGATGAAGCTCTCTTTGTGATCGCACAACAAATACCTGCCCGTCGATCTCCGGCTCCCCGAGGGGGCCGAAAGAGACGACCCCGGGAGCAAAGAGCTGCAATGAAAGGCGGGCTGTAAACGTGTGCATGAGTGAACCAACAACACACAACAATCATGTTAAAGCGTGCGTTACCAGCTCTTTACCACGTGTGTTCAGTTTTTCTAGTGAGTATAAATCTCTGCAGGAGCTCACATACGAGCATTTATATGACGGTGTTTTGATGAGCTGCATCTTTATAGACGAGGTCGATGACTCAGCCTCTCAAAACAGGGACCAAAGGTCATCCAGTGCTGCAGTGATTATAGTGCATCTGTCTCGGACGCCGGCTCAAAGCCCAGGACGAGAGACGGCGGCTTAAAAAGGAGCCGCAGGTTTATATGCCACAGAGCTTCAGTCTTCATTATCCTCCGTCTCCAGAGGTCTCACAGTCGCATCATCGCGGGGTCGCTGGCTGCTCCTCGCTCCGCCCTCACATCACTGCAACACAGCTTTTTAAATGCATCCAGCGTCAGCACACCGACGATCAACTGAATAACCCTGAACTGTGCGAGCGAGCGTGCATTTCACATTTACAACTTTCACACTGAGTCGTAGAAAAGCAGGAAAAAAAAAACTTTCCTCTCTGTCCTCTTTCTGCTGCAGTGTTGCATACTGTAGGTTTTGTATGAAGCCAAACTAATTAGAAGACTTAATGTTTGTATGACGGACTTATTGAGGCGTTTTTCTTAAGCCAACTTCTCACAGAAAGCCTTGAAGATCAAATAGTTTCCAAAGCACACGCTCAGGAGACAGAGGGTGTGGCGCCTGATGTTTTTTTAATCGTGAAAGACTAACACAGGAAATGGAAAAAGGCCGATGTCTCTGTGCCATCCCTCCCCTCCGGAGAAGCACTTCCTGTCGACCTGATAGAGTTTCAACATGGACAGATCACTCCGTCTTTCTTTGTCTTTTCCTGCACAAACAGCCACCCTACACACGCCGTCCACATCGCTTTCAGACACAAAGACGAGCCTGCCAACCAGCAGGGCGTGGCAGGGCCGGGTCAGGCGTGAAGGAAGCGTCCACAGTCTGAAACCAGCTGCTACCAAAAGATGTGCGTCAACATTGTAGAAGCAGAGTAAGAAGACCAGCCTGAAGCTCTTTGACCGCTGTATAAGATGATGAATTCACACTGACGGTTTCTATGCAAAGTGACCGTCTCATTCACACGCATTCACACGCAGACGAGGCAGCGGGAGCAACTCGGGATGAAGCGTCTCACCCAATGTTGCTGAAGGAGCTGGGGATCAAATCCTAAACCTACCAACTGAGAGACGACGGACTCTACCACTGAGCCACAGCCGCTTTTCTACGCTTCAGTCTACGAGGACGACCCTGCTTTTATTAGGGAGCCGAGCCTTAAACCTTTTTATTTTAACAGGAAACCCATGCTCAGCAAACACGGGAAAGACTCGGAAACTGTAAAAGTACACCAGAAAGACAGAATATCTAACTGTGATCAAAATCAGGTTATCGACAAACACGTTTAACTAAATCACTGATTCGATCTCGCTCTGCACAGATGTTGAAGTTTCGAGGGAAGCAGCAACTTGTAAAAGGGACTGAGCGTTGCTTTGGGATGGGCTTTTATTTTGGAGGTTTACCAGTATGACGTCATGAGTTCATAAAGGCTCTTTGTGGGGATTTATCAGGTTTTAATACTCTCTGCTGATCTAAGAGGCCAATCTACTCAGTTTCTTCTGCGGTGAATAAAAATAGGACAAATACAATATCCTATTATTTTATTAATTTGATTTAAAAAGAAGAGTCAGCTTTCATTTGAATTTCTTCTGTCTTATAAGACGTGATCAGTCTAGTAAGAAGATGTTTAAATATATATTCATTTATAAAGTGAAAGTGTGAAAGAGTGTAAAGACAAAAAGGAGTCAGTTTAATATTGATAATAATCATCATTAAAGGCCGTCACGAGCTCTATCAAAGGTCGACGCCACGTTAAACTACTTGATCAAATGTTATTTTTTATGTCGATGAAGAGCTTCAAACAGCTGGAGGAGTCTTGTGTTCTTTTCTTTTTCTGACATTAAGAAGTTAAATATTCCCCACAGAAGAAGAAGAAGCTGTTCAGTTTAAAGCTCCGGTTAGCTAACAGCTAACCGCTAGCATCACCACTCCCTGCTTGTTAGGATCTAAACCGGTCCAAACGGCCCACAGGATAAATATATAAATGTTTATTTATATATCTTTAAATGAAAAGCTGCTTCGATAAACATTCAGACTACATGACTGGAGTCAAACGTGTTTTCAATAAGTGAGTGAAAAATAAAGACTTACCGAGAGCTGCGCTCAGCCGCTTTAGATCCAAAATGTCTGCGGCACAGACTCAACTTCCCAGCAGCCTTTGCGGCCTGAGCAAATGACTGGTGACGTCATGTTTTGCTATTTATCGGTCTACTTGAACAAACTGTTGTTTTTTTGTCACGTTTATATTTTTAGATATTCATTTATTTCGTATGTAGTTTTTTTTAGATATATTTTAATGCTTTTATAGTTATTATTTTTTTTACGTGTTTCATAAGTGTGTTTTCGTTTGTTGATCTCTCCTGTGTTGTTTTAGTATGATTTACTTAAAAATGAACAGTTTAACAGTTCATCATTTGCACAGTAATGTGCAAAACATATATTTAAATTGGTGCGATGATCGTTTCACATAAATAAACATTTTAATTCGACATTTGTAGCATTTCAAAAAAGACTTGAAAATCGTTCAGTTTCTGTACACGTTGTCGCTGAATGGAACATCGATTAAAGCTCCTAAGTGTAATTTTATTTGAATATAATTGAAAAGTTTACATTTCCGGTCAGTTTGTTTTTCATATATTTCATCATGTAAATATTCGAGTTCAGCAGTCTATGTTTGACACATGGTGTAATACTGACACCTAGCGGCCTCATTTAAAACAACAACTGTCAAATAAACATACACGTCACAATTAACCAAACCGTTAGTTTATATATTATTTTTTTTAAAACCGTAACAAAACAGACTAAACACCTGGATGTAAATAATAAAATAAATCCTGATTTAATTCAAGCCTTTTCATCCTAAAATCTTTAAAAAAAAACAACAAAAAAAAACCAGCCTCGTCATTACACCGCGCCGCAGCGTACAAGTGGACGTCATCACTCGGCGCCGCAGCGTGCAGGAAACTGTGAAGGACGCTGGTGAGAGAAGAGTGGGATGAAATCAGGATAAATATAAAGGTTTGTTTAATCTTTCTGTTCAAATAGATTGGGTCCAATACAAACGAACTAAATCAAAATAAATTTAAGAACTTAAGGATGAAACGAGCCTCACAAGATGAGTAATGCTAAGCTAACTGCTAACGTTTTACACAAACGTTACCTCCAATCACAGAGAGTAGAACAACAAGACTTTTTATTTGAAGATTAATGAAGCTGTGTTTGATCACGTGATGATATCTCTGTGACCTCCCTCTGCTCCTCAGGTGTGACGTGTGACGTGGCGTGACGTCGGCTGATGGCGGTGGTGACGTGTTTAACCCGAGCCCTGCGCTCCCTGACTCTCTCCCAGAATGCTTTGCTCCCCTCGCAGGTGAACATGAACCTGTGTGGGTCTGCCTGTGTTAATTGTTCGGATGACCTGATTGGTCACAAACGCGTCTCTTCTTCGTTTTTGTGTTGGCAGAACAAACTGGGAGCGCTGGTGTCCAGTACGGCCGTGCAGACGAGGGGCGTCCTGACCACGGCCGCTCTGTGTCAGAACAGGACGAACTGGAAGCAGATAGAGAAGTACACCATCAGACCGATGGGGATGAAGAAGACGGGAGGCCGGGATCACTCAGGTAAACGGCGTGGACTTAAGGTCCACACTTCACCCCGATCGTTCACAGATCGGCGTCCCCTGACGGTTTCCTTCTCTTTTTTCTTCTCCTCAACAGGAAAGATCCGCACACACGGCATCGGTGGAGGTCACAAACAGAAATACCGCATGATCGACTTTCAGCGACTGCGCTATGAAACGGACGTAGAGGTCAAGCCATTTGACGAGAAGGTCGTTGAAGTGCGATACGACCCGTGCAGGTGAGATCAGCGCCACCACGCGGGACGCTGTTTTAAAAAGTCGATAACGGGAACGGTCAATAACATGAGTCGTCCTCTCAGATCTGCCGACATCGCTCTGGTCGCCGGGGGCAACCGTAAACGGTGGATCATCGCCACGGAGAACATGCAGGCCGGAGACGTCATCAAAACATCCGGACTCATTGGACGCATGGCGGGTACGAGGCCCGTCCTCCGACCTCACATGGCGCCCGCCGCAATCTGTTTGTTGTTTCACTTTTATTTTGTTGTTGTTCACAGTTTCAGCCAATGAGGGCGACGCGTACCCACTCGGAGCGCTTCCCGTGGGGACGCTGGTGAACAACCTGGAGATCCAACCGGGGAAAGGATCCGAGTACATCCGCGCCGCAGGTGACCTTGAACGTTTACATCTGACCACGAGGACGTTTGTGATAAATTATTATTCCGTGTACTTTAAGATCAGTTTGATTCTGAGCTTCGAGCAGTCGTTGTTTTATATATTTATATATTTTGAAGTGAGCTCACTCTTCATCCTTCCTAACCTGAATGTTTTCGTTTGGCTTTCAGGCACGAGCGGCGTTCTGCTGCGGAAAGTTAGCGGGACCGCCATCGTTCAGCTACCTTCGAAGCAGCAGGTTCAGGTGAGGCGTCGTGTTTTGGACCTGACGTTTTTTTTTTATGTTTCTGGAATCAAAAGAAAAAAAAGTTCAAACATCGTAGCTTGATTTTTACCTGCAGCTCTGAAAAGCTTCGAGCTGCTGCGGCGTCGAGACGATGAGAGCGTGACGCCGCTGTCAGTCGTTAAAACGTGTACACGTCTGAGCAAGTGTAAAATAACGTTCATGACGTTTCAGACTCTTTAAATGATCGTGTACGTGTGCAGGTGCTGGAGACCTGCATGGTGACAGTTGGACGGGTTTCGAACATCGACCACAACAAACGGATCATCGGGAAAGCGGGTCGGAATCGCTGGCTCGGGATCCGTCCTTCGAGCGGCCTGTGGCAGAGGAAGGGCGGCTGGGCGGGGAGGAAGATCAAACCTCTGCCTCGGATGAAGAACTACGTCAACCTGCCCTCCATCTCGGCTTGAGAAGACGCGTGTGTGTGTGTGGGACTGCAGATTACTGTGTTCATGTCTGTCCTCATCGTGACCTCTGACCCCGTGAGCGGAGATGCAGTGTGAATAAAGACGAGCTGTTTGTACAGAAGATTAAAAACTTTTATTAAACACAACTGCTTGTGAGAGCAATGGAAAGAAACAAAACAATATAAAAATCCAAAACATATTTACATCTATAGTCAAACATGCAGAGTAACCCATATCTTTAGTGGTCAATTTAAAAATACTGTCATGTTGTTGAAAACAGGGTTTGTGCAAAGACACTGGGCGGCGTTTCAAGCAGGAGCGATGAGCTGGCACGTTGGAGCGCGAGTTTGAACCTCGCACGACACGACGTGCCGAACGCGCCCGCTCACGGACGCAGTCCTGTGAAACGCGCCCACGCTACGTCTAGTTCAGGGCAAATCAAAAGAAGGAACTTCGAGGGTTGAATACATCGAAACACACTTTTCTTTTCGCCTCGCATTTCAAAAGGCTAATTCCCTCAAAGAGCCGGCCTGATGACGAGCCACAGCCGGCCTCCGCGACCACACGGCGAGAGGAGAGTGAAACCTTCTCAAAGAGGGAGACGGGACTCGGCTGTGGCGTCGCAGGCAAACACGTGTGTGTGTGGCGGTAGCTGCAAAATACTTTTCTCTTTTTTTTCATCAAGTGGCAAAACATAAAGTAACAGCGCTGACGGGATCTCAAGCCCGTCGATGGACTCATCGTCCCCTGTGAAGAAAGCTCATCTAAAAATCAAATTCTCTTGACTGAAGGTAGTGGTTGACGTTTTCGGACAGAACGCCTCGAACACTTCACCTCAAACCACAGCGTCCCGGTCCGAGCCCGAACGAGTCCAAACCACATGAAAGTGCATCACAAAGTGAGAGAACAGACGAGTCTAGTGTTTCAACTTCATACTTCAGAGTTCTGCTCGGATATATTTGGCATTTAAGTCGAGAAATAAGGGGAAGCTATTTGTGCTCTAAATTTAGAGAGTGGGGGGGGGAGGGAGGGGAGGGTCACAATAATACATTTTGTATATATTTTCTATACAACGCTAAAAAAAGCCAGCCTATCAAAGCTCGGTAAATCTTCACTTTATAAAAAGCAACAACTAACTCATACAGAAGGCCCTGTGTCCAAGGGTTCCTATTGCAAAAGTTTCACGTAACACTATCAGGGAGTACCATCGAACACGTAGCACACCAACACACACACACACACACACCGACACACACACACACACGCAGGCAGTGACTCGGACATCTGGAAACACTCCGCTCACTTGTCATCCTGTTTGAAAATCAACGCCGACCTTCGTTTCCTCTCAGACACACTGAGCGTTCATGACGGAGCCGAAGGCACGGCGTGCGGCGGGTTAACGCTTCACGACCCCGTGACTTTAATACTGACGTCCGCGACCGGCACACGTCCTCTTCACGTGAAGGTTGGACCACCGTGCGCCAACTTTGGCACATCTGGAGCGTTGTAGGTCGGGGGTTGTCATGGTAACAGAATGCTGAACTTGAGATTTGATTCTAGTATCTGTTTGGATACAGAGAGAACAAAAGGTAGACGTCCGACGCGTGCATTATGGGTAATGTTTTTTTTTTTTTTTTTTTTTTAAATGGACACTTCTCAGCAGCAGGAGCCGACTTCCTCTCCAGAGAATTAAAAGAACGCTCCTCTGTGGTTATAAAAACACTGGAGAGTTTATCGTTTAAAATCACGCGGCGTCGAGAAGTATCGAGCTGAACACGCGGCCGCGCACGTGTCGGCAAATCCTGGAGATAAAGGCCGAACGTCAGAGGGGACAAACGTTTTTCAACGTTCTGACCGTTAAACTAAAAAACTCTCCGCCTGCGACGATCAGGACCGAGAAACGAAGGTGGAAGTCAGTCGAGTGTTGGTCTGCGTGGTCCTGACGTCACCGTGCAGTCTGAGTGTGACACAAACAACAATGTGAAGCCATGAAGTGGCGCGTCACAGCGCCCTTCACGCCACGCGCTCAAAGCAACGACAACGTCGGCTCCGCCATCTTTTTTTTTTGTTGTTGAAAGAAAACGTTGACGAGTAAGAGAAGGTGAGTCAGAAGAAGAAAAAGGATCCATCTAAGTTTCACAGCAATATTCCAACTTTCAACAACAAACACAGTCTCACACACGCCACTGCACGTCACCGTCACACGCCTCCGTCGTCTAGAGAGTCACAACAAACGTAGGATTTCACAGAAATAATAAAATGTTAACAAAACAAAGTGCAAACACAGCTGCCATTATTGAAATGTGGCAAATTGTCAAAACCCCCAAAATCAGCTCCGAGGCGGAAGCTTCAAATCTTACAAAATAGTACTTGTTCTTTCGGTAGTGTGTAAAAAAACAACAACAACGGCCAACAACATCAAAAACATCGAGTCGACAACACCAACATTTATGTAACGTTTATGAACACGCGGCTGTGAGGCAGTACGATTTCCACAGGAAAACTAGTACTGCCCGGGCCCGGCGGCGTCTCTTCTCATTCTCTGGAGCCTCTCGGTGAGACAAGTGCAGCGGAGAGTCGTGAGGGCGAGCAGGAGGGGAGGAGGACGAGGGGGGGGCAGCCGGGGTCACACCGGTTTGGTGTAACCAAAGATTCCCACCGGGAAGTGCTTGACGTGAGTCGGCCACTGGGCGGCGAGCTGGAAAAACTTCACGTCGTTCCACTCGACTCCATCGATGGTGACTGAGGAGGGAACGAGGAGACACCATGTGAGCTCGCCGTGACACAACAGACACAGCTCTCTGTTCGTCTTGTACCTACACGATGCGTTCAAGTACCTGTCAGTTTCCACATACTCAGTGCGTGCAGCGCTCCGTCAGCAGTGCGCCGCCGTTTGCCGCCACTCCACTGCGAGTCTATGATCGACCCAGACAGGAAGTCAGGCAACGCAGCGCACAGTGTGTCCGGTCAATTTCAAAATAAAACAACATATTATAACGGCGTCCCGATCGTATTTACGTCAAAATGAATCAACTTCAGAGAGACGAAGCAACATGTCGTTTTGTTCTCGTGTGAGCTGTGCACGGATCCTCGTGGCTGCGCTCGCTCACGCTGCAGAAACAGGATGCACGCTCGTGGTGCTAACAGAACGCCGCGTGCACGGAGTATGTGGAAATGAACACGGAAACAAAGTGACAGGAAGTAAACATACAAGGAGAGAAGGCTCTTAGTCATTTACTATCTACACTGTTTTTATTGGAGGTCAGTTCCTGACCTGACCACCAGGTGGCGGTGCAGCCTGACTGTTGTTACCTCTCAGCATGGTGTGCTGGTGTTTGGCGGTGCAGATCAACCTGCTGATTCCATCGATCACTTGGCTCTTAGAGTCCAGCTCTTTCTCCTTGGGCTTCTTGCTGAGGAAGATGACTGCGGAGGGAAACATCAGAGAACATCAGAGAGGGTGCAAAGCGGGCCGTGACCCTGCAGATGTGATAATCCGACTCGTACCTTTCTTGTTCTTCTCCTTGGTGACCACGGTCATGGCCATGCTGGGCGGGGGGGTGAGCTCGCCTCCACACGGCAGGCGGCTGACCTGCAGAGACCTGAAGTTACTCTTCAGGGTGTTCTTCAGCCCCACGTCCCTCTTCTCGCCCTCCTTCTTCTTCTCTGGACCCTGCCACGTCCAGTAGTCCACCTGCAGCCCCATCACCTCGCTGCCCGAGCACGGAGAGCTGCAAACCAAACGCCCGTCAGAGACTCTGCAGAAGACGTGAGAGGTGTGTGTGTGTGTGTGTCATCGTACCCAGCTCCTGAGAGGGCCGTGGACACGGAGGGAGACTGTGGCGGCGTGCAGCTGATCTCCTTCCCATACGGACCAGCCGATGGGGGCGTCGGCGAGGACAGGATGCTGGTGTTGCCTCCCATTGCATCGTCTGAGTCAACTGCAAAGAGGACAGGAAGAGAGCGTCACACATCACTTTTATATTGATGATGTAAGCAGTCCGATACGGCACAGAAGAAAGAAGAAGCAGTCCCGTCAGAACTCTTAACGGGCCTTGAAATTAAATCCACTTTCTTACCTGAAGTCGAGAGGCTTTGCTCCACAATCCCAACTTTGACAACCTGAAGAGGAGAAAAAGAACTCAGCGTTAAAAACCCGGAGAGAATCCAAGACGGCGTCCGTCACCTCTGCTCAATGGGTCAAGTCTCACCCCGATGAACGGCACAAACTTCTGACAGGAGTCCTCGTCGGGGCTGAAACACAGAGAGGAGAGGGTGAGTGTGACGAGGGGGGGCGGGCGGGGGAGGGAGGCGGGGGGGTGAACCTGGAGGGAGGATGGCTGTGACACGGCCTGCAACATGTCCCATCAAAGCAGGAATGGCACATGATTGGCCGTGGGTGAAATGGGGTCGTCTTTAGGGTGACGTGACGATGTGATGTGATGAGAGGAGGACCGCTCCTTACAACCACGAGTTACTCCGATACATGGAAGCGACTCGACTACGCTGACGTGTCGGGCACGTCGCAGATTTCAGTCAACGCTGTTAAAACACAAAACACAGCAAGAGGAGAAGAAGAGCAGCCAGGGATCCAGCAGGGACAGAAGGCTAACGGGTCACAGCGTCACGCCGTTTCATCGAGCGCCAGAGATCGTCGTATGTTTACGATTTATGATTTTCTGTTTTCTTGTCTCACCGGAGAAAAAAAAATCTGATCATTTGAGTTGAATTGGGTTTTTTTGTTCAGCAATAATAAATAAATTCCACCTCTGATCTCTAACAGGGTGAAAAGTCACCAAGAACTAATCCAGATGTTGATGAAGACGACGAAGTCCTGAACTTCTGTAAACAGTCAAAAGATGAAATCAATCGGAGAGAAAGGCGTCGGTGTGAGAGCTCACTCGGATGTTTTTACAAACAGCGTTCTATTGAGGGGCGTTTTAAAAAAGGTTGTTAGGCAAATCTTCACAGCAACAACACAGGAGGAGGGAGCGGAAACCAAGAATCACAGCAAACCAGAGACAGGGTCGGGACAGAGTGCAGAGTGAAGTCACGGTGAGAAATGTTGAGACACAGCGAGGAGCGGAAAGAAGGAGGGCAAAACCAAGTGTCGACTTAGATACCTGATGTAAAAATCAAAATACAAACTCCTTTTCCTTGAATGCAAATCAAAGGGGGGAAAAAGGGGGGGAGAAGGAATGCAACAGTGTTAAAACTGTGTGATGTCATCAGTACCTTCTGACCAATAGGAGGCCTCTCTGACAAAGAGGGGCGGAGTTTAGTCAAGCATCAGAAAGACAACAAACAAAAAGTGCACAAAATGCAACGGAGAGTTTGTGCAGTGAGACTGTGTCAGTGTGTGTGTGTGAGTGTGTCAGTCTGTGTGTGTGTCAGTCTGTGTGTGTGTCAGTCAGTCTGTGTGAGTGTGTGTGTGTCAGTCTGTGTGTGTGTCAGTCAGTCTGTGTGAGTGTGTCAGTCAGTGTGTGAGTGTGTGTGTGTCTCATCTGAAACTATAAACCCTGATAAAACATCAAAGTGTGATGGACTCAAACCTGGATCCTCTGGACCGGTCTCAGACATGACTCTGCTGTGTGTGTGTGTGTGTGTGTGTGTGTGTGTGTGTGTGTGTGTGTGTGTGTGTGTGTGTGTGTGTGTGTGTGTGTGTGTTCACATCTCCCTCATGCACTCGTGTCCATATTTGTTGTTAATGTGAATCAGTCAGTGTTTCACGATGCAGTCATTCCAACACAGACATGCATGCATAACAAGCACACACACACGCAGACACACACACACACACAGAGTGTGTACCTCTTCTGTTTGTAGGTGAGCATGGCTTCTGAGATGGGGAACTGGTGCGACACGTTGGCACCGGCGAGATACTGCACCACCCGTCCTGCTACGTCGATGTTATCTGCAGAGACACGCACCGTTAACATGTTTCATGTCCCGCTAACCGGCCGCTCGGAGCTCATGTTCTCACACACACACACACACACACACACACACACACACACACACACACACACACACACACACACACACACACACACACACACACACACACACACACACACACACACACACACACACACACACACACACACACACACACACACAGCTGATAACTGCAAGACGGAGCATCAATCATGCTCCTTCTGCAGAGCGCCGCCGACTGAGGAAGGTCATTAGAACGCGTGTGAAGCCAGCCACACGCCACGCAAGATGAAGTGCGTGTCAAACAGGCGGCTCGTGGGCTACATGCAGCCTGACCCGGCTCTCCTGGTGCAGCAGGCCAAACCCTCCGTGTGTGTGTGTGTGTGTGTGTGTGTGTGTGGGACTCTTTCACCTACTGGGTGTGAGCGCCGCGGACAACGGGAAGGGAGGGGTGTCGACTATCAGACAAGTTGGGGCAGATCGAGTGAGAGTGAGGAGGAGGATGAAAATAGAAGCTCTGACATCGACGTGCGCGACAGGAAACAGTCGTCAGACTTTAAAACTGTGAAATCTCAAACAGGAAAGAGATTTAACCAAACAGACCTAAAAACACCTGACTGCTAAAAAAAATGGATTTATAACTTCCTCTTGCAGTGCATACGTTTTTTATTATTCTTTATATTTGACTTTTTTTTAAATTCTATTCTATTATTTTATTTCAGTACTTGTTATTTTAGCACCGACACACCAAGACAAATTCCTCGACCTATTATGCTGAGGTAAACATGTGTTGGGAGTAATCCCAGGATGAGTCTGCAGAGGGCGCCAAGCGGCTCGTTCTGCCTTTAAGAGCCAGCAGCTGAGACGAACCTGAGAGGACGGTTTGAACTGACGCCAGCATCAGATAAATAAGGTTTACAACCTGAACAGGAGGAGAGGACGGGAGCTTTCAGACGTAACGTTAGCAAATAACCCGAGATTAACAAAGCTGAAGTTTATGGTTAATCATAAATGTTGCATGTCGGATGATGTGAATTCTTTTTCCTCCATAGTTGAACCTTTTTCAGAAACCTTCCTGATAAATATCTGGCGGGCTGTTTGTGTCCTGAAGCAGCTGCAGCCGGTTTGCACGGAGCCTCGGTGTAATGATGTGGAGCTTTCTGCAGCTGTCTCTGAATCCTCTTCCCTCTCATCCATCAGCCTCTGACCCAAACTACGACCCTGTTTCGTTCCCTTTCAAGCTGGCTGAGCAGCAGACGCAGCTCACGGTACCTGAGGCGGGCCGCTCCGTCCTGCAGAACAGCTCTCTCCACGCCGTGTCCATGAAGATGTTGTTGAACCTGCTGTCGAACGAGGCCACATACTTCGCCAGAGGATGAGAGCCTGCGGAGGATCGCACAGAGGAAGTTAAAGCACACGGCGTCGTCTCTCTGTTCGACCGTTTTCACTCACGCTTGTTGGACTCACCGATCGGTATCACCAGGAAGCGAATGTAGCTGAGCCAGTCGGGCGTCTTGTTGGCGAGCTGCTCCACGAAGAACCTCAGGATGGTGCTGAGGTAACTCTGGTCACCTGCCACCGCCACCTTCATGGTGGGCGGTGTCTGTGCGTTGCAGTTACAGCTGAAGGGAAGAGAGAGAGGTCATAATGAGGAAGATGGATCAAGAGAGGAAACGGGTTCAACAGAAGCAGACTGAGACAGCTTGGTCTCCTGCAGGAGGAGGAGGAGGAGGAGGAGGAGGAGGAGGCAGCAGAGCGGATGGAGAGCAGAATCGAGTACATTCACAGGTAGGAAGCGAGAAGGCAGCACAAGCAATGGCGTCCTTTAATGATCTGTTTGGGGGAGGACAAGTCAACAAGATTCAACCATCATTCGTTACTTCATTGTGCACGTGAGCGACTCACAATCTCTGGATGCGAGTGACGATGGTGTTGAAGGCGGCCTGAACATCGGCAGCAGAGCAGGTGGACACAATGGGCTGGGCCTGTTCATGGAGCAACTCGGCAACGTACTGCACAGAAACACACCAGAGGGACACGATGGGTTAATGGATAAAAAGAGGGGGAGGAGAGGGGGGGGGGGCAATATTGAATGTAATGAGTTGCAAAGCGAGCTGGAAAGTGCAGTTCCTCCAGTGTCCACTAGAGTCTGTCTCCTGCAGTGAGTCAGTCTCCATAGAGCTCAATGGTAAAATGTCCAACTTCACTGCTGCAGTTCCTCCAGTGTCCACTAGAGTCTGTCCCCATAGAGCTCTATGTTAAAATGTCCAACTTTACAGCTGCAGTTCCTCCAGTGTCCACTAGAGTCTGTCTCCTGCAGTGAGTCAGTCTCCATAGAGCTCTATGTTAAAATAAACATGTTTACAGTCTTTTGGAGACTAATAACTGACTGTCTCTCTCTGTGAGCTTCACTGGACGAACAGACCGTCAAACGATAACGCAGTGTTTAAAAAAAGAAAAGCAGATGAAGAGGTGGCAGCTTATTACAGTCTATGAATAAACCTATCGTGCATTGTGTGTTCATGTACTGTGTAGAGAATAACACACACACACCTGTCCTTGCCACTCCATGGTGTTGATGAGGATGATGCTCTCTGGGAGGCGTTCGTCAGAGATGAGGATCTGGTTCAGCTGGTCGTACACAGACTTCCTGGGGACCTTCCAGACAAATGAGAAACAGAACGTGTGAAAACACACACATCGGCACGTTTCCCTCCTGGACCCAAAACAAAGGTAAAGAAAGATGAGGTGTTTACCTGAGCGATGAGGCGGGAGTCAGGGGAGCACTCGCTCTCCATGCTGCTGGTCCTGTCGCTCTGAGCCTTCGAGTTCTGTCTGTCTTTCATGGAGGTGCTGCGAGGACGCCTCTGCAGCCTGTTCTCCACTTTACTGCACAAGTCAGCAACAGATTCCCATAAAACACAGACCTGAATCTAAAGTAACAGCTGCACAGATATAGTGCATATAAGGATTCTACTATGTGTGCACAAGTGAGACCTGCGAGGTGACTTCAACACAACATGCTGTGCTTTCACCTTTTTTTGCTTTATGATAGAAAAGGATTATTGATCTCCATCTGACAT
Source organism: Symphodus melops (assembly GCF_947650265.1). Taxonomy (NCBI): domain Eukaryota; kingdom Metazoa; phylum Chordata; class Actinopteri; order Labriformes; family Labridae; genus Symphodus; species Symphodus melops. Next base: position 1,939,170 of record NC_136705.1, on the reverse strand, counting down.
TACACAACCACACTTGCATACAAAGCTCGTAGTAAATTGTCTGCAGTTTTTTTTAAATTTATTGCTGGTAAAGATGCATGACATGTGTGAACAAAGCAGGAGCTCCAGCTGTGTTTGACTTTATCAATATTCAACCTGTTGTTTCAGTCTGTCTAAAGAGGGGATTCAGCTCCCTCTGACTCCAGCAGCTGATAGGCTGTCTACCCGTCATTAAACGAACATGATGCACGTTGAGTCTCCAGCTTATTAAACCAACTAAAGTTTGGTGTTTGATTGTTCTCTCCCGTTTTCTCATCTTTGTCCTCAAACTCGCCGTTGTCAGAGTTTGCGGCTGGACCAGACTCAGTTAGAAGCAGAAAAGCAGTTTGTTGTGTTGAAGATGGTGAACCGTAAAGTATGCTAGTTATGATTTATAAATGTATCAGTCCATGAAAAACCTAACCACACGTCTCTGGTAATATCCTGCTTTGGTCCAGATCTGAAACAAAGCTACCTCTCTGGTCTCCTGCAGCCCTTGGGTGCACACAAGCTGACATAACAGTGTTGTGTGCATGTTTCCGGATGTGGTGATCAGCAGTGTACCTTGGAGACATGTGGTTCTGGGACTCGGTCTTGCAGAGCTTGCCAACAGTGCTGGTCATCCGTTCAGTGTTGATGTCCCAGCTGCTCACCTCCCCCGGCCCCGGCCCCAGGCCCGGGCCCGGCCCGCTGTCGTCAGGCTCCAGCTCCTGCACCAAAAGAAGGCGGGGGGAAAGATGAGCTGAGCGGGCTGACACAACACAGGCACCGTCACGTCCCAGCACAGAACGCCAGATTCTCTCTCAGGCTTCAGGTAAACGCTGCGAGCTGAGCTGCTGGCCTGATGAATAACTGAAGCTGAGCTGCTGAGCAGATGACAAGTCATGTTCTGGTAGAAACATGGTTCTGCAGTTTAGATTGTTCATCTGACTCGGGGTTGGTGGAGCAGCTCCCAGAGGAGGGGGAGGGGGGGGGGGTTTAGACCCGCCCAGCAGCATAAAGACATCAACAAACAAACCCTCCTCATCAGTCAGCGTGAAGCTGCTGTGACTGCTCCATGCCTTTCTGCTTCCTTCTCGGAAAACAACTCAGACAAAAACAAAAAAAAAAAACGATTCTGAGAAAGAAACTCTCAGGAGGGATGAAGTTTGGAAACACAGTCACATACCCCGACGGTGGTGTCTGCGACGACGTCCTCTTGGTATCGGGCTCCTTGTATTTTACATCTGTCCACGGTCAGGAACTCGCCACTCTACAGGGAGAACACAAGAATGACAGCATGAAGGTCACTTCTCGACTCTATCGAGGTTTAAACCTCTTTAAGGGACACGGCGAAATTTCAGTAAAACTTCAGCACCAAAAAAAAAAATAAATAAAAATCTGACTAACTTAAAAAAAACACTGATTGAGTCGATTAAGAACCAAACACTGAGCAGAAAAGTCCATCCTCTCCGTTTCAGAAAATGTGTGCTCAAACAGGCCGTTTGGAGGTTTTCCCTTCATGACATCACAAAGGGCAGTAGCCCCTCCCCCAGGTGGGTAACACTCCCACAGCGAGGCGTTTGTTCGGCCCTCTCACCGTAAACAACAGGACATGGAGCGAGGAAGCAGCGAGCCGCCACATCTACTTGATTTAACTTAAATATTAAATGCGTGCGAGACGAGTTTATGAAGTTCCACTGGAGACATTTATCGAGCAGAATCGAAGTCTGAAATGCTCCGAGCTGCTTTATTACAAACTGAAATGGTGTCTTGGATATTTATGAAGAGCACTGACTCTCTCTCTCTCTCTCTCTCTCTCGCCCTCGTTGTTTCCAGCTGGTCATAAATCTCTGAGTGGGAGTTCAGGAATTGCTTTTCTCTCGGAGTATGGGAGCGTATTTGTGTCTGAGTGTTGATGGTGGTGTAGAGGTCACTCTGGTTTGGGCTCTATAAATACTGGAGGGGGGTTTAGGGGTGAGCAGGGTGAAGCTACAGCTCTCCGTGCTGTTCTGCAGAGAGAGAGAGAGAGAGAGAGAGAGAGAGAGAGAGAGAGAGAGAGAGAAGGAGGGGGGGGCGCTGGGGGTCTGCATTGCGCTCATGCTCAGAATATCTCGCCTGTTGTATCTCGGTCCTCGGGAATCCCAGAACCACAAAAAGCAGAGAAGGCTGCCAGACATTCAAACAGAGCCCAGGGGCGAGTCCTTTACATAAGAGTGTTTACAAAGAGACGCTGTCCAGCAGCTGCCAGGCAGAACTTTCCGGGTAAACAGAGGGGGCTGAGAGGCAGCAGACGGGGACCAGCGCCTGGTGATCAACTTACAGGACATGACAGCTCTCTCTGCGCGCTCTTCTGGCTGTGTATGCTTCCAATTTCCGTCTGCGAGCTGGAGTGAGACATGCCCTCGAAAAACGGCCTGAAAACAGAAAACAGACGTGATTCAAAGAAAAATAACAACTCAGACTTTTTTTTTTTTTTAGTGGGGGGGGGTTCCCTCAGAGAAGGCAGCTGCAGTCTGAGGGGGTTTCTCACTCAAACAGCACACACGCTAAGATACAAAAACATTCATTTGCCTTCCCATTGGGACACACTCATCAGGTCCATGCACACTACTCCTGAGTTCCCCTCGGGATCAATAAAGCATCCATCCATCCATCTACGCTCGCTAAGCTTCATCAACCGTGTTCTCAAATTCCCCCCCGTGGTCGGAGGCACGCAGTAAACAACACGTAGCTTCTCAGTTTCTGCCGTCCATGTAACTTTACACTTCGAGTTAGCGATCGTCGCCTTGTTTCTGTTTGTCATGCTTCCTGCTTCTGTCAGCCTGCTTCCCGATTGGCTGTTGTTCCGTTAGTCCGTGCTCAGCCGTCCTCCGTGTTCTCGCCACACAGCCGGACTTTTGATCGTAGATGCTGAGCGTGTTTAATGTGAAATCTGTGAGCAGATCTTCGAGGTTGTCTGAACACACATAGGTGCCATAAGATAACAGTGCGGAGGATGAAGTAAACATGTTTGCTGACTTCCTGTTTGGGTTTCACCTCGGCGGTCAGAGACTTTTTTACACGCCTGGACGTGATGCACGTTTTCGGTTTTTCATGCACGGCACTCAAACCCACTCCAGCGGCGGGATTTCTGAACATTTCCCAAAAGGGGGCAGCGTGCAGTCGTTCCACCTCTCGTGATGCGCGTGCAACAGTTTGTATGTTTTGTCAAACTCTGACTCTGTGCATGCAAACATGTCAGTCAAAGCAGATTCTGATCCGTTTCATTTCCAGAGAGAAAAGGGTAAAGGAGGTAAAGAGAGAACGGACGTCCCTCAGAGGATGGAGCGGCGGTGTGGACGTACTTGAGTTTGGGTTTGGGCGTGCTCAGGACGCTCTCGTTGTCCTCCATCTCCGGACCGCTGTCGCTCTGGTTGTAAACCTCCAGGCTGTCGTAGAGTAAGTCCAGATCCTCCTCCACCTCCTGCGTCTGGTCCACGGGGTCAGAGTCCAGGACCTGAGGTGCACACACACACACACACACACATCATGGACACTTCAGGACTCAATAATCAGGGATTTGTAATTATGGCGCTGGATTAAATAAGTGTAGGGAGTGATTGGAGCTGTGCATTAGCTAATCACTTTCATAGCCGGAGCTAATGGAGCTCAGAGAATGGCCGAGAGCTGTGAGGACTATAAAATGAGACAGTCTGTGCTATAAATACATCCCTGCCTTGCTTCTAAGCAGGCCAATTAAAAGGTAAGTGAGTGCTAGTGGAGAGCCGAGGTCCTGAGCTTTGATCTACCGGCTGCACAGCGGGGATGTATATCATAGGAGCTGCACACAGGCAGGCTGCAGACTAATCAGGTGATTAATGCCACTCCATAAGTGCAGAAGCTGGCAGGGAGCAGATAAACACAGTCTGTCGCCGTTCCTCCTCCTCCTCCTCCTCCTCCTCCTGGCTCTGTATTTATAGAGCCGAAGCCCTGCACACCGCCCGGAAGGAAGGAAGGATTAGAGACAGGGAACGTGATAAAAGATCATCAGGCCACCTGAGCTTTTAGAAACATCCAGAAAAACAAAACTCAGGTGGCCGTCAGGCTCGCTTCAGCATCGTTTATTCTCGCCTGCTGCTCCCAGTCTTTACTTGACGTGATGAACAAAGACGGCGTAAACCCGTAGCCCGTCGACAAATCCGTCAAAGAGGTTTTCTTGTGATTCTATGAGCTCCTCTGACGTCACGCCGAAAGAAGAAAAAAACAGAGGATCTATATCACTCGCTTCTATACATTTCAGAGTTGAGTGGTAATAATTATCCTCACAGATTATCTGCTAATGGAAATCCACTGTAGGGGTTTGTGGACTTCCGGCTGATGACCTGATTGCGAGCTATTATGTGGAATCGGCAGAAACATTCGTTCAAAAGCACTTGAGGAGAAAAACACAAATAGGCCGAGGATGTGAGCCCACATGTATCGTTAGATCAAGTGGCAGAAAGAGAAACGTGGCTAATGGATTCTGCATACGAACCGCTGCTGATGGCGAGGAATGAGTCACACGGATGAGGCGTGTTTGCAGGAAGGCGTTTCTCCATTCAGGAGAGCGTGAGTCGCCGTGTGGCTGCATACTGTTTATACGCTCGATACGGACGAAAGTTCCTGCTGCCCTGAGGTCGGTTTGATAACCAGCTGACCCACTAACGTCGAGCGTTTTCTCTCGCCTGTCAATCAAAACAAACTTCATCTTGTGCAGTAATAATGTCACCTGATCTTATTTTTTTTTAAATTTTAATTTGATTACATTGCAATATTCATTTATTGGACCATTTGTGCAATAACATGTCCATCCTTAGTGTTCATACTGTTTACAGCTTTAAGTTATTGGCATTTCAACTGTTCCTTTTTTTATGCATATTTTACTCGCTCTTTAATTATTGTTTTGATGCATGATGTTTTTTTTTTCTACACTTGTATTTTTATTTATTTTAATTTTTTGCACTGTGTGATTTTCTTCTGCTATCCTGCTGCAACACTGTAAATATCTGTGATTGCGAGATGATACCTGACGTTCTCATTCTGCACACACTCACCTCGTCAGTGACCTTGAACCTCTTCAGTAAGGCTGCAAACCTTTGCTTAAAGTTCGGTTGCTAAAAGAGAAAAAAAACAACAACACAATAATGAGAAAAAGAAGCGTCTGAAAAGGAAGTGAGTGTTGTGATTAAATATGCATGACAGCTGGGCGCGAGCTTTTCAGCGCTCGCACCGACTGTTTGCTGGATTACTCATTCACAGCCACTCCATGTAAAGACCATTAGGATCAGTCCAGTGAGCCCACTGTGTTCATCTATATGCTCATCCACGTCGCACTAATGGCTCCGACACAGTGCGTGCCGTGCCTTAAAAGCTCGAACGACAGCAAACACACGTCTGGCGTGTTTTCTCTCGGTCGATGATTGGCAGGCAGGAAGGAGACTCACCCTGGTCATGGAGGTGGTCCGGATCATTTTCCTCCGGGGTTTCTTCGGCTTCCTCACCTCGTCGTCTTCGTCGTAAAGATCCTGAAGAACAGACGGATGAAAGACCTCAAACACTCACTCAGGTGTACTTTCATAAAGCCAAGCTTTGGCGCCCCACGAAGGTCACACTCGACTGACCAGGTTCAGCAACATCACTGGATTTAGATCAAACCTGACTCTGCTAGCGCCTACAGCCTGTTGTTAGCTAAGTGTTAGCATGTTGGCCCGACCTTTAATGCAGCATTACGACACTAAACATTACTGGCGAATGCAACGAGCACATGATGATAATCAGTCAATCAAACAAAGCGTGTGAACAACACGTATGCAGAGAGGTTCTTCATAAGCGATGCAGCTAGCTTCGGCTGTTGCCATGGAAACAGTCTGTGTTGAGAACAATAGGGGGCAGACCATATTCTGTTTATTCACTGAGTCGTCCGCGTTCATGACCTCCTCGCACTGACCTGTCCGTGGACGGCGTCATCGCTCGCTTCCTGCTCTGATGAGTAGCTGTCGTCGTCCTCCTCGGAGTAGTTGTCCATGTCCGGGGAGCGATCTGAAGTTGGCGAGCAGAGGAGCGTTCATGTGAGTCAGACGCACACATGTGCACACATTCACAGAGACCGGAGAGCTGTTTTTGTTCTCGTGTTCTTAATGTCCGATTTTATGGGTTTGATTGGACGTAAAGAGGCAGATTCGTCTGCGTGTTTGACGTGAGGACCGGTCAGGTGAAACATGCTGTTCTGTGTTATTAAAGATGAGCGCAGAGAGGAGAAAGATAAACATCTTTTTCTTCCCTCAGAGTGTCACGGCTTTAATACTCGGGCCGTGAGCTCATCTGTTATGTTTGAGCCGAGTCCTTAATAACATCCAGGACAGAGGGAGGGATCAGCAGAGCAGGGTGGAGGCCCACGATCCCCCCCCCCCCCCTCCTCCCCCCTCCTCCTCCTCCTCGCCCAGAATTAGACCGGTGTAAGGTAACAGGACCTAAACCTGTGAACATTACAACAACCTCTCTGGCTGCAGGTCGGAATTCATAGTTTATTCTCAGGTCTGCACGTCAACACAGTTTTAAAGTTGGAGAGTAAATCAAATGATTTCGATCCCAGCTTCTGAACCACGCCAACAAAACACAGAAGTCCTCGTAGTCAGGTGAATTTCAAACTGCAGGCACACAAACAGGAAGCAGCTGAGCCCACCTGAGGTCTTGGTCTTGCGTCCGGCCTGTCCGCTGCCATCCTCGTGGTCGATGGGCTGGCTGGACAGAGAGTACACGCTGATCTCGGCCACGCGCACGGGGGCCTCCTTCACGTTGCTATGGAGACCGAGGATCTGTCCTCCGTCTGTCGGGTGTTGCATCACCTGGAGACGGGAAGATTAAACGTTGAGAATCCATTCACAAAGAAAGCAGGCTCTGACACAGGATTTCATTTGTTTTTAAGTCTCGCCCGCAGTGATCTGATTATCTCCTGAATAAATACACATCACGTCGAACAAAGATTTAAGGCCTGAGTACATGGAGAGCGTTTTCTTTGTGCTGGTAGCGCCCGTTTCCCGTCTTCAGCGCTCAAGAGCGTGGTCACACCTGCAAGCCGTCCTGAGCACGATGACCATGCGGCGATAACGTCGTAACGCAGCGCGTGCATGCTTTATGTTACGATGAAGCGCGCTCAGTTTGCAAACTGACGGACTTGAGAAGATTAAAAAAAAGAGAGAGAGAGAGACGAGCGGTCGAGTCTGCAAATTGGAGAACATGACAGCTACTCGGTGAGTCGTGTCAGTCAGATGACGCTCGAAAACTTTCTGCATAATGAAGGCTGTCAGCGTTGGGAACCCGTGCATGACGTGTTCCGTGTCTGAGCGCAGTACGGAGCGATCACGCGGGTCGGAACGAACTGGACTTCAGGGGTGGAGCGTGCTTCGGCACGGTACGGACGGCCAGCGCGCCCTGAACGCCCCGTGTCAGCTGCACTCACAGCTGAAAGAAGTTCCAACTTTTAGAGCAGCGACACACTCGTTAAAGTCACTACTTCCTCACCGACCAATCAGAATCAAGAAGGGGCGGGACCTCCGACATCAGCCATGTCAACAACAGTGACGGAGGAGACGCTTTTGGAGGGAACGGTTTCCAGATGTGGAGCTGCTGCTGATGTCAGCACACGACTCCTTTACGTCGTCTTCGTGTTTTCTCGCTGAGATTTCCATCAACTTTCGTAACCTAGCAACAATGAGCGCCGGCGCCGTCTCCCGACACAGGCTGCGACTGTCTTCGATCAGGAAATCTATAAAACGATGACAAGCTAACCCAAAACATCAGGAGCTCCGACGGCTGCAGAGTAGAAGAATCTGAGCGACCTTTGACCTTTGACCTTTTAATGAGGAGACGGAGACGCGTCGTCCAAGCCTTTTATCATTTCCTCTTTAAATCTGTCTCTGTGTAAAACCAGCATGAAACAGATCCAACAGACAGCGAGGATGAAAGAATCCTATCTCCGTCTTTACTGAACCGGAACTGATCCGACAGCGATTGAGACGCTTCTGTTTCACACACTGGAAGATCTGCAGACAGATTAGGAGCTGACAGACGCGCCGCCTGTGAAACATCTTCATCAGCTCTCATCCTGAACGTCGAGCTGAGCCGAGCTCATTTGCGACGGAGAGAAAAAAAAAAGTAGTTTGATCAAAAGAGGAGGGATGAATTCTGTTCTGAGGTCTTTCTGATGAACTGCTGTTAAAAAAAAGCGAGGAGGCTCATTTTGTTCAAACACTGGCCGGGTGTTTGGACGCTCTAAAAACACCTGATCGCATCTGGGGGGGGGGGAGATCAGTGTCTGTGCAAATCGATGCATCCCTGACTGAATCAGCCTGGAGACACCAGACGACCCGAGCTGTGTTTAACTTCCTGCTGCTTCTTCCTACACATTCACTCACAGCCTGCTGCAACTCAAACCCTTTTCTGTAGCCCGACAGTAAACATGTAGATCCTTCATGTGTTTAAAAACATGTCAACGTTTAGATTAAAGTATCGACAGCGAGCCTCCCAGGAAGTCTCTAACGGAGGCGGCTCAGAGGCACTCTGATGACGACCTGACTAAATCTGACTCAAATCATTAAAGAGCGACTTTATGGTTCCTCTCCACCCATCACACATCAGCTCCAGCACATGACGGTCCGCAGCATCACCCTGCAGGACGCGTGATAGGCACGCATCATGTGGAACGACGTGCAACACGGGACGCAGCTGCTGTCAGAGAGGACGAGCTCGGAGCGAAACGTTCCTCGAGAGAATCGAAGCAAAGCGCCGACAAAAGACGTGAAATGGATCTCGTACCTCGGCCATGTTGATGACTCCCACCGCCAACGTTTTGTAGCCCAGGATGGTTCGGTTCTTGTAGCGTTTCCTCCTCTGCAGCATGATCTGCAGCCTGTTGGAATCCCTCTTCAGAAAGTGTGGATACTACAAACAGAATAAAAAGTTAAAACAGAGTCAAAACACTGATGAATTATTTGTACAGTGTTTTATGTTTCTACAGGGAGATTAATAAATAGACTTAATAAAACATTCAACTATTCGAACTGAAACTTCTTTTTTGAGCATCGGCAGGAAACTAAACATGCAAGAACGATCTTCATCATTGCACCGTCTGAAGAGACTAAACATGAAGATAAACAAGGTCGTGCTCCAGTCTGCTGGACTCGGGATGAACCGGTGGTCGCTCTGCAGTCTGCGCCTCACACCACTCTGCTCCTTTTTATGCAGCCATGCCGTTGTCCTCGCTGCTTGGTGCTGCAGCAGTGCTCTCGCGTTGTGACTAGCTTGACCTCTTTGTATTTGGATAAATGTTCCTCATCACCACCCTTCAGTTCCTAACTCATCCCGGCCTCACGGCATCAACAGCGAGCTGGCTTTTCTGAAACCTCCAGTCTGCCTCTGTGGCTTTTTAACGATTTATTCATGTACAGTACAAACGTTGAAAACAGCGTTTTCAGGAGCTGAGACTTACTGACACTGGCGAGCGGGAGAGTGTGTGAGTGCGGGTCAATGTAGCGTCAGTGTGAAACTTCGCAGCGTCATGTCAGAGAACTTGCCTGCAGAGAGAACGTGAGCTCCAGGTCAGTCTCCATCAGTCCACTGGGGGGGAGGACGTACTCGTTGGATCTCAGGAGACGTTTGGAGCCCTGCAAGAAAAGCAAAGAAAACGTCAAATCCTATGAAGAACTAAGCATCAGCATTTAGTTTGTGTTTGAGCAGACATCTTGTTTGGTATGAAATGTGTCAAATAAATAAAGTTTGAGGATGTCAAACGTGTCGGGTGTGAAGTTAACGGGCAGCCCTCGTTCTGTGCGGTTTCTTAAAATATGTCTTTGCAGAAAAAAAGCTGGCTGAGCGTGCAAATCTTTTTGGTAACCGCCAGCTTCACTTTCGCACATTAAAGCAGAATCACAGCTCGAGGCAGCGAAACACAAAATGGGCTGAGCAGCTGAAATATGGGTCAGAAAGGCGGCTCAGGGACACGTGGACACAGCGTCAATGTTTCTGCTGCGTTCTTCTTCCCAGGTTTTGAATGGCGACCTGAGAGGAACGCTTCAGGTGGAGCCATGACCAGCACCTGAATAAAACATATTTATAGCGGCTCCAGTTTGATGTTGCACCATGTTGGCGCTCATGCAGAAATTGACAGCTCCTGTTTCAAGACTGCAACTTAAAACTACAAGCATTTTCTTTTTTTATTCAACGCTCTGCTGCCTTGGTTATAAGAGAGACTCGTCGTCTGAGCTAATTCTAGGAGCTGGCACGAAGGCGGTGTGACCAAACGGCGCAGGGATTTAAATGTCACAGGTTGAGCGAGTGTCGTCCAAACGGGAGGACATGAACAAACAGGGTGTCCTCACAGGACCCGTCTAAGTCCTGAGCAGGTTTCTATTACGCGCCTCAGATTAAAGCCGTCGCAGTCCGGTTCTTCAGACGAGCTTCTCTCTCTCTCTCTCTGTGTGAACGTCAGATCACAGACAGCTCGTCAAGTCCGGAGTCGATGATGTCACACTGCGAGCTCGCGCTGAAGACAGACATCTGTTGTGCAATCGGTTTGGCAGATTAGTCTCTGCATAACCTGCCAATTCAATAAAGTTAAGACGTGACGAGCAGCATGCAGCACATATCCCGTGTCGGGCGCTATACGGGCGAGGGGTTCTTTAATGGTCCGCTGTGCGACATGTGATCCGGGTGTCATCACTGTAGATAAATCATGCAACAGGGATCATCACAGGATGCCAGGAGGTGTGGGCTCTATTCAAGCTGCAGGGGTGCTCGTGTATGTCCGACACACACGCACACGCACGCACACACACACACACACACGAGCGTCTGTCACCACAAACACAACAATCACATTTAAAAAAGTCTGCAGAACAATTCGTGTTAGATTAAAAAAAAAATCAAAAAATGACCCAGGCGTCGAGGAACACCGTTTTGTTGCCATGGTGACGAAACGCGTGTCCACACTGTTGGATTTTTACTAGAATCAAACTGAATTTTTAAATTCTAGTATCGTGAAAACAAGACTTTACAGGAGAGTTTATAAAAGACTAAAAATAAAAAAATAAAAAAAAGATCCAGTTTATCAAAACGACCTGAACAGGCGTCTTTTTATTTGATCAGCTTTAAATAAAAAAGGAACAAACACGTCGAGTGGAGCTTTTTATGATGACCTTCGAGACGTTGTGAAGAGGATCGACATCTCGTAGGTTTTATTCTTCTGTAAAGCACGTTGGTTGGATCGGATCGGAATAACATCGTCAGCTAAAAATCTTCCCACTACATAATTGACTGAATGTTTGAGGCGGTCTGCAGGCCCCGTGTCAGACCCTGATCCAACCACGAAAACACAACTCAAAGTACACAAACACACAAGAAGCACCGGTGACGATATTTCAACTTAAAAAAAGAACTTCCTGTCCAGTCACACTTCCTGACGTTGTCTCCTCCTCTCTAACTCCCTGATGTTTGTCTCTTTTGAACACGTCGTCTCCGCGGCGTTCTGAGACGAAATCAGGTCGAGTCGCTCTCTGAGTCCAGGAGACGATCAGGTGGAGTGACAGGTGCTTTCACCGGACGCTGCTCATAATAAAACTCTTCAGCTGGTTTTCTCACGTCGCTCCAAACTTCTCAAACAGGAAACGAGTTTCCAGTAAAAACACGTCAGGACGCGTCGTCTCTTTTTCATCCCTCCTGTGTGTGTTACGTCCTGTTTGACTTATTCAGCCAATTTATGTCCTTCTGAAACGACTGACACCTTTTACTTCTTGTTCCGTTAGCCGTCTTTGATCAGGCTTCAGAGTCTCCCTCTGCGGGTTAGTTAAAAGCGGGAGAACAGAAAACTCTCACGTTCGACCTCACGAAGGGGAGAAACGAAGCTTTAACACGGCTTTGAAGAGGCGAAGAGGAACGCTGAAGGTTTCGTCTCTGCTGACACTCGTTCGGGTGTTTGCAGCTTAACGACTCCTAATGTTCAGAGACGGACCTGCTGACAGTCCACTGACACAAGCTGCACACTGTGATGTGTGCATGAATACAAAAAAAAGTCTGACCTCGTCTCTAACTGGAGCTGCACGGCGAGGCCTTGAATGCACCACTTTTCTCAGGCTCACAATGAACCCGAGCACAAAAGCTGAGCGCTCTCAAACTGCCTGACGTGCATTAACAATGCCGAGTCCTGGCAGGGAGCGCTTGTACTGAATGTCCTCTGCAGCCCCCCCCTCCTCTGTGACAAGCTTCTCCACTGTCTCTCAGGGGCCGGGTAGGGAGGGGGGGGGGGGTCTGTAGGCCTGTGGGAAAACAAGTTCAACTCCACACTTCCACTCAAGGTTACTCTTTTAAATGCGTTAAATTCTCTCAATTGGCAGAAACGCCGCAGGGAGTGATTTAGGTTCAGGACATGAGCTCAGCTTGCAATTGTATTAGAGAGGTTTTAAAGGCGTTTTGAGGCTTCTGCTTTCACCCAACACACACACACACACACACACACACACACACACACACACACACACACACACACACACACACACACACACACACACACACACACACACACACACACACACACACACACACACACACACACACACACACACACACACACACACACACACACACACACACACACACACACACACACAAATATAATTGGATCATATCTGAGTGTTCTGCAAATGGAAGTCCTTTGGACAGCGGCTCGCGCTGAGATGAGGATTGCGCGCCTTTCCCATCATAATCCAGCTGACATCCACGTCTGGCTCCGACCTCAGGCGGCGGCGGCGCACGCAGAGACACAAAGTGCAGAGGAAGCACGGAGAGCACGGGGGGAGGAAGAAAAAAAAAAACACGAGGCACAAGACGTTTCATCTGTGGTAAATATGTCAGGTGAAGGAAGCTTCCAGACGGAGAGAGAGGAGTCAAAGAGTCTGTTATCATTTTACGACACCTGAGACAGATTTGTGAAACCAGCACTGAAGGAGGAATAAAAGAGGATTTATTATTCTTTAAGCCGAGTTTCTTTTGCATTTAACCCTTTAAGACGTCACAGTTCACTTTTGTCAAACACTCGGATGTGTTGCTCGTTTGGTATCAATAAAGTTTGATCTCTGAGGTCATACAGGAGAATAAGCTGCAATGATTTCTATATATAAAAAGAGACTGAGACGACGAAGATGCTTGGATATTTTTTTCATATTTTATTTGATTTAAATACTTGATTTTTTTTTTTTTAGCCTTGTTTTTTCTTTCGCACCAATTCACCAGGACAACTTCCTGGTATAAAACCGATTCTGATGGTTTGGGCTTGACAATGAACGTTGTCGATATTGTGTTTTTGTTGTTGTCGTCTGGTGTAAAATGTGAAACTTTACAGATGGATAAAAACAGTTGGTGAAACAGAGGCCGGAGCTCCTCGCCGTGACCCGGCGGTCTCCCGGGTGAGAGACAGACGATCATCTCCCCGGGAACAGAGAGCCTCCTGGAGAATAAATCTGCAGTCTCATCCTCCCTGCTGCTGCGGCTTTGGGAGACGGTCCAAATGTGTGTGTGTGTGTGTGTGTGTGTGTGTGTGTGTGTGCAGGCCGCTCAGCCTGATGAGACCCGGAGAGAGGAGAGACGGCCAGTGTGTGGCGAGCAGAGAGCGGCGACATGCTGTAATGAGGGTTTTGTTGTTCACTGACTGAAAACAAACCGCTCTTATCCCTCGCTCATGTTCTCTTCATCCCCTTCCCGTTCGCTCAAAACCAAACCTGCTGGAATTTGCATTTAATGCTCCAGTTGGGGCGCGGCGGCGGCGGTGAGCAGCGCTGTGCGCGACGCTCCTGAGGGCAGCTCAGCAGAAACGGAGAGATTTCACGCTCCGCAGACGACGGGGGCTCGCGGAGAACGCCGCACTCGCTTGGTTACTTTCTCCTTCAGGATGACAGTAAAGCAGGATGATTTGTTTCTCTTTAAATAGAATCATCCCGAATTTAAATTACATTTTTAAATAAGGGAGAAAAATCCTCCCGCGG
>NC_136705.1:1720480-1924922 GCF_947650265.1 Symphodus melops | reverse complement strand
GGCTTCATAAAGACTTTATTAGAGTGGAACAGGTAAAGGTGAGTCCTGGGAGAGCCAGGAGCCTCTGACAGGGTTACGACTGAGCGATTCAATCCTGTTAAGGTGCACGGCGTGCCAGGCTGGTACGCTCGCCACGCTGCAGTCTGCCCCTCGGATTTACAGCTCAGCCTCGTTTAAAACAATCCCTCTGTCTCACTCGACGACGGGGACAATTCAAAGACCTTCAGAGAAGAAAGCGTAAAGTCTACGCTCACTGTTCATGCAGAGTGACTCTTCTAATCATCTGCGGCTTTACTCTGCAGAAATATAATGAAAACAGCAGCCAGCATGGACACATGTGTGCATATATGTCAGGGAAAGTATTTATAGCTGCAGAGCTTATGTAAGCCTCTTCACAAATCACCGGAGACGTTTCCCCTCACAAAGACCCCGATGAATGGGCTCCACTGTACAAAGATAAAAAAAAGAAAAAAAAGAAATGAAAAGGATGTTGAGGAAAGCCGGCACCTTTTCTTCATCAGAACCACCATCTTTGCTAAAATCTGTTTGAAAAAGAGACAATGAGAAGACGTCATAAACTGTCTCTGTGTTGAAATAACGTTTCATTCAAAGGTCCATGTGGAGCCTCTGATGAGCCTGAGACTGGATCACGTCCTTTAACTAAAGCAGCCACCCCGGCACATCGATTTCTACTGATGAGAGATCTGATGAAAAAAACAACCGAGACCCTCAGCGTCGCCTAAACTTAGAAAAGGTGCTCTCGTGTTTCTCTCGATGCTCTCAGGCCTCCGGAGACTTGGCTTACAGTGGAAATGAAAAGCCCAGGTTCGAAGTTAACCCTTTGTGTGATTCTTCCAAAAGTGAAGAAATATCGCAGAATATCGATCTGTGATTTCACACAGCATTGTGGATGCAGAGAAACAGCAGGAGCTTCACGTGCACACACACTCACACACACACACACACACACACACAGCGCTGTGCCCATCTCGCCTCTGTAACGCCACGGACACGGACCCGGGGGAATTGAGGGATGTTCCTTCTGTGCAAAGTGGACGAGACGTCCACAAAGATAAATGAAGGCTATAAGAAACATCAGCAGAACTGACTCCGCCTTCTTCCTCACTGTGATAAAAAAAATGATGATCAAACTCCTCGGAAGCATGAATGCATTACAAACAATAGGTGCATTACTCTGTGTGTGTGTGTGTGTGTGTGTGTGTGTGTGTGTGTGTGTGTGTGTGTGTGTGTGGGGGTGTTTTCTGACTCCTCCTCCTTCTATTCCCCTGGTTTAATCTGTCATCATGACTAATGTGCTGAATGGATCCGAGCTCAGGTTACTCCACACTTTTTAATGCAGACGTTGCTTTTCTCTGAATCCATGAAGAAAACATCGAAAGATGAGACTCATCAACCAGAGGAACGCCAGAGCTGTCGTCACATGACGCACTAAAGCTTCAACCTATAAAAAAGCACCGAGACTCAGACGGTGGACAAAGAGGAAGACGGTGTGTTTGATGCAGAGACGATGACGTGCTCTGAACTGGCTCGATTATTCTTAAAGACGGCCGACGTTAGAATCTCTAACTTCCGATTTCCTCCACATACTCTGCGCTCGGCGCCGTCCGTCAGCGCCGTTTGCTGCCACCCCGCTCTGCTCCGTTGAAATACGTCGCCAGTCTTCTTCTCAACAGGGCACGCATCAAGCCAGACAGAAGAGATGGAGACGGACAGGAAGTCAGAAAAGGAAAAAGAGCGTCAGGTCAATTTTCAAAATAAAACATGAAATACAGACGGCTAGTGCTAACTGAGCACGTCCACACAGCGAGGACTACACACACTTCAAAACCCTTTATCGATTACAAAGTCTGCGTGATGTCAGGTGTTCATCCTTTTCTCAGGAAATTAACCAGCAAAGACGAGATTCGCTTTAAAGAGCGACATCGTAAGTCAGATAAAAGTTCCTGCTGTCTGTTTAAAAAGAGACCATGCTAGTGCTTGTTTTTAAATGTCATGTGCTCCCATTCATACTGGCCTCAGTGTGTGTGTGTGTGTGTGTGTGTGTGTGTGTGTGTGTGTGTGTGTGTGTGTGTGTGTGTGTGTGTGTGTGTGTTGCTGGAACACACAGCTCAGGAAATGCCTGAATGGGAGAGGTGGGAAATAAGAAGAACAGAACAAGAGAGAAACACGAGTTGGGAGCCATTGTCCCCACTGTGCTTATTTTGACAGGATCCTCCCTGTGTCAGAGGACGCTGTCCCTGCCTCGCTCGCTGGATCAGGAAGTTGGACGTGTTCATGAGAAGAGACCCCCGTATCCACCCACACAAGAATTTGGCCTTTCCCACATTCAGAGGTCCATGCAGGGGGAAACAAACCTTTCTTCCCTTTTGGGAGGAATTCAACATTCAGCACATAGCCGGTCACTGTGGAGCTCCGGGAGGGGGGGGGGGCACCGTGTCAATGCAACCCCAGCCCCTCCCTCACAACAGAACAGGTTGTTGGTTAAAACCAGATTACAGACTGGGTCGGCGGTCTGGTTTTCGGGCTCTTGTGGTGAGGAATGTGCAAACAGGGAAACGTCAGTAGATCATTTCTGAGCGAGCGACCTGTCAAAGTAAGAAAAGGAGGGGCGTCGATAAACGCGTCACGCCGGTGCCGGAGACCGAGCAGCTGTTTGACTCTGACGTCACGGTAACGGAGCTGCCTGAAGTGTCTGCTGCAGCACAAACCAGGCTTGTAAACATGACGCAGACGGACACAGAGTGCTGTGTCACCCCTCCTGAAGGGCGCCTGAGACGGCCGGCGGGCCGCGCTCATGATTGCTGAAGGAAGCGGAGGATTAAGCCGACAGTGTCTGTGTGTGCAGCATCAGATTACTCGCTCTTCTTTTCCTGTTATGAAATCAGATTACTGCGGCCCCCCGCCAGGAGAAACAATATCCAGCCCTGAGATGGTCGAGGGGAAAGTAAGCTTGTATTATGGTGCAGACGGGCCTCCTCTGTTTCTATCCCGATTAAAAGGTTTCATCTTCGGTTGAAAATGAACATGCAGAGTGAGACAATGAATAAAAGAGATTAAGGACAGGGAGGATTCTGGAGATTGCACGCAAGCAACTCAAACTTCAGCGAGTAATAAATGGCTGCGTGCAAACACGCCAGCATGAGGGACATGTCAAGACTCCGAGCTGACGCGCTCGTCTCCACTGACCCCGAACAAAGACGCGGCTCCAGCTCAGGTCGCACTCTGTTTGTCTTCGTCTTCTTTGTTTGCACACACACACACACACACACACACACAGCTCAACACACACACACACAGCTCAACACACACACACACAACACAAGAATTAGGACAGAAGACAGAAAGGCTGCGATGACAGGCCTTAAAAAAACGACCCTGACGGAGATAAGACCCTGTCCCCGCCCCTCACGGGGGCCGAGGTCGTCCTGGGACTCGCAGGAGGCTCTGCTCCGAGGAGATAAAGGCAGGAGATATCTCCACCTCTCTTTTAACACGCACAACTATCTGGAGTGTCTGAACATGTCGAGCCAAAAAAACATCTCCATGTCCAGAAAACACTTCTTGTTTATTGGCTCAAATAAAACAAAACCGCCACATTTTAGAAACTTTTGCAAAACCGCCATCATGTCAGCGAAGGTTAAAGGAAAAGATCTTCCAAGTGAAGTTTTCCCTGCACGTGTCAGCAGATAAACACGGCTCCATGCTGAACTCTGCATCGGTGCCATTCCTGCAAATACCTCAACGCTCGCTCAACCGATGCCCGCCCGCACAAAGACACCGACCGCACAGCAGCTCGTCTTTCCTGTGACGTCGTTCCCAATCTAGAACTGCATGCAAGGTGTCTTCTTCTATTTAACGCACATGAACACTTCAGAGGAGTTTATTGGTTCAGCTCAGCCGTGTCAGATATCGAGCTAACCTTGGATTTAATAGTCAAAACTGCTCCACGTTAGTCAAAATAACCTAAAAGAAACTCAGCCAGCTCATCAGCACAGAACGACACTAACTGGTCCATTAACTTTCAAGGTAAGCGTTGTTCTTTAATGAACTTGGACCGGATGGGATAAACTCTTCAGACACTTTTTTTTTGTAAACTTCAGAAGACGGTCGACAAATGAATCAACAATCTGAAGTGGTTTTTTTTACAGGTGCAAACTTTTGTGGCAGAAAAATGGGGAAAAAAAGCACAAGTTGACGACAAACACGTTGTGATCTGGCAGACATTGGGTTAACTCTTCCTGCACCAGAGGGGGAGAAGCACATGTGCAGAGGCTTCATGTTCTCTGGTCAAGAGATACTCAACTAATGAAAGGCAAAGAAAGTTGGAGAATCTAAAAAGTAAAGTTTTAATTGGCTTTTTGCCTCAGGTGAGTCACGAGCAGAAAGAACCCACATCCCAGAGTGGAGCGGGACCCCGAGAGGAGAAAGCAGATTTTCAACAGGGAATAAAAATACTTGAAGAACGGCTGCAAGCCTGGGAGGATCACTTTTTAAAAGCAACGTCTCATTAATGAAGAACAGCAGAGGGGGGGGGGGGGGGGTCAGTCATAGCCAGTAAAACGGCCCGTAGCGAAGAGCGCCGCGCTCTCGTGTGAAACTGAGACACTTATCTGGACAGCCACATTCGCTGAAGGCGAGTGGAGGAGCAAACAGCTGCACCCAAAATGGCCCTGCCCCTGAAAGAATGCCAAAGCACAGTTTCCCCCCCCCCCCCCAAAAAAAAGGGCCGGGCTGCATGCAAGACCTTTAACAACAGGCTAACATGAGGGGTGTTAACACACGGGGGGGGGGGGGGGACGACATCATGAAGTGAGAAAACTCATTAGAAGCAGATATTGGAACTCGTGCACAGATGAAGATCGACACACAGTGCAGTCTGTGTCGAACAAAGCCGCATCAACCTTTACTCTATGCGTCATAAATAATCCACCTGCATCTCCATCTTTCATTCTGCACCGTGTAAGAGAAACGGAGCAACGTCTGGAGGCAGAGAAGACATGGGAAATCTATGCATCATAAATGTGGCATCGTGTAAAAGCACAGACGTGGTTCCTACTTTCTCCTTCAGCCGCCATAACGGACGCAGTTTATCAAACGCACGCTAACACACCTATGTCCGAACACGCCAGCTGCAGCGGTTTTACCATCGTGTGCAGCGGGAGCCCTTTCATTACAGCCAAACATCTCTGATCTTATAGTTTTTGTCTGGGAGCGTGCGACGAGATTAAGGTCAGGAAAGCTTTTTGACCTTTCCGGAGCGGCAACACAAAACTGGAATCATGCTTCGAGAAATAGAACAAGAACACAAAAAGAGGGGCAGTGCACAGGATGCAGAGCGCGGGAGCAATTCTCCGACAAACAGAGCGTCAGTTATCAATGTTTCCCATAATGCTCTGATTCCATTGGCACATGCAGACTCATGCAGGCTTAAAGAGGCAGCAGGCAAACACACACACACACACACACACACACACACTGAGTGTGGAGGAAAGCCTCCCCTCGCGAGCCCACTTCTCTCACATAGAGTGGAGCAGATCTAGGTCAAAGCTGATTAATGTGCCCACAGCTCCCGAGAGGCTTCTGGTCAGGTGGCAGCAGCAGCGCCTGCTCCCTGCCGATGAATACTAACGCTCAGTGTTACTGAACAGTGCTGCGAAACACAGCGAGCAACAAGAAGGAGGAGGAGGAGGAGACGCAGACGGCTGTGAGAACATCTGCACACAGAGACAATCAGAACAGTCCACGGTCTCACTGTGTCAACACTGCCAGTCTTTGTGTTTGTAAGCGTGAGTCCGTGTTTCACCACACGCGGCTATCAGAATAAAAAAACACAACATGACCTACAAAAAACACGACATCGACACTGATCTGTGTTTAATCTATTTATGGGGCTCCGGACCGTCACATAGCATGGAGCACAAAACGGTTGCACAACTCGTGGCTGGATCACAACAAATGTTCCTCAAAGAGAGGCGAGGGCGTCCACTTGTTTACGACCACGAGTGGCTCAAAACCAGCGGTTCTCAACTGGTGGGCCGGGACCCTAAAGTGGGCCGCGGAGCTGTTCACTAATCTTCCCTTCAGTCTGAATGAGACTCATCCTTGACGTAAAGCAGAATTCATCATTTCATAAGATCCTGCAACGACCAATCTAGAATAACAAACAGCTTGAAAATAATTTAGAATGATAGTAATTATTATGAAATAAAATGCATAATTCTTGTCCTTTCTGAATACTACATCGATGTCTCATCACGTCAGACGTTCAACTCGGGTTACAGCAGCAGAATATCAAACCTTGATATGATTCTGGTAATAATTTAGACAACATGTAAACCTGCTTTAATACCACGACAACAAAAACAGGAATTCAGAAGACCAATATTTGGTCTTTTTTTTTTAATTTAATGATCAAAAACTGCAGGTTGACTCCTGCACACTGCCTGGATTAAACAAATACATCGGCAACTTTCTGCCAGCGAGTTTTTGGTGGATTCAGTCCTCTCATGCAAACCCGTCTTGTCACTTTTCATTTGTTTCTATTGTTCATAAATTGAGCAGATTATGTGTTCTTGTTTTGTTTTGTTTAAAGAACAGTTTGAACCAGATCATGTTGACACTCTTTATGAGGCACAAGGGAGACTAGAAGCAAAGTTATCCAACATCCACTGTAACCTGCAGCATCCTCACTGACCTGTATACACCTGTAATATGCAGCTCGACACTTTACACAGTCTTTTCCTCCATTACATCCAAACCTGCAGTCAAATATTTTATTTATAACTTCACACAGCTTTACAGGCTGTCATTTTGTACCATGTACAGAGAGGAGGTGCAGCTCTCACTCTGTTTATGCACAACAACAGTTGGATGAAATCTTGCATACAAATCAAACCCGGACCCTGGAGGCTCGACTGTTGAGGTCCTGAATGCTAACCCTCCCTGAACTCTGTATTTATAGACTGTTTGGTGACACGCATTCCGTCAAACACCCCCACCACACTAATAATAAAAATGTTTAAAAAGCATAAAGGTTGAAGAATGAGAGCACAGAGAGCAGAGGATGAACAGACACTTCAGTTAGCTAAACTTTTTTTTTTTTAATAAAGGCTGCCAGTTATCAGAACGGTGGGTTAATAAAACACAATTTAACAATTTGAAAGCGAGACTAAGACGTGCATGTGAATTAAACAGTTTTTAATTTATCATTTTGTCAAACTGAATATGACGAATAAACAAAGTGTGGAGAGTTAAGACCTTATAACGCGAAACATGAGAGGAACTGGATGCTAACCGCTAGCTGTTAGCTGTTAGCATTAGCCACCTAGCATTCGGCTCTGTTTTGAAATGTGTGTCAGACCGTCAACCGGGGCGTCGGTTCCCCCCGGTTTGTTTTCATCAAATCCCAGTGTGTGGTGTTCGTGTTACCTGGGCACGCAGCTTGGGGATGATCGGTCTATCTCCCAGGTCGCAAAGAGGTTCATGGGCACGGGCATGCTGCCGGAGCCCAGCCCCACAGCCCCGGCCATCCCTCCGGTCGGGAGGGTTGTCGGTACCGGTCCTCCGCCGCCGCTGCTCGGGTTCAGGAAAGCGGCCCGGACACCTCCTCTCTCTACAGCCGCCGCCATCATCACCTCCTCCGCCGGGAAGCAGCACTAGCTGAGTGTGGGACGAACTCCTGCTCCTGACTCCCTGCTCCTCCTCCTGCTGCTGCTCCAGCTCCTGCTGACTCCCTGCTCCTCCTCCTCCTGCTGACTCCTGCTCCTTGCTTACTCCTGCTCCTCCTGCTGCTGCTCCAGCTCCTGCTGACTCCCCTGCTCCTCTCTACACTGAGGCTACTCCTCCTCGCGCTGACCGGAGATGCTGCTCGGCGGGGCGGGGCGTGAGTCCGCCGCTAGAGGGCAGCACATCTCTGCTTAAAGGAGACATTGTAAAAAAAAAACCTTTGTACAGGGTTTTTGAACATTTATCTGGGTAACCTGAGTGACTATGTACCCACAACATGTGAAATAAATCCACAAAGTTCTTTGTTTGTGGTCTGCATAACTCTTAACGCTCCGTTTGTGACATCACAAGTTGGAATCTGGGAAGAAAATCTCCTCCCCTCCCCTGGTATCTCCGCCCATGGACTCCACCTCCTGCTTAGAGCAACATTTTTGCACAGGTCTGCCATTTTTATTCACGCTACAGAGGAGTAAAGTCTACTGGGAAAACTCAGGGGGCGGGGCTTATTGCATTTAAAGAGACACACACACCAAAACGGAGCATTCAGAGAGCGCCTTGTCTCAGTCTTGGAGCACTCTGGTCTCGGGATGTCTCCTCTTGGTTAGTGCAGTCTTCTTGATTACAACACCACGTGTCTTTGGGCAAGACACTTAACCCCAAGTTACGCTCGCTTCTTTGTCGGTGGCTTGTGACTGTGTACGCATTTACACAGCACCCTCTACCATCAGTGTTTGAATGTGGAGGTGTGACCAGCGCTGTTACGACATTATTGTAATAACCACACCGAAGGGAACGCTTGAACATATCCTAAACTTGTTGCTGTCCTCAGAGGGTAGGGCCGGCTGGGTATTAAATCCACATTTTTCAATGTCAGTCATCAGTGTGTGGTGAAATCCAAACACCTGGTAGCGGTGTGTCTGACGTACTTCTCAGTTCATAGGTGCTGGAAAACACTGACTGTACCGGCTGTGATGAAGCATGCGAGTAAGTCTGACTTGACGTGACTTGTTTAGGAGGGTTGGGTAACGTGTGTGACAGGTGGCCTCTTCAAACTGACTACGAGAAGGAAAAGAAACTTCCTGGTTTAGTTGAATCTGACTGTGTTTTAATCATTAAAATAAACTAAAACATAACTTTAACAAACAACCTTGTATTCTTTTATTCTTACTCGTGCATGCAATGAGCAGCGCTTTATGTGTCAAATAAGTAGAGGTCATGCAAACAGGGTTTCTCGCCGTGGCTGATTTGTGACCCCTGACCCTGCTCAGCTTTCAAAATTAAAACAGAAACTACACAAAAACAGGGCATCTATGCAAACACAGACATTTTAATGCAACACAAGTAAGAGACTAAAATAAGGACAGGCAGTTAAATAAGAAGAAGCACAATCAGCGCTCACCATCGACCACAGTGGCCTGATCTCCATATTTTGACTTCTGATGGTAAAAAGTGGCCTCCTGCACCTTGTTGGGGGGGGGGGGGGTGTTTGGGGGGTTTTAAGCCTTTAAGTGGATAGGACAGTGGATAAAGTTAGACATCAGGGGGAGAAAGAGAGAGAGAGAGAGATATGAGGTGCTGCAGGACTTGGACTTGGACTTGGACTTGAACCCGAGCCGTCTGCTTTGAGGACGATACCCTCCGTACATCGGGCCATCAGCGCTCTATCTTCAAGTATTTGAAAAATGATGTCATGCTTTAGTTTCCGTGCCAAGAATAAAACGTGTTAGATTTCTGTCTTAGATTGATAATGGCGACAAGTTGTATCTGCGTCCATTTTACAGACTCGATCCCGGACTCTTGATGTTGTTCTTACTCTCTGTTGTCACTTTGGATAAAAGCTTCTGCTACATGAATAGTAAAATTGATTGTGTGTATTATGCATCTCCTCGTTAACCTCACCACTGCACTCTTTATGACTCCGTGGGTTGGACATCATTAACAATTTGTAGAAAACAGTTCTGCTATATTTTTTAATTTATGAAGCTATAAATTCCAAAACTTCCAGATGACCTTTGTGACCTTTATTTTAGTTCTTGTGGTTGCCAGTCGGGATCCTCTCGTTTGTTTGCTGTTCATGGTTCTGTACGCTGACACATCGCACCTCGGGCTTTGAATAATGTTCAAAAAGAGCTCAAATTCTGATCTCACTCAACACATTTAGAAATATTTTTGATTTCCCCATGTTGTGTTTGTGATTGTGTTTGGTTACTCCCTCGGTCTTGTCTCTGTTGGACAAGAGATTTCTCACCTCCAAGGATTCTCGGGGTAAAATAAATGAATACTATCTGCAGTGACTCTCAGTTCTCTCTGGTATTTATCATGTTCAGCAACTTCTACTGTCTCAAAATATACACAGTGATTTATGACAAAGTTGTGGAGTGCATCGCCACCTTGTGTTTTAAAACATAACTACAATTACAATAATTGCAGGGCAGTTGAAGCTTACCTGCACGTTGTTTTTCCCTCCACTAGGGGGCACACTGAGTGCATGTTTGGCGTGACAAACAGGGCTGCCAATGAACAACCTTATGTTTTAACACAGACAAAAGGCTCTGATACAGATGAATGAAAGAGAACACCCTCCTCCTCCTCCTCCTCGTCCTCCCCAACAGACCTTTTCAAGAGCTCTTATTTAAACAGCCAAAGTTGTTATTAAAAACATCTTTCTGGATTTTAAAGGAAAAAACCTCCCCCGCCCTCTCGCGTGATGTTTACCTCCTCTAAGTGCTCCAATCAGAGCAGTCATACATTTATGGGTGTCATGTCGGGCTCCTGAAAACAATAATCTATATATTTCAAATGTTTCTTAGGTTTAGGTGCTGTGACCTCAAAGGAACAATCTCCCTCTTTGTTTTAAGTCTGGTGGGAGGAACAACCAGCAGACCCTGATCAGGAGCCCTCAGGGTCCTGCTGGTGGATGGACACGGACATGAGGAAAGGTGTGCCATGAGACCACAGGTGTATTGTGAAAGGCGTACGCAGGTATTAGGAGCAGATACCAACTTACCACTACCCCACTGCTTGAGACTTTTTTCAGCAGCAGCTTATTGGACCACTTGTAAGCCACTCATGAATGTGACGCTAAAACACGGGAAGAGAGAGTTATAATAGTCACGCCTCGATGAAACAAGAGAATGTAAAATCAGCTCTGGACCTGACAGGCCTGCGTTCAGCTACAGCAGACCGAAGAGTTCAAGCGCTGGTCCAGACTCAGAGCAGGATCCATTTGCAAGATGCTTTCATTGTTTTTCTGACCACACATCGGTTTTTATTAATATTTCTTTAAAGTGAAAAAGGAAATTGAAAAAAAAAAAAGAAGAAAAACTGTGATGTTACGTCTCAAATCCAAGAAATTAAATTGTCACCTGATGATTTTACTTTTTATAAAAAAAAAAATAATAAAAAAAACCCAACCATTATCTGCTGCATGAAGCCATTGTTTCACTTCCAGCTTCGGCCACCAGGTGTCCCCATCTTCTAACAATATGTCATTTTTTCTAATTTGTTGTAAATAACAGAAAATCTCTGTCTTCCAACATTCACTGCTTAATGTTGGATCAAAAACAAGAGTGAAGGATTTAGATTCTTTTTTTGCTAAACACGTGATTGTTTTTCAGCCTTAGACCATAAACACAATTATCAACATTGTGTCACTTTTCTACCATAGAATTATAATTTAAAAGGTAGACAAAACAATAACCTTCAACAGGTAAAGGGCGTCTCTCTCTCAGCTTATAGTGAGACGTGTGAACATCTTCACGACACGAGTTCGCACAGCAGCCTTCAGCGACAAAGCAGCCAGTTAGCCCGTCTCTGTACTGTTTGATACGACAGCCGAGGATAAGAGGAAGAGGACGGAGACGGATGAAGGTAAGAAGAGAGAGAGAGTGAGCGAGCGAAAGCAGACTGAACATCCCTGCAGATTTTATTCATAACAGACGGAGACGTAACGTTAGCATGTATTGTTAGCAATGTCATTGTTGCCGCTTTACCCGGCTGCAGAAAAGTCATCTAACCCGAGTTGCATCTCAGGCTTGACATGAAGAAATCAAGAAGTCTCTTTCCTCGTCCAACTTCAAATTAGCTTCATAAGTTTGAACTGTACAAACCGATCTCAGCTAGCATGTAATAAATGAGCATTTTATTTATTCACCTTTTTTTTGGAAAACACAAAAGTTGCTATATACAACATCAAAACAATATTAAGACTGCCTATAACCACTTTCAGCAGGTACTACAGGCTATATAAAACAATAAACAGGCTGAGAGTAAAATACGAAAAAGAATCACCAAACTCACTGAATAATGTCAAAACATACTTCATAGATCAGTCTGACCCGGCACGTCACAGGTTACTCGCCCTCCTGATGTTTTCTCATCTTCCTTTCCACTTGTTCACTCTACCTTCATGATTGAACTCCTCCTCCTGTGTGTGTATATGTGTGTGTGTTTGTATATTGTGACACAGTGACACCATCGATGTTTCCACGGCACAACAGCCTGACACTTAATAAACCATTTGCTCACCTTTATTGAATTCTGGAGAGGGAAGTTAAGAAAGGAAGCGTCAGTTTGTCACCTAGAACACCTGCTCAGTGGCGTCCGTCCTCCCTGCGTCCTAATATTGAGTGAGAAAGGTCTTCGGTGAAGAGGAGGCGTCTCACGCTGAGGTCTTGGAAAGGTTGCGGGGCATTTACCTGTTATTAAAGCTGTCCGACGGGGGCGCCGATAGCTCAGCGGCAGCGACAGCGCGCGTACCATGTTGCGAGGATTCGGTCCTCGCGCGGGCGGCCCGGGTTCGCGTCCGGCCCGGGTTCGCGTCCGGCCTGTGGCCACTTTCCCGCATGTCTCTCCCCACTCTCTCCCCATTTCCGACTCTATCCACTTTCCTATCAATAAAGGCAAAAAGGCCAAAAATAAATCTTTAAAAAAAAAAAAAAAAAAAAAAAAAAAAAAGCTGTCCGACAATCTCTCTGGCAGACCGAGGCAGCAGAGAGCGAACGCTGCTCCTCTCAGGTATGGACAACAAACGTCACTTATTACTCACGTCATCAGTTGAATAACAACATCTCATTGTGTCCTAGGTTTGATACAAAGCAAATGATCCCGAAGCATATTGGTTTTTTTTTAAAGTTTTCTGAGCCGCTGTTTTCGTCTTGTGTCTTTTTGTGTGCCACCTCCACACAATCAAACTCTGACAGCTCCGCTAATTAAAATCTCAAAGCAGCACTTTTCTGAGCCCGGGCTTCAAGATTTGAGTCACGCATGAACTTCAAGGGCATCTAGTCCTTCAAATGTTTCTCAAAACTCTCAGATTGAATGTGATGAACACAGATTGTTTAATAAAGGGGGTTAGCCACTGTGAAGTCACCCTATTAAAGCTTCTTGACTTGCTTCTTGAGGGCCTCCGTCGTGTCGGCTTTATGGAAACAAAATGAGCAAGTTCGGACACGAGGGGGGAGGAAGAGAGGAGCAAGGGGTTGTAAAATGTTAAATTATCAAAGTTTAAGAGTCCTAGTGCGTGGGAATCATGTCTCTGTGGGTGGCAGAGTTGATTATTTATGAGACCACAGAAGAGCTTGTGAAGCCTACTGGTCTCAGTAGGTGAGCTAGATGACCGAAAGGAAGCTTAACAAAACTGTTTGACAACAGACAACAACCCTGACTCACACAAATAAATCAAATCATGACAGACACTGTATGAGCTGACAAGCCAAGTATAGTGTGCAAGGACTAAGGTTGTCACAAACAATTAGCAACAACACTGCTTTGATACTCCAGGTTGTCAGATTAGCTGCTAATCGTTGCTCACATGTTAGTACAGTAAAGCTCACAGAGAGAGACAGATTATTAGTCTAATATTTACAGGATAAAATCTCCAAAAGGCTCCAACAGCACAAACACACCCAGAGAACAAAGGTCAGAGACTGAATCAGCTGAGGGGACACCTAGCTGACAGCTAGCAGCTCCCACCTGTCACTTAAAGAGGCCACGCCCCCTAATTCTACATCACTTTTTGAGTTGTAGAAACATTCAGCCCGCACAGTTGAAGAGAGAAATGAGCGCTAGAGACCCAAACTGTTTATATAACCAGACTGTAAACATGTTTATTTTAACATAGAGGCTCTATGGAGACTGACTCACTGCAGGAGACAGACTCTAGTGGACACTGGAGGAACTTTTTTTTTTTTTTTTGGCTAAAAGTAGCACAAATCTCACCAGTTCTTTTTCATTGTCACCAGATATATCTGTTTTCTCTGCTTCATGAATAAATTAAGGCTTTTGCTGTTTGTTTTTCTGCAACTTTGAAACTCTAGGATGATGAATCAAACGTGCATAATGTGGTTATTGTTCTTGCAGAGAAAGCCTATGAAGGTATTTGCATTATCTACACATTCACTGTTATAATGCAGTTGTTCTCTACATGCAGCAGAATCTGGACCATATTGACACAATAATAAAATCGTTTAGGGCCACTTGAGGCTCAGAAGAAATTATGTGCAGCCATATGCTGACCCCTGAGGAGCTGAGCGGCTCTACGCTGCAGATGAGTATTAATACAGTGTGCGTGTGGGCGTCCTACAATACATGCAGCTCAGACTGTTTATCTGACTAAAGATCTCAGGAGGCAGAATCCACATCTGCCTCCATCCCATCATACCTCTCGATTATGAAAAATGTTACCTGGATAACACTGTAAGAGAAAGACCTGAAGTGCACGTGCAGTGGAAGTAGAAAGTAGAAAAGGATTAGTTTTTCTGACATGCAGATGGTTTTTTCTTGCAGACATTCTCGTTGTGTTAACTATAAAATCCCTCCAACAAACACTGACTCTACACCTAGGTCTCCCAATTGAGAGATCCTGGAAAAACTGAACTGGCTCCTTCAGATGTAAAGGAGTCATGGCTCTCCCCTCAAATATCTGAGCTCTCTCGAAGACCAGACACCTTCCAGAGGAAACTCATCTTCAGCTGCTTGTATCTGCGATCTTATTCTTTCCTTCATAGTTCAAAGGTCATGACCACAGGCGAGGGTTGGAACAAAGATCAGTTGGTGAATCGAGAGCTCGCTCTGCAGCACATCGGTCCGGTAAAACTCCTGCATTACTGCAGACGCTGAACCAATCAGTCGGTCCATCTTACGCTCACAAACAATCAAGACACGAGTTTGATGGTCTTTATCAGGGTGAATATTGTAATAAGAGAGGCTTTTGTATCTGAATATGTTTGTATGTGTATGTGCTGCTGCTGCTCATAAGAAAGGAAGTTTTGAAGAGGTTGGTCGAGTTTGAAGGTTCGTCAGTCATGACTGAATCAAATCATTTTAACAAGCTGAAACAATTTCTGCAGCTGCAGCAGAGGAGAGACTTTAAGTAGAAATCCTTCAAATTCGTACTTCAGAGAAGGTTTTTTTTTTTTTTTTAAATTCAGCTTGTTCAATAAAAAAAAATACATTTTTGAACAGCTACGCTGCACATTCAATCATCCAAGGTTCTGATGTTAGAAGTCAAATCCAAACCTGCCACATCTCTGGAAGTTTTCTCATGGGTGTTTCTATGAGATGCACAAATTGATTTAATTGAGTTAAAGGGATATTGTGTGTATTTTATGAGGTTACTTATGAGGTCCATAATAAGTACTGTATATTATCCACAGGAGAAGCTGGTGAGCTGGGCCCCTTCCAGTAGAGACCGTCTGCAGACTGCATCTGGAACAATCACCCCGTCTGCAGATGTCTCAGTCTGTTGGTTCTCCAGATGGTCTCTCCTCAAAGAGGCAGCACTTACTGGAATCTCCTGTTTGTTGAAAAATAACTCTAATCAAGGCTATTATATAAATGATAAAAAAGAAAAAGATAATGTAATAGACAACACATCATCATCCCAAATAATGAAGTCAAAATATTTGAAGGTCACACCACTGACTTGCTCCATTATAGGTCTTAAGCTCCGCCTCCTCCATGTTAGCAAAGACCTGCATAAAAAAACGAAACAAAATACTCAGCGGATAAATGTTTCTCTAACATGGTTTCCTGTCTCTATAATTAGCTCTTACGGTGCTGATTTATTTTTAATTGCTCAGAGAAGTTCTGTTTGAATTAGTTATTTAATGATGCAAGGAGTTTAACACCATGATTGACAGCTCTGTTGACTAATGAGGCTCCTGCATTGCTGAACATCGACACGAGACTCTGTTCACCAGAGTGACCTTTGACCTCTTATCAGGACGTTTAATGTGTGTTTCGGTTAGAGAAGGAGCGGGACATCAATATTTTTAATTGCACAGACTCCGCCTCCAAACGACATCGCCTCTGCCGGCGATACTTTTATGCACCGGGAGGAGGTGGACACATATCAGCCATGCTTATATACAGTAATGTCTCATTTATAAAACAGTGCGTAGAATCCAAACTAAAAATGTAAGTGTGCCAAAAACCCGGAAATGGCGTGCACACAAAATAATTCAGATTTATAAAACCGTTTGTACGCACACCTTTATGCAAAGTTCCCTTCATAAATAACGATCCGCCTGGAAATGTGCGTACGTAGATCAGCGCCATGTTCCGCCAGCTACACGCCCACATTCGGTCAAAGCAAAGCAGCTCGTGAATGAAACGGCGTACAAACGAGGGAGCAGATCAAAGGAAGTTTACACAAAGAAAGTCAACTTTCTGACCCAAAAAATGTTTGAATATTGACGGGACCAACAATGATTTATTTATGGTCAGAGTGCAGTCAGCAGTCTTCATCAACGTAAGATATTAATGATAAGTTTGATAAATGATCATCTTTTTGTCGGCCACATTTTCAAAGATAAACTTCTTCTGCTCACAAAATAAATGTCTTGCTCACACAATAAATACGTGCAGGTGATGAAGACGCGCTGAATAAGGACAAGACAAAATGTGCAAAGCTCCCGCTGTGTCTGTGCACTCTGTGCGTCTTCCACTCAGTCATCTTTATTCAAACTAAAAATCATACTTGATGATGAATGCTCCATATTTAAAGATATTCATGTTAACTGTTGGTGCTCTAGTTTTTGTTAGTATAAATCTGATTTCTACATCTACATTTTACCATCAAGTTTGTAGTTTGCAGGCCCCGTTTTGTTCGTACGCAACGGTTATGAATGAGACCCCTGGTTATCTCACAGACTGTTCCACATTCTCCAAATCCAACCCAGGTAGTACCTGCCTTCAACCTCCTTCACAAAGCAGAAGAGCTGCTCTGATGTATAACATTCACAGCAGTATCTGCCCGCCTGACAGTGACGCTCTGAGCGCGTGCAGAGCCTGCAGCGTCACTTTCTAACACGAGGAGCCAATGCAAAGAATTCTTAAGGGTGAAAACAAAACCAAATGGAAAGCCAAAGCACCTGCCTCTTGGGGATGAGCAAGGATTCACTGAAGATAACATCACATGCAGACAGCAGGGTGCCAAAGACATAAACTCTATGTTATGTAAGGATCACGTGCAGATTCAGGATGCTGGAGCGTTGGAAACAAAGCCAATTTTGTTTGCCTCTGAGCAGGATGTTTATACCTACAGCCTGAAGGAAGAGGCTCTCTCTCTCTCTCTCAGCAAGGGGGGGCGTTCAACAGTCCAATACAGCTTCACAGACAGGAGAAAAGGCTGCTGATTTCAGATCGATCATCATCTTGTGCATTGGGAGACTTCCAAGTTCTGCGAGGTCCCCAAACAACCTCCACAAATCAAATCTAATAACAGTTGCTTTGCGTTGACTCGGCTGTGTTTGTAGTGTTTTGTCATTTCTTTTGAGACAGTAGAGAAAGAGAAAACAGGGCAGGATAGCATAACACATGCTGTTATACAAGCTAAATCAAATACTGGGCCTATAAGAGGAAAACATGAGCCACACTGAGGTTTGAGTTCTGCAGCAAAACAGAAGATGAGATGAGCTTGTGACCTTTGTTTGTGTCCCAAATCAAACACTCATTCCCTGCTGCTGATGTCGGGAGCTCTCTGTAGTAGACTAAGATGGATCCAAGATGGCGGCGCGGGTGCACGCAGCGGCTCCTCTCTCTCCCTGCAAACCTGCGGGGTTTTTTTGCAATTTCATCTGTGCTGTATGTTTAACATGGAGCATATTTGACAAATAAAGAACCTTGAACCTATGGACATTTTACTTAACACGGGGCTCAACGTCAGAAACAGTCGATCGGTGTGTTGGGACTGCACGGGGCTCGTTGGAAGCTTTTGCACGAGTCAAAACGTAGAATCGGCCGCCACCAGTCAAGATAGAGAACTTACGCTGATAGAAATATCTATATGGAGAAAGATCTAGTTTGTAAAGACGTTCGGGCAAACCAGGTGTGTTTCAAACAGCAGCAGAAATGTCTGTCATGTTCGTGAAGTGGCTTCGGGACCACCTGAAACTCTCCCACATCCTGTCCTGGCCTGATGAGTTCCTCCTGCTTTTGAGTGGACACATGCAAAGATACTGCTCATCCAAAAAGTAGATATTTTCCCGTTACCTAGCAACGTGCAGCGTTGATCCCCCTCTGCTCTGCGACCTATCCAGCAGCGAGAGAAGCTCACAGTATCTGAAAGGCCCTTAACTCACTTTCCTGAAAAACTCAACATTTTATTATTTTATTTCACGTCATATCCAGTTTTAAATATAAATTCCAGGAAGGCAGCTGCAGTCTGCAGCTTTCTGATGATTCATTAAAATAAAGACGCTTTAAAAAGGGAAAGTTCCACGAAACTCAAACTTGCCATCAACCAATAATTTGTTTTTTTCTAGTTCTGGGAAACAGGATGGACAGAGGTGGATGGAGAACTCGACAGCCCTCTGTAACGTTTAGAATTTAGTATGTAGTGCCTATTTTGAACACTAAAGGCCAGATTTACTGAAGGTTTACGTGTATAACGCAAAAAATCTGATCTACTAACAGCATGCAGTGAATATTGCGTCTTTCATATAAGCAAAACAACATGTGTTGTCCAAATAGTACGTTTGCCTTAATGAATATGCAAAGCGTGCAAAATACTGGGAGGAGAAAATGTGACGAAGTTAAGTTAGTACACGCAATGTACCGCCTCCACAAGGTTTGCACCTGACGTCATTCACGCAAATGTTCTTAGTAAATCACCCGCAAAACGCCCACAAACCAAACGTGCACACTTTTGCAATGAGCACGCAATTTAGTACTCTTTAATTGAGATCTTAGTAAATCAGGCCCTAAGGATAAGAGATATTACCACAGGGTGCTTTCCACAATAAAAGGCCTCTGGACATCACATTATGAGGTCGTTGATGTTGGTATTTCAGTTTGAACCAAGAAATTTCAAGTGCGTTTTAAATAAAGTATATATGATCCGTGCCTGTGGCTGGTGCATGCAAGAGGTAGAGAACAAGCAGGGAGACAGGGAAGTGTGATAAGTTCATAAAACGTGTACCAAGTACAGACTTTGGTCAAATCTTCACAGGCTTACAAACTGCTACAGATGACGGATTGTTTGCGTTTTTCAGAGCACATGAATTATTCATTTCCGTCAGGACCTAAAGACAATTTCAACCAAAATCTTAAAAAGTGGATCTGGAGAAAAAAGTACCATCCCTGCCTTTAAACGACTTCTATTTAAAAAAATGCAAATGTTGACTCGCTGTTCGACATTTGGCCTTAAGTTCTCACAAATGATTAAATCAGTCCGAGGCTGTTCTTCAGGTGTTAAGGATGAACGCTCTCTCTTAAATAAAAGATGACGGAGAGACTCTGCTGGACAGATTTCAGGGCAGGAAGGTCAAGCAGGAGTGTGTGTGTGTGTGTAGTGTGAGGATCAATAGGTGATGTTGAGTTTGTCAGATCTTTCAGGACATGCTGTGAATCAGATCCTATCCACACAAACATCCACAGGGGTCTCTAATACAACACTACTTCTTATATTTCACAACAAATAAGAAATACTCCAGGGCTCACCACAGATTTCAGCATTTTTGTAATATTTTTAAGCACAGATATTCAGCGAAGAAGAATAAAATGTGACATTAGGCTCCTACAATCTGTATGCTGCCCTTTGAATCCCACAAATCCATCATTTTTTCATCAGAGAGCTTTTCTGTTTCTCCTTGATTTGGTCAGAAACAAAAGAAAAGAGGAGTTTCTTTCTGCAGCGCCACTGATATCTTTATCTCCTTCCTCTGAATCGACAGAAGTGACACGGCTAACAGCTCCAAATATAAGTCATGCATGCAGTGACAAACCATTGGCTTTTATGGATTTCTTCCTCCTCCACTCATTAGGGCCTGCAATGTTGGACAGTCAATGGTTTCTCAGCTTGGAAAAAGCAGGAAATGTCTCCCTATTGAGTGCTAATTTTAAGGGGTAATTTATTTTTATTTTTTTTATTTAAAAGGAACAGTGCATATTAATGAACACGTAAATGTAAATGTGCCAGAATTAGCCAACGGCTACTTTCCATCTGCAGTCTCTGACAGGTCAGAAGAAATAACACATTACATTACAATAACAACAACAATAAGAAATACAAAAAAAGATTTACAACACGATAGAAGAACTGGACAACTGACACACAGAGAAGACATATAAAAGCTTCAATTTAAAATGAGTGCTGACAGATCTGGTTTCTTTTCAGCTCAGTGTCCAAACCGTAGCTCCGTTTGTCCTGAAATCGTAATGTAAGCGAGAGTACAAGTTTTCCTACGTTTTGAGGGTAAATTTAGTCATGCGGTGTGAAAATTGTGGTCGGTAGAGCGCTTTGTTTGGGAGATTTTGAAACCATTTCACAACTCTGCTTCACTCAACCAATGATGTCCCACACTCTAGCTCGGAACATTCCCCCACATACACACCCATTCAAAAAGGGTGAAAACAGTCAAACGCACCACATAACAGTTGGCGATATAGTTTAAAAAGTATAAAAGATAGCAAAACAAAGTAAATGTAGTAAAAATAGTGGGAAAACGTGTGAACGTTTTAAAGTAAAAATGAAGTCTCTACGTGGAACAGAGCAAAAGTTAAAAGGCTGAGAAGAAGGTTGAAAAAAGGAAACATTTCCCATTCATTTCAATGGGGAAAAACGTGAAAAGATAAAGCCATCATGTCCCGAAGAAGCGGCGCAATATCATAGTTGAACGGTGAAAGTAGCACAAACGGTTGAAAAGTAGAAGCGAACCGAAAAACGTACGGAAGTAGCATAATAATAAAGATTTGGATATCAATTTGGAAACTAATAATTGAAGTTCACAAACAATTTAAAATTTCTTTGAAAAAACGTGTTTTCTGTGTTGACAGATTCATTCTTAACCAATCACTACAGGCTGTCAGAGGACTGCTGGGGTTGCTTGGCAACTAAGTTTTGACACTTGTAGTCTTTGGAATCTTTTGTAGTTTTTTTAGTCATTACATTTTTGTTTAAATTTGAATATAACAACAGCTGACGGTATACTCGACAGGATCTCATTTTCAACTTTTAGCTGCAGACTTTGAAAGCCATGCCTAAATCTAGGGATGTCACAACTGCTTTAGCAGACTTTGACATGGAAGCTATGGAGTTAGAGTTAGCTCAGCTCCAAAAACAGATCAAAATCGAAAAAAGATTAAAGAAGGAAAACTCAGTGAGGGAGAACAAAATTGACTACATTCAGAACCGTGAATTAAAAATTCTGCAAAAGGAGAATGAAGCGCTCAAGATAAAGGCGGGTCCATGTTACAGCATTTCGCTCGAGGAGCGTGATAGAGAGGTCGAGGAAAGACTTCGTGTTGAGTTAAAGCTGAACTGCACACTTTCTCGACAGTTGGAGGAGAACCATGTAAATTGGGGTCGCGAAAAGAGAAGAGAAAAGATGCAGAGGATAAAGTAGCTAAGGGCAGTGGACCATGATTTTAAAATAATCGCAAACCTTGAAAGACGGGATGAGCTTATAGAGAGATATGAAAGGAGGAAGGTGCCCGTTCTTGCGTCAGTCAAGCTAAAATAGAATTAATTCCTCTGATGAAGGAGGAAGAGATTTTAAAAAGAGAACATGAGTCTTTTCTAAATGACAAATAAACAGTTTGAAAAGAAACATAAGACGGACGTGATGTTGAAAACTTCAGTACGAAGCTACTGCTATTCATAATGCACTTAAAAAAAGTAAAAAGATACTGAAAAAGAAGAAGGCTGAGGCAGAACAGAAACTTCATCAGTGTAATGCAGAGCTGGAAAAACTGACCACTACTCTGGAAAAAGAGCGCAGCCGGCAAGAAGGTAAAGAACAGTTGTCTCTCAAGAAGACATACGAGCTAAAGAGGATATGCACAGGAGAGAAGTCTCTGGATGAGCTGAAGGAAATGTTTGAGATGATGCAGAGTATGACAGGGGAAGGAAGACTTAGACCAGGTGGTCACCGGAAGGATCAAGGCGGATTACCACTCCTCTGTTCTGTATAAAGTAATCAATGACCAAAACACAAACATTGAGGCTCTCAGAGACAAAAACAGTCATTTGATATCTAAGATGGCGCAGTTAAGAGAAGCAGATTTACAGCACGATAAAGACAATGACATCCAGCTCAGAAGTTTAGAGAAGCAAGAAAGAGAAGTGGAGCACCTAGCTGACAAATATGAAAACCAAAACGTCATCAAAACAAAATTCATAGTAGATATTTGCTCTCAGATAGAGTACGACTCTACAGTAATTCAGGATGATATGAGCAGCTTTTCTAGTGACAACATCCTATCCAGTGTTTTACTTTTAGAAAGTAGACAACATGCACTAAATCTTTCAACTTCGAAACAGAGATGTATTCTTTGTCTTCCCTTACTTTTTACTTCACAGTTTCCACCATAAAATGATAATAAATAATTAATTTAAAAAAATGGGGGAAAAAGTATTAATAACCAATGTAGAAACCAATGTATTAATATGAATAATCAGAATGATCCATTTCATTTCAGCTTACTGTTCCCTTCCAAAGCAAAGCGCCGCCACTAAAACGTGTCATAACAAGTTCTTTATAAAGAACAATTTACATGACAGTAAGTTTTTGTGCTCAGAGAAACTGCTAAAAAGAGGATCGAGAAGAGATAGTCTATTGTTTCGTGTGTGCTGTAATCAAATCAAGTTTTAATGATCAGCAAAAAGATGAAGAGAAATCTGAACCGTTTTTTCTTTGTCTGGGATAAAGGAGCATGAAGCCTTTTAGTCTGAATATTTTAATAAAATTGAATGTTGAGGGTTTTTTCAATCAATTTCTCAATCAAGCTTTGATTCAGAGAAGGCTGTGTGCGGCGAGGAGAAATAAACGGACGTAAACAATCGGCTGTGTTTTTAAACACGGCGGGGTTGTGTTTACCGTTGTCACATTGGAAGCGACGATTCCGAGACGAACCGAACTGAACCGCTTGGTGGAAACGGGGCTTAACAAGTCTGACAAGGAATGTTAGCATGAATCAAATTCAAAAAACTGTATTTGTCCCCGGGGGGGCAATTCAAAGACTAAGGGAATTACCATTAACATAAGAATTTTGAGCTTGTTAGCATGCTGACCTTTAGCTCAGAGCACATGCAGTAAATCTCACAGATCTGCTGACTTGTATGTCGGCTCTAATCTTTTAGGACTTAATGTCCACCATGTAGTCTGACTTAGAAAGCTGCATTCTGCGAACTTGGATAATTACACATAAAAATATCCGGCTCTCCGCTCCTTTGACATGATCCTGCTCTAACTCGTGCGTGATAATGTGACAGCTCACATGGCCTGGAGAACGTTTAATCCCAGAGTTTTCTCTTGGTGGCTTAATTAAGGACAGGCATGGGAACTTTTCACCCACCTAAGTTTATTAATTAAGCAGATGACAGTTAAATGATGAAAGTGGATCTTTTGAGGTTTATATCTGATTCTTTAAGGCTCATTTGTGTCTATAAAGGAACCACACTGAATCTTTGCTGAGTGTCTCTGCAGATTCTTGTGATCTCTGACGTTTGATGATACACTTTTCATTGATTCTCTGATGAACAGCATCTGTCAGGTCGTTCAGAATCTCCTCTCCGAGTATCTGCAGCCAAACAACCGTCAAGCGTTTCAAATCCTCAAACTATGGCCAAATAAAACCCCCATCTTCCCATCGGCTTTAGCACTGCAGTATGAAAGTTAATAACCGGAAAGTCGTAGCTGAAATTCAGTGATATGTTTATGACGATAAGGAGCTATTAAGATTGGTCTGAGAGGGTAAATGAGGTGACGGGGGCTAAGCTGCTTTGTGTCTGTGCATGAGGAGGAGGGGCGGAGTGGAGTCATCGACGTGACGAGATAAAGAAAACTCCAGCGATATTTAAGAGAGGGGCAGTAAATCTGTGATCTGTGCCACAAGATGTGATAACCCATTACCCACATAAAGATAACATCTGGTCCTCACACTCCTCCCTGCCGTGAGAGAACACACCATTATACATTTCTCTTTCTTATGATTTTCTAATCCCTCGGTGCAGCCAGAGCCATTTTAGTAATCATCACTGCTGC
Organism: Symphodus melops; assembly: GCF_947650265.1. Taxonomy (NCBI): domain Eukaryota; kingdom Metazoa; phylum Chordata; class Actinopteri; order Labriformes; family Labridae; genus Symphodus; species Symphodus melops. The sequence continues at coordinate 1,900,689 of NC_136705.1, read as the reverse complement.
GCAAAGAAACAAAACTGTTAATCTCCTGGAACTCTCATTTAGTGAGAGCCAGCGCAGATGTTTCCAACATCGGCCTCAAATGACCAGAATTTACAGACGAGCTCGACTGAGAGGCAAACTGGTCATTCACCTCGCTTTCCTTTCACATAATTATTGAGCTTGTAAATGTTTGACTACTCAGGTCCCACCTACACATGTACACAACTGAGGTGCTGAGGCTGCTCTGTAAAGAGGCCATCAGTATTAACTCATCCATTCATGCACATTCACGAAGCAGCAGGGTGAAGTGTCTTGGCCAAGGACACATCGGACATGTTGCTGCACATGTTGCTGCAGAAGCTGGGGATCAAACCTTCGAATTAGGAGTTTACTGATTGGGCTTTCACACCTGCAAAAAACTCTTGATATTTGTCGGAGGAGCTTCATGTGTGAACGCAAACAGATGTATTCTTCGTCACTACTTTACATGGAGTTTCTCCTCCAGCCTCCTTGTATTTTTTCTGCAGCAAGTCCGGGTGAGCTGATGTGAGACCGCAGCAGGATATAATCAGGAGAATTCACTTCGAACCAACGGGAGAGACGTTCATATCCTGTAAACTCTTCATGGTGCATAAACTGTATGATACACTCGAGTGCTACAATCTCCTGTTTCCTGTTCTTCAGGATGTTCTTCTCTGTGATTCTGTTCAACGACACGTGGCATTAATATCATACATATATTACTTAGCTACCGTATTTTGTAACCTTGTGTTAATTAAATAAGCAGAGACAGGCTGCAGGGATTATTTTGGCTTCACAGGGAGTGAGAAGTCAAAATAAATATATCTTTAGACATTTGTTATATTACTGAACTGAGTCTAAAAAGCAGAACATTTTCAGAGGCACATTTTCTTCTTTGACAGTAAAAGCCTGCTTGTTTTGTCAGCTTTACTGTATCTACAGTGACAGCTCCAGTAAATATTTTCAGTTTATTTGGAGCTATATTCGGCACAAGCCCCAGAACATCAGTCTCAGTTAAATGTGTGCTACTTTTATTGTTGAGCGTGTGCTGCACAGGTCACACACGGCAGCACAGCTTCATTCTGACGGTGTTTAGTCCTGACAGAGGTCAGGAAGCAGTCCTGACATTCAGAGCTCCCCAACAACATAAAGGCAGAGCTGCTTTTCTGTTTGGGTCCTCGGGGCAGGGTTTGCAAAGTGATCCTTTCCCTGTTCCTGTTCTGTTCTGCCGCCACAATCTGATCTGTCAGGTTCCCGTGTTGTTGTGAAGTGTCCGCGGGTGGAGCAAGGAGAGACGTCTGTGACAAGTTTTGGACAAGGGAGAGGTCAAAGCACAGCCCGATGACATCCAGGATGTGCTGCACGCTTCCTTTCACAGCTCAGTGGTTGCTGAAGGCTGCCTCAAAGCAAGGGCGAGAGATAAAATAACTGCTCTATCCTGCAATAAGCACACCTTCCTCCAATACAGTGTGGGTGGTATCAGAAAAACAGCAGCAATCCTCATCACAGCTTTCCTTGAAGTGCCCATCCATCCTGTAAGCATAGATCAATGAGTATTGACAGACGAGCTGGAGGGCCTGAAGCAAGAGCAAACACTCAACCATCAAAGTTCGTTTGTTCAGAACTTGATGATTGAGTCTTTGTACGCTTGGTGTGTTTTATTTTTATTTTTTTGACATTGATCTCATGATGGTTAAGTGTTGCAAATCGGGTCAGAAATTGTTTCTGACAAGTTCAACACGTGTGTATACTGTGTGAAATAGTTGCTCCTTCAAAAGATTCTGTTTGCGTGCCTGCCATGTCTCTGGAAAAACCAGAAACAAAAAAAAGTTGCTCGCGAAGAAACGTGCAACGCGCAGGCAATCAGCCAACAGTCGACGTTCGAGGAGACTGCAGAAGAAAGAGACAAAGCTGGAGAGGGCAGACGCTGATCAATAAGAAACATCAAGCCTCTGAAATAACCCAATGTGGAGTTTCCAAAAACTGCAGTTCCTCGAGTGTCCACTAGAGTGTCTCCTGCAGTGAGTCAGTCTCCATAGAGCTCTATGTTAAAATGAACATGTTTACAGCCTTTTGGAGATTTACAGCTCCACCCTCTGGTCCCTATTGGTTCACTTCTAACATAACAGCAACGATAAAGAACCAGCAAACATTTTGAGACTTCGAAATGACCCTTTGTTGGCTCTCTGATTGGTCCACTGACAATGATGTCGCCCTCTTTCTGTTGAGCATGCAAGCACAATTAGCATCACAATGTTGCCTGCCCTTGCTGTACGCATGTTTTGCTTGGGCTTCACGATGCTGACTCAACGCAGGAAGCAGACGATCTAGACACGACCATATTTGGAGGCTCATTCGTGTGCGTCCTTTAAATTAGGCTTTGTCAGTAACGCTGTGGGAAGGTTTGTTGCAGCTGTGTTTTCAAAATAATATATTTTAAATAATATGTTGAAATATCATTTTTAGCTTTGGCCTCATTGTCAGCAATACAAAACAGGTTCTCAAAGCAGCATCCTCTTAATTGCTGATGCGCTTACATTCGTGATCAACATGAATCTGATCCCTCTCCGGCTCCCCACCTTTAAACACTTTGAGTCAAGATGGAGGCAGGTGGGCGACTGAAGTCTTTGCCGTGCTGGAGAAGAATTTGGCTCCATCCCATTTGAGTCCTCCCTCGAGAATCAAAACACTGAAAACCTTAAAACCACACATCAAAAATGAAAAGCTCAGTAAGCCCTCAAAGATCCAATTTCATACGTCTCCAGAAACTGTCTCATGTTTTCAGATGGAAATGTCAAATTCTGGTGCTGCTCCTCACAGGGCTAACTGTTAGCAAACAGAAACATTGTTCTTAAAATAGGCTGATGAGTAAGAGCTTTTTTTTTCTATTTTCTTTGAGCCTGTTCACCCCTCTGTACTGCTTTTGTCTGAGAAAGGGGCTTGGTAGGTTTACAAGAAATGGCTCTTTTCAGCTCTGCATATTTTAAACCTTTTATCTGGTTATGATGCAGGACTCACAATAGACTCCTACATGAACAATTACAACACACGCTGCTGCAATTTTTCAACAAATAACATTTAGTTGAGTCAAAAATATTTTCAAACACAATGCACAACGGGTATTGCCTGGATAGTGACCATTTCTTGAATTTCCCTCGGGATCAATAAACTATCTATCTATCTATCTATCTATCTATCTATCTATGGGTTGTACACAAGCGGTAATCTATGCTCTTGAAAACGGAAGCCAACGAGGAGATGCCAAAATCCTGCAGTTCATCGAGTGTCCACCAGAGCGGCTCCAGGAACCCCAGAAGACACATGCACACCACAGGCAAAGAAGACATTTTGACAGGATAAATAAACATGTTTAAAGCCTGGTACAAAACACAAAATAGATCTGATTAGATTTTGTTCTCACTGGCACACACTGTGTACAGGAGGTGTTTTTAAGGGCTCTGTTTTTTGATTGGATGAAGGATAAGCGTTATTCACAATACGGCGTGTAGCTGAGCTGATTGACAGGTGGGCGCCGTGTCACGGTTTGTCAGGAGGCTTAAAACCCGCCTCAGCTCTCAGCCTGTCGTTAGCTTGACTCAAAGTTAGCCTGAGACAGCATTTCCAGCACGGAGACCGCCATCCATGGGACTCCAGCGCCCCCTGCAGGAACGTACAGGTGACGTCACTAAGGCTTCGACCATTCATATTAAAGACTATGGTTGTACCCATTGTTTTTCGCAATGCATTGTGGGATACAAGGAGTGGACTATATAGAGTATGATCGTGCTCACTCAGAAAACCATGTTCACAACATAGTGAGTGATTTGGCACATAGCTCATGTGACAGAACTACATTCAGCACACAGAAAGCGGCACCACGACCCACGCCTTGAGAATCACTGCTATAAGGTGTTCAGATGCAGACCAGACCATCAGCGATTACTCCGATTATTCCAGCTTTCATACAGTCAGCTGCTGAATACTATTTGTGATGAGCTGCTGATACACATTTCCTGGGACAAGACCGTGTTCCTCATTAGGACACTTCAGGAAGTTCTGTGAAAGGAGTGTTTGGTCTCCTCTGATTGGAGAGAAGTTCAAAGGATCTGTGAGGAGCAATCAAATGCACCCTGAGGCGGCCATTTTGGATATCTGGGTTAATACTGAAGAAAGCATGCAGCAATACAACTCTAAATAACCAGGGAGGCTTTAAAGCACTCATTAGGAGGAGCTCTGTGTGTGTGAGGAACTTCGTCACTCCGACAAATCTGAATGTAAAGTAATGTAAACGTATGAAACATTTATTTAATACGACAGGCGTGCAGGACAAGAATGAGTCTGACAAATATTGCATGCAAACTCATGCACTCCGTCTCATTTGCACAAAACAATTGGCAACACTTTTATGTAACTCTGATTGTGTGCAGGAGTTTCCCTGAAGTTTCTGATGACTGAAAAAAAAAAAAAAACAGAAATCCTCACACTGAATGCATTTAAACGGACCAGCCCTCCCACTGAGACGCCCCTGAAAGGCTTGGTGAATGGGCCCTCCACATATGTTATTTAATAATATCGGTGTTTTTGATCAGCAGCGTTATAGCCAAACATCCGCCTCTTTAGTCTGGCTTAGATCAGCTTTTAAAGCTGACTGGGGGGAAAAAAAGCTTGTCAGCAAGTTATTTGATGGGGTCAGATGCCCCTCGTCGTTTTTCTTTTCTGGCATCAGGACTTGCATGGTCCAGCGTTGGCCTAATAGACTGCCCACAACGTTACATTACAGAAAGGTTCTTCCTGTTTTACAGTATTTGTGTCGAAACAAACGGTACTTAATGCTCAAATTTAGGATGGGCAAACGGCCTCTTTCCCCCCCTCCATGGCCGGGTTTTCATCATCTCCTGATTTCAGAAATGAGAAACCGGATTTTGCGACCTGCTCAAGAAAACGGGACACGGTGGCGTGTACATGCCGCTGCTTAGCCGCACAGGCACTGCCTCAGCCAAACCAACATGGCAGCATCAACATGAGTGTCTAACATGCTTTGGCTCTCTTCTCCAGTTCCTGTACAACGAGGTGATGACGCCATATCTGCACGCACACTATGTTGGCGTTTAATAGAGCCGAGCCCTTTAGCCTCCGTGGTCTCATTGATTTCTAACTTGCTGCGGTTTGTGTTGTAACAAATCAACACTGAAGGGATACTGAAGTCCACGTGGAGACACTGATTGGGCGCCAAGGACTTCTAATTGTGTTGCCATGGTATCAAACAGGCGTAGCTTTTGTTGACTTTTAACTCGTGTCATATCAGCGTGTATAACGGTAACTGTTGATGAAGGACTGCTGTCGGTCTTACGGACTCCTGAGGAGCTTCAGCCGTGCTCGTCTCTCTTCTCATATTCATGCAGATGGATTCCAGCGCGGCGTCTCTTTGGTCGTTGCGAGCTGCATTGTCCGTCGTGGAAACACAAAGAGCGCCGGGGGGAATCCGCGCCATTCTTTGGAGCTCAGTGGAGCTGCGCTGAACGGATGAGAGAGTGAATGAGCTCGACGCAGAGTTCACGTTCTGCGAGATCAAGATGAGATCCAGAGCTGGCAGAGTGACGTCCCTCCCGATTTGCATGCTGTAAGTTCTAACAGGATTTCCTCAAATCATTCCATCGCTTTCTCGTTTCCCTTGGCCGACGCTCCCGTATTATCCTCTCCCGCCGTTCTCCACACTCTGATTCTGCTGCTGTGACGGAAAATGTGCGAGCAGCAAACAGAGGGAGATTTGATTCTGCTCAGCGTGAGGAGACTTTCCATAAACAAGCTGGGAAATAAAATAAAACACGTTGGCTTGATTGAACGGGAACGTCAGTGTCATTCATGTGCAAATACACATTAGATATCCTCGTTCTTCGAAAACCTCTTTTCACAGGACGCTTTGTGTCTCCACAAAGGGCTGGTGATGCAGAATTGAAGGATTTTCACGATGGTTTGGCGCTCGCTGGTTTAAAAAAAAGAAGAAGTTTGGAACAGATCCCGTTTCCTTAGTCAGAGTCACAACTGAAATTTGGATTCAGATTTGATTTTTATGACATCATAAAGATCTGCTCAGTACTCTGAGGGAAGATAATGTGAACATTTGACAGTTTTTTTTCTTTCTAGCACACCCACACGGTCTATGAACCGCCGGGTTTATCCAACCACATAGATAAAAAATATATTAGATCAAGTCTAGGGACATCATTTAAACTGTTGTGGTGTAAAAGAGTTATTCTCATATGGAAGATCACCGAGACGTAATGGATTTAAATCTTAGTATAAACAGAGAACTCAATGAAATTACAAAACAAAAGGTGAAAATCCTCGAGGTCACAGACGTTCAATCCTCTACTTCTCTTCAACAATGCAGCAGCCAGTATGTCCTCCTTCTAACTTTAGATTCTGCTCCTGAATGCTCTGGATCTGATTGGACCAGAGAAGGTAGGCGGGGCTTTGAAGGCCGTTTTGGACGCCCCTGGGTTTGCCAGATATGAGAGCAGTTATCAGCGTTTGGGAACCGGAAGGTCACCGGTTCAAGTCCCGTTGGAAGTTGCTCTGGTAGCTGGAAAGGTGCCAGATCACTTCTGCTGCACTGCTGAGGTGCCCTTAAGCAAGGCACTGAATCCCCACCAGCTCAGGGGGGCACCTCCTGTGGAGGCGGCCGCCGCCCTCTGACAGCTCTCCATTAATGCATGTTAACAGGTCCTGCTTGTGCGTGTGTGTGATTCAGGCCTGTGTGTGTGAGAAGCAGAATTTTCCCCCCTCAATTGATAAAGTATATAAAATTTGAACATAATATAAAAATGTTGTTTTTCACTATCACAACCCAAAACCACCCAACCCATAACAAAATCAGGAATGAACACGTCGAGCCAACATGGAGGAAATCATTTCATTTCATTTGCTGAGCTTGCAGACTCTTAATTAGCAGAGCAGCTTATCTCCGGCTCCGAGTGTTTTGAAGTGTGATGAGTGTGGAGAGGTGTTCAGAGAGTTTACAGGGGGGGGGGGGGGGGGGGGGGGGGGACTGATCTGCTGCACTGTATCCGAGCATGTGGCAATCTTTCCAGCAGATTACAAACAGACAGCACCTTTAAATTGTGTCTGAGTGCTCGCCAGAGAGCGATCACTGCGAGCGCAGACGGCAGCCGGCTGTAATGTGTGTGTGAAATGAGAAACATAACAGTAACGCCGGCTTCACTCTTGATGAATGAGGCCGCCTTCACACTCGTGGTAAATGAGTTGGCTGTGAAAGAACAGAAAGTTAACCCTTTAAGTCAGCACAACACACACACTGTCTACACACACACACACACACACACATATTTAGACGGAGGTTACAGTCGAAGTCATGATTGAACTTTTTACTGCAGTTTAAGTGCAGGTGGAAAAAGAATCAACAAAGTGGACGTCGGCCATGTTCACGCTCTCCCTGACTTCTTCCTGTCACTCACCGACATCGTCCTGTCCCGCTCGATCTGCTCTGTGGTAAAGCCCTTGGTAGACGCTGCAGAGGGGGCGGGGCCCGCAGTGCAGTGGAGCCAGTGGCAGCACACACATCGACCAAAGTAAAAACCTCTGAGGCCGTGGCAGAGGGGAGACACACAGATGGCTTGACTTAAAGGACACAGGCCCCCCTTCATGTTCAGCATGTTCTCTGATTTCAACATTGATTTCAGTTTAATAGTCTATAAATACTCGCTGAATTTCAGGGACACAAATATCTGTAATCCCTGAGTGGAGCTTTCACACCTGCTGAAAAACTCCAGGGTGAGCTCCTTGTATGAGCGCAATCAGACTGGAGCCGGACTTTCTCCTCCAGCCTCCTCGTATTAGGATGGAGCGTTAATATAAAGACACATATTGTCATTATAGCGTCGTATAGAGGATTCTGCTGCTTCATCTGCTTCTTTATATCCTCAGGAGACCCCTCGCCCCCCTCCCCCCCGTCTGACAGGGAGTGTCTGTGAGGTGTGAGGTGTGTGAACGACCAGGTGAGGAGAAATGACCTCAATGTTTTCAGATGTGAAAACACCTTTTGTGTACTTTTACTAGCTCTCGGCGTAAAGTACAGACGATAGTGAGGAGGCAGACAGAACAGGTGGAAGGTGGATGAATGAGAGCCACACATGAGCAGACATCTCGCAGCCTGTTTCTCCGTGTGACAACACTCAACACATTCAGCACAAAGAGTCACATAAATCGATCCCTCACATAAACAGGTCCGTTTTTTAAGGACGGAGGAGAAAGACAAACTGAGTCAAGAGCTAACGGCCTTGATGAGCTTTTTGCCTCTGGACCCAGGGAATGCCCTTGGCTCAGCCTGATTTGTTTGTGCTTTGAGACATTTTTATCAAAGCACGGATCTCACTGCACCACTTAAAGATGATGACAGAAGAATTTAGCAGGATGCAAATTGTTGTGTTTACAGGCTTAAAGCACGAGATCCCACCGGGTAGTTGTTAAGTGCTCACACGCCGCAGGAGGAGAGAATACATAATCCCTGCTAACGTTCAAGATAACTATAAAGAACTACATCAAGCTGAACACGACACACAGCAGTGTTAGTGTGCCATTCCTTTATCTGAAGGCATCACGAAGGGCTGTGTGTGAGAGTGAGGAGGCATCCCTGACAATGAGTCGTGTCTGAGGGACGACAGCAGCCCTCAAAAACACCAAATCACTTTCAGTCTTATTTTCACCTTTAGCTGTTGGAATATAAAAAATCAACTTTGTTTCCAACTCCTTTTTTTGGATTATCACAACAATAACAGCTGCAGTTCCTCCAGTGTCCACTAGAGTCTGTCTCCTGCAGTGAGTCAGTCTCCATAGAGCTCTATGTTAAAATTAAGGCTGAAAGGGATGTAGAATTAGGGGGCGTGGCCTCGTTGAGTGACAGGTGGGAGCTGCTAGCTGTCTGCTAGGTGTCCCCTCAGCTGATTCAGTCCCTGACCTTTGACCTCTGGGCGTGTTTGTGCTGTTGGAGCCTTTTGGAGATGAGTTCCTGTAAATATCAGACTAATAATCTGTCTCTCTCTCTCTGTGAGCTTTACTGGACCAACACACCGTTAAAGAAGTCTCCACTTTTTACAAGCAGTCACATCAGAACTTTATTTTATTTACCTGTTAGCAACGATTAGCGGTAGGGTTAGCGTTAATCTGAGTCTGTGAGAACTACACCAGGACTGCTAGCTCGCTCACTGTTTGTGATTTATTTGTGGTAGCTCTGCGTAGAGTCAGAACTGTTGTTGGCTTTTCCTGCAGAGAAGCCTGCAGGCTGTAGTAATGACAAGACTGATTTTTTTTTTTTTTTTTACAGAGCATCATTATTTCAACGAAGGACAAACAACATCTGTGATCATAAAAGCCTCTCTGGTTGTGTTTGGACTGGTTAAATCCAAAAATCAAGTCTGACAAAAGCTTTCACAGCAGAAGATTCATAATAAAAACAAATGATAAATCACATCTCTCTCTTTGGTTTGTGTGTATTGTCTGATTGTTTCAGGGAAAAAAACCCGGTCCCGAGTGATTATGGGACAATGAGAGCGAGCTGTCGTTTGTAATCAGAGCGGGCTGCTTCAGCAGTCACTGCTAATGCAAAATATGTTTTTGTTAACTTGTTTCCCTGAGCCAACAGCCAACAATCCCAAACTTCAAAGAACTGTTTTCACGCCCACGTTCAACTGTGAATGAATAAGAGGCAGGATATAATTGTGGCGTATGAATTATTCAGTTGTGGGATTCATGATAAGACCAAATTCTTATCTGGGCTTTCCCTCAAGGTCCTGCAGACTGATTTCCCCTTCTCTGTTCCGTCGGCCGCTCCGGCACTCGGCTGACGTCTCTATCGTCTCCCTCCTGCTTCGTCTGATGCCAACAGGAGGACGCAGAGGACCTCAGCTCTGCCAGCAAACAGGCCGCTCGCTCTGCAACGGCGGCGAGTCAAAGATTATAAGACGTCTGCCTTCAAACACAACACAGGAAATGCTTGTTTTTGCATCATGCATCCTTAAAACATAAAACCATTCTCTCTAACGAGCCGTGTGTATAAACATGAGGAGCGGGGTGTAGAGCATGCAAACACAGTTTAGCGGACAGCTGATGCAGCTTTGAATAATTTTTGTAAGTGAACTGTAAGTGCGAGCAGCCTGGAGGATGTTGTGCATCGTGTTCCTGCAGGAGGATAACTGCACAGTTTCTTTCTTCTTTCTGAACACCAGAAACTTTAAAGCACAGTACGAGTTTCCCCCTGTGGCTCCGTTTCTGAAAGTGTTGGACCTGCAACGTGATTTTTTTTTTTTTTTATCCCTGCACCAAATCTCTTGTTGTGATCCTATACTTCAGGGTTTAACAGTGACCTCAGCTAACTCCTCTCTCGTTCTCTGGCTCCGTGTGAAAGTTACCGTGCTCTCCAGCTCACTTCACAGATGTGTATCCTGGGCTTCATCAAAGGGAGAGTTTCTAAACTGCTGGCCATTTTTAAAAAAGCCTCCCACTACTGTTCTCTTCCTCAGACCATCCGATACTGTACATATCTCATCACAAAGTGTGGGAGTATTTCAGAGAGGCGCACTTCTTTAAACGATACATGGACAGGTCTTCAAATGTATAATTTTCTCTTAAATATCAAAACCCTCCTCCTCCTCTTTTTTTTTTTTTTTTTTTTAAAGTTTGCATTCCTCCTCTGATTGGCCGAGGATTTCAGGTGAAGCCGAGTCAAAAGCCAGCTCTCACAATCCATTTCATTTCTGGCAGCGTGCGTCAGACATCTTTGTTCTTCTTGAAGGTGTGACCTCGGCAGTTAAGTGCCTGAACTGAGAGTGGGAGTCAGCGCTTTCAGAAAGAGGGAGCTCTGAGGACGTGTGTTTTTATGTGGAAAGGTTGTTCTTCTCTTGGCCGCTGCCCCACATACACAGCTGCACACGTCGGCCCCTGAGGAGTCGGTGCTGATGCCGACGGAGGGGAGACTGCAGGCTTTGACAGCACCATCAACATCTTTACCGTCTCTGAGGGAAGAGTTGTTCTGCAGCTAATCACATAAAACACATGGATACTTTGGAAACAGACTTAGATCAGATATAAACGAATGCATAGACACGTGCGTTTAATCATAATCAGTCGCTTGAGGGATAAGTGGTACAATCATTTTTCATCTGGTTCACACTTTCATTTTGTTAATCGAATTACGTCAACACGAGAGGACTTTTCAAGAGATTAACGTCTGACACACTCTCACAGCTGCAGACATCAACCAGAAACTCTCAGAGCATTCAATCACAGACGGAGACAAAAAACTACAACATGATCACTAACTTACAATTAACATTACAACAACAACTTTGGAGCTGTGGAGAGAGAGAGAGAGAGAGAGAGAGAGAGAATGCCTCTTTGTACCATGAGAGAGTGGAGATGGAGAGACACAGACGGAAAGGGCTGCAGCACTTCAAATCCAGAGAATAATTATTGAGTTCATATTCTCGCACTCAGTCAGCTGTATGCAGGAAAACAGTGGGCGAGGCAGATGAAATCCATGCCACAATTGCAATCCCAGAAATCGTTGGGAGTGTTCAGCGGTTCATTTTTGAGTGAAATAGATTTCCGCATGCAGGTCCATCAAACATCCAACTCCGCATGAAAACCTCCAAGTTGGCCAGAAGTCCCAAAGGATAAATCCTCAACAGATGTCTGTTGGTCTGAAATGACCTGCTACCTGCCTTAAGAGGGAAGGATTTTCATGTTTCTGCCCAAACACAACCTTCAAGATGTTCCAGAAAGCCATTTATGTCTGAGTGGCCCAAAAGCATGAAGGTCAGTCCTGCTTCCACGCAGCACGACGGGCCGTTCAGAAAGCTTTTCACACGTTGCACTGAGCATCAATATTGCAGAAGAGGCCGCGGCATGTCAAACGGTTTTCTTCGTCCCCAGGTGGGCTCTTGAGCTTTGCAGGAAGTCCTGCACCAGCAGACAGTTTCAGGTCGCCGTCAGACTCTATAAGTCATCCTCCGCTGCCCGAGGACATGGAAACGCTGCTGATCGCTCTTAGCACTTCAAGGTCCTTCAGATCCCCCTAAAAGTGAGGGAGCCTTGAAGCTCGGAGTGTGGACCGACCTGTGCGTTTTCCCTGGGTATGAATGTGAAAGCACCTCCTGCCCACGCCGTGTAACCCTGTGACAGGAGCGCGCTGTTATTCTGAGCCACGGGCCCGCACAGCGGAGGCTTGATCTCAGCTGACAGCGTAGCTTCCAGGCTGCTTCAGGTGCTGTGTCGTTCACCTGACCTCTTTGCACAGAAGACAGCGATCGCAACTTTTCCATTTCCAACTTCACAAAGACACCGGCCACATGAGTCATCTGACCTTTACGCCTTAATGCCAGAACACCGGAGATAGCCAGGAAATCTCCTTAACTGCAGAAACAATCGTATTTTTGTCTCTATAACAGAGAAGAAGAATCAGACGCCATCTTTGCACTCCAGCTGAGCACACACATGAACTCATGATATGAGTGGTTTTAAATAATAAAGAAACTGAATAAATGTTCCACACAGAGTGAAGAAAGTCCTTCATATAAATGTTAGACTGGTAACCTTGACATTAACCAGGCTGCGGGAAATACACAGACCTCTGTGAATTATTTCTGTTATACATTATTATAATGAACTTTTTTATCTGGACTTAATAACCTCATACATCTTAAATCCGTTCGGCCTATTATTGCCCGTCTCTCCTTAAATGACATTGAGCTCGATCTCCCCCAGAGAGCACCTGTTGGTAGTCGGATCTAAGCGGCATATTTTCTCTTCTCCTGTCACCGGAAAGGCAATTTCACACATATTATGATAACTTTCAAACAAGCAGTGAAGTGAAGATGTCAGTTTTCCAAAGCGCCTGACTTTCAGTTCAAAGACTCAGACTGAAAGATGAAGAAGAGAGATGTGAAAGAAGCGTCAAAGAGGCAGCTGATGAAAAGAATGCAGTTTAATGACAGAACAGGAGAGAAAATCCTGCATGTTCAGTCTGAACTGCAGATGTACTCCCGGCCTGCAGGGGGCGCTAAGTGCGGACTGACAATTCACCGTTTTTGAGGACTCTCAAACTTTTGATCGAGCCTCTTCGTTGACATGCAGCCATTCCAACCCGGGCCCCCCGCTTATTTATTTATTTATTTAACCAGGTTGGGCCCTTTGAGAATAAGAACCTCTTTTTCAAAGGAGACCTGGCCAAGACAACAAAAAAACACAAAGTTGTCGACACACAAATGGAGACACGGTACAATTTAGAAAACATTTTGCATGATAATCATCTATGACTCAAATCCGGGAGTCAGTAGTTGAAGCAGTCGAGATAAAAACATCCTATAAAAGCTGCCTTCAGGTCGTCCAGCATAAAAAGCTCCTGAGAGCGCAAAGAATACTTTCCAGTTTTACACGATATAAACACACAGATACTGAGGAGGCAGACCAAGAACTGCCATATATATATATATATATATACTGTATACATAAAGGTGTTCCAGTGTAAGAGCCTGCGGGTCGCCAGAGCACGCCATCCAACCCGAGATACAAGATGGTGAGTCAGAGCTTTACAGTTTGTGATGAACCTCAACGATGCGTGGTCAGTTGTGTCAACCACATGGAGACACTGAGCAGAGGCGTGCATGTAGAAAAGATCACCATAGGTCAGAGGTCATGGAGCGTGCACGCTAGCCGACAGGCGCCCATATCTGCAGAATGTTTGTCTTTTTACTCTTTACATTCTGTGTTTTTCAATTTGCAGCCTGTTTTCTCTGATTCCCAATATTTCCTGTCATTGCAGCACATTCTCCCGCGTTGACCACCGAAGAAGAAACCATTTACACAAAGTCACGGCACACATGACGACACAAAGGGAAAAAAAAGGAAGCGCTTCATTAAAATGCAGAAGAATGGTGTCGGAGATTCAAACCCAGAAGAGGCTTAAAAGGCGAGCACGAACTTGGCAACCACTGAAAGGTTGTTTTTTTTCTTCCGTTCAAACATTTCTTCAGTCTCTGACATCAAACAAGCTCCTCTCCTCTTTACACACGTTTCCTTTGGTACACTTCCTCTCTTTTCAATGTCTCACAGATCAATTCTTTATCCATTTCTGACCGAAACAAGAACAGGCATCTTCCACGAAGACTTGGGGATAATAAGTTAAGATTTGTTGCCTTCATGTGGTCACACCGCACTTTTTAAATAATTCAAATGGTAAAGAAGAAGAGGAGTGGATCCGAGTCGATGCTAATGAATATTTTAGAGTCTTACAGAGACAAAAACGATATCACTGTGATTGAACGTTCACACTGATGGACGTCTCATTGAGCCGCAGAGTCCCAACACGAAGCCGTTTCATGGAAAAGGATTTTAAAATTATTCAAACTCAGACGAGGCATCAAAAAAAAACTGGGATCGATAACGGGACACTTCCTGGAGGGAGTCCAACATTCAGACACAGCTTGGCTCCAGTCGCTCTGACACAAAACATTATGAGACGGCAGCGAAAGACGGAGCGGAGGTCACGTCCTGTAAACTGTGTGTGTGTGTGTGTGTGTGTGTTTGAAGGCGTTAACGTGTGTGGGAGTTTTACGAATACAGACAGCGTTAAGTAAATGTGCAAACCCTGCAGTGCTCTGGAGTCGTGCACGTTTGAAAACGTTGAAAACGTTAAATTCAGTTTGCTTAAAACATGAAAATATAAATGAGTAATCTTTTTGTATTCATAGCGAGTGGCGTCAGTCTGAGGTGTCTTTGACGATAACACATTTCTTATACTGGAAACCTCGTCAGGCTTTATCCCAGACTTATACAAAGACTCACATTTACTTAAGCTGTCTGTATCGGTAAAACTCCCACACACACACACACACACACACACACACACACACACACACACACACACACACACTTCACAGGACCAACTTCAAGAAGATTTATCACTTGGCATGAATTGGGAGTCGTGTAGACGGTCTGCAGGGAGCTGCATGACACGCAGTGTGACAACTATTAGCATTTAAAGGTGGCAAACACACACGGATCACTAGTGTCGAACACGCTGCACACGGATGAGCTTCCTGCGTGTTAATGGGAGCTCAGCGGAGGATAAATAATTAAGAACAGGATTACATAATGGATGAACTTCCTTCAGATGAGTATTGTTGAGCGGGGAAGGGTTGAAGGAGGATAAGAGGTAGGACCGCCCCGCGAGAGTTTGGCGGTGCAGGGGACCCCGTGGGACCAGATATATCCAAGTGAGCCCATGGCCCAACATCACAGGCAGCAGATCAGAGGAAGGAGTCTCACATGGGGGAGGGACGGGGGACATGAGGGGGAGTGTGGAGGGGAAGAAACAGAGCCATGACTCTGAGGTGTTTGGCGGGGATCTCGCTGCCTGCTGGCTGCTTGCTTTTGTCTCTAACCTTGATTAAAATTAACGGGGGGTGTGGGAGTGGGCCTTCGGGCAGAGGAGCCCCTCAGAGATCTAACGAGGGGAAAGATATGATAATAAAGAGGCTATAAAAAGCCTTTTTGCCTTAGCAACCATATCATAGTTAACCTCTGTTTTTCACAAGTGGGGAGTTAAAGTGGCGTACTTAAATCAGGTCAGAGGGACACGTTAATTAACAGACCCTAAATATGAGGTGCATCACAAGCAGCCACCTCTAGTGCTGGAAAATGAAGCCGATGCAAAGTTGCAAAATCCTTTTAGTTCCTCGAGTGTCAAGGTCAAGGACGAGGTTTCTGTATTTGTTTCCCTGGGGAGAAATGTGTTTTGGATGCGGGTAAATTGCTGCAGCAATAACAACAGTTCTGTGCAAATCGATAGTTTACACGCCCACTAGAGGCTGGCTGCAGCAGCACAGGAAGTCACATACACACCCATTCAAAAAGCCTGTTTTTTTTTACAGCAGACATGAACATGTTTACAGCCTGCTTCAAAAAACAGAATCGGTCACAACAGGGTCCAAAGCTAACTGGACTCGTCTCTGTCGCCCCCTGGTGGTGGAGCGAACTACCAAAGAGTCCCTTTGCACCTTTAAGAAAAAGCTAAAGAGCCAGCTCTTCATGAACACCTACAACCTTCATGGTGATGATGATGATGGTTTTTGATGCTGATTAGAACAGCTGTGGATGTTGTGCTCTGCCTCTGATAACTTCCTGTCAGCTCCTGTGTGTCCAATCAGACTTAAAGCTGTTTGTTTGCACTTCCTGACGTTGTCTCCGCCTCTTTAGAAAAGCGTCAGCCGAGTGAATCGTAGAACCTATGGGAGAGAGAGGACTTCCTGCTCTGACTATTTATAAGAAAGCAGCTGTGTGTTAAAGGTGGGAGCTGTGATGTTGTGTGTGTTTCTGCAGCACGCAGGTAGATTATAAAAAGAAAAACACGATGGACATGACCCTGGAGACGCTGAGCTCAGAGAGAAATGTTTACGATGCAACACCAGAATAAAAGTGAAAATCAGGTCACGATGATTGTCAGAGGAGCGTGTAGAAAAGCCTGACGCCAGTTTGTCAGCTTGTCTGTCCGCCTGTTTTGTCTCATCCTGCTTCCTCTGATGTGTTTTTAACGTTTGATGCTTTAGAAACAAGCTCTCCCCACAGAGTCCACACGGTCTGATGTCTAATTTTTTAAATCCTGCATTAATTTAATATTGTCTCTCTCTCCTCCAGGGTGCTGCTGCTGGTTGACTTAATGGACTCAGATTTGTTTTATGTCCCTTTTTTTAGTGTTGGGTTTCTTGCTGATTCTGCAGCTTCGAAGGACGGCCATCCAAAGAGGCGACATAAAAGTCCAGTTAATGTTCCGTTGCTGTCCAAGAATCCCCCAAAAGTTCAGTTTTACATTTTAAAATGTTGAACTCTAAAGAAATGTCTTCTCCTCTCTGTGAGCGACGTCTCCGTTTTGTTTGGCCAAGAAAGAGAAAACGTGCCTTTTCATGAGGAATCGTCACGTCCTGGTTTAACTAAATAAAGCGGGTAAATGCAAAAAGGGGCAGTGACGCCTGAGCTTGAAAGCGTTGTTTAAATTCAGTCAGAATATTTAAAGTGTAAATCTGTAATGAAGTTAAGAGTCGGAGGTCTGTGATGTTCAAAGATCAAACTGCATCTGTGTTTTTGCAGAGAAAGAAAGAGGCGAGGTGTTCCAGTTGTCGCTCCGGTGCTTGAAGTGAAGCGTGCCGTCGCTGCTGATGTGAAGACATGTTGGAATTGTACCACTTTCACATGATGAGAGGAATTGGTCCTGCAGGAAAGCCAAACGCCATAAGCCATTTAAAAGGCAGGGTCATGCTGATCCTCTGAAATCTAATTTGCTCAAAGAGACTGTAAGAGTTCTGCTCTAGAAGCACTTTTTCCAATCGACCATAATTACCTTTCATCCACTTTCAGACCCTCCATTCAGGTGTGGCTCACAATTCCTTTCACTAAACGCTCACGCTTTGACTCCGGGTGATTTCCTCTGACCTCTGCTCTGCCGGAGTCACCTTCAGTTTCACACATGCAGACGTTAAAGCGTCCACTGCACACGTGCTGCGTGTGATCACAGAGAGCAGCAGAAATATCATCATCAAAGAGCCAGAGCTTTTAGGTACATGAATCTTTGTGTTTATACTGGACTCTCGGGGTATAAGCTTCATTTTCCTTTTACATGCTGCAGGTTCTGAATCCTTCTGCTTCAGATTCAGTCTGATTTCCTGCAGCAGCATTGACCTTTTCTTTTTCAATGTTTGGGCATTAGCTTTGGGCAGAGCTGCTTTTTCTTTTACCACAGAGTTTGTCTCCAAATGCCTTAAGCTGAGTCTTTGTCTTCAAAGGTAATAACCACAAGTTATTGTGGAACCAGTTGTTATTGGATGAACACAAACAGTCAGTGCTGCAGCCCACTGATTCTCGTTTGACTTTGAAAGTTAGATCAACTTAAAAAAAAAAAAATAATAAATGTTTGTCTCTTAAAACAAAAAAATGTCCATTCATGGAGGCAGGGAAAAGTTAGTTTTGTGTAAAGAGTACAAACAGCTGACCTGCACAGGTAAAGATTTAATAATCATTTTTTGACACTGTTAAAGGGACAGTGTGTACGTTCTACCACCAGGGGGCTCTCAGTCTAAACAATAACAAAAGATGACGTTGAGACCAGTGGGGAATCATGGGAGTGATTCTCTCTGCACCTCTTCCAGCCCCACATCCCCGATATACCTTCTGAGTTGACCGTAGTCATGGCAACCTGAAGAAGAGAATAAGTTAACGGACGAGCTGATGTATCATGAGCTTTTCATCACAGCAGCACGGCAGCTCGCAGGAGCAGCTCACGCTTCCTGATGCAGCTTCCACAATTCATGGAAATATTTGAGGCGATGTAAGTACTCAACAAAAAACATACAACATGGGTTTAATCCATTTTTTACAATTATTTTATACATTTTGGTGTAAAAATTCAACATATTGAATCTCTAAAAGCCTGAGGGTGGAGTTTGGCACTTTGAGTTTTGTTTCGCGTCATGTCGTTGGTTTTCTGGAGCTTAAAGTGACCGTGTTTGGAAGAGAGGTCGAGGTGGAGAGGAGGGAAGTTTGTGCACAGCTGATTCATCACTCGCTGATAAGGAACGAGTTCATCCTAACCACGGGCCTCTCCACTCCGTTTGCACGCTCCTTTGGAGAGTCCGCCACATCAAGTGGCGTCAACAACCTCTGAGTGGGAGTGTGAGTGGGTCGCTGAACCCTCAAGCAGCGAGGCCGCACTGACGCCGACTTACAGAACAGGTGTAACACATTTGATCCTTCTTGGCACCTTGCAGCTTTCTCAGAGCAGTTTCTGGGTGAATGAGGAGAATTTAGAGGAATTGTTCAAATGTTTTGGATGGAGTAATGAGTTGGACTTTCTTTTTTCCTCGTCTCCAGTATCCGTGCAAAGCGGAGCTAAGTGCCTGCTAAATGTGGCGTTATATTCCGCCTGCAGCCATATGTTCTCCGCTCACTTTAATAAGACTATCAACTAAACACTAAGCACTGTGTTTAAGTTTCTGCCAGCCTGTATTTCTGGAAACTCTCAACATTTCCTGTAAACTTTCAAAGCACTAAAATGGCGTTAAATAGTTTTGCACAGAGCGGAGGGTTGGAGGAGCCCTGCAGAGCCGATCCCCAGAGGCCGTGGAGAATCAGCCTGGCACGGCTGGGAGCGGCGCTGCAGGGAAATCTGATGATATTGTTCCGCACATCTCCTTCTCCGCTTGCATTTGCAGAGAGAAGATTGTCTGCATGTCTTTAGCAGAGCCCTCCCCATGCTGGGACACATTAGCAGTTTTCTGCACCGATTGTCCCAATAACAAGGGATATGATTGGCAATCTGAATCTCAGCCTGTGTGATTACGTAGCAGTGTGCAGTCACAGGCTGTATAAATATGTGAAGCCTCACAAACTAAGAATCAATAGAACAAATATCAATCTATTCCTCTACCTAAATGTTGTTTGCGGTGCGTCTTCCACCTCAAACATCAGCAAAAAGCCGGATGTTATTTGATTCCCACTGTGACTTTGATAATATTTCAACCGCTCGCACACTCTCCCTGCAGCCTGACGAGTGCTCCTGCACAGCTGATGTAAGCGACTTATTGACTTAAATAATATTCAGGGGCTGAGGATGATTTACCATCATTATATGGAATGATGCACAACGTTAAATCTCTCTGGCACAAGGTTGTGAACGCGAGGAAACTGTTTCCTTTTGATGAATTATTGATCAGACGGAGAAAAAAAAAAGAGAGAGATATTTTGCTCTACATGTTTCATAAGCAGAAACCTCGGGAGCAAAGCAGAATTTATTTTGGCGAGTGATCACGCAGGTTAATGTGATTTTTCAGAAATAAACATGAGGCCATCCGATCGGCAATCCCTTTATGCAAATTACAAAAAACAAAAAGCAGCATTGCTCTGAGAAATTAATGCATGCCTTATCTGACAACAGGAGAAGCGACTTTGGTGAAAATGCAGCTGCAGTCTTGACAGGAAATCAAGAATTCCAAACAGATCTGGACCGCTGCACTGTCTTCACAATATGAATCAGATGTGGCTGTCAGATAGGAAACCTCTGAGAGCATCCAGCAGCAACAAACACAATCAGAAGGTACAAAAGCTGTTTATTTTTCTCCCCCTGTCAGACTCAACTTTACATCCAATCTTTGAGACGACAAATCAAGACGCAGCGCTCAACTTTTACAGCCTTAAAACCACCTGTGTGCAGGAGCGTAGATGCTGTTTGCAGAAACGCTTTCATGCTCGGGGAATCCAGGATTGCATCATCTGAACGTTCGAATTGTTTCTATGCAGCCGCAGATCACGAGCATTCACTGTGGTGTAATCATTGATGGCACTTACATCAGCCCCGGGCTACGAGCCTTCACAGGAGACCGCACGTCAAGAAGAATGACATGTGTTAAGGCGAGACCGAAATAAAGGAGCAGCGGCTCTGCTCAAGGTCAAATGATGTTTGTTTGTTTTTTAAATGTGGAATCAAAGCATTCTTGTTTTTGTCACGTTTGGGAGGCAGACCAATACTGTGCTATTAAATGCAGCCGAGCTACCTTTTTTAAATCTTGAGCTCAGCATTACGACCATCACCATGTTTTTGGACGAGAGGGCGGAGCTAAAACATGTAAATAAAATAAGATTCGAATGTGGCCGGTTGTTAAAAGTGGAGCTGTGACTTGATCCGAGCTTAAAACCTTCATGTTCGATAAAGTGTTTTATGTTTTGTCTTGATCAATTACTATTTATAAAACTAATTTGTGTCTAAATTGAATTTTTAACGAGCTCAACTTGTCAAACAGCACAAACACGCCCAGAGGTTAAAGGTCAGGGACTGAATTAGCTGAGGTGACACCTAGCAGCTCCCACCTGTCACTCAAAGAGGCCACGCCCCCTAATGTTACATCACTTTAAGCCTTAATATAATATAAACAGGTGAGTTGTAGAAACATTCAGGCCGAACAGTTGAAGAGAGAAACGAGCTCTAGAGACCCAAACTGTTTTTATACCAGGCTGTAAACATGTTTATTTTAACATAGAGCTCTATGGAGACTGACTCACTGCAGGAGACAGACTCTAGTGGACACTGGAAGAACTGCAGTTCATTTGCATTATATATTTCTGCTTCATTCAAAGAATTACAATTTGTGTCTAAAAATGTTGTATTTCCTCTGAATCTCTGAAAGCGTGGTTAAAAGAAAGTTAGACAGTATATCAATATCCAATAACGACCTCATTAGTGTTCTGCCAGCGACATGAGCCGGCACGGATCCCATTAAGTCCTGAAAAACTGGCATTTATTGGAAGGAGCCGCAGGTAAAGAAAGAATGAGCTGGAGGAGGAGTGAGCGGCCGTGCTGCCTTCTCATGTGTGAGTTAATGAGCATGTGGCTCTCTGTGGTCAAAGGGGGACCGAGGTGTGAGCCGGCGCTCGCTGCAATATCATGGAGACGCCTCAGCGATGACAGCTGGTGAAGCAAATGGTCCAGAGTGCAAACATTCAAGGTAATTATGGAGTAATTATCCAGCATTGCTGCCATATGGAAACCAAGTGAAAGCCATACATCTTGTTTTTTAATCTTAAGATGGGTCAGGTGTTCGTGTACCGGGGGGGGGCGGCGTCCTCGCCCATCATTTCATGTCGTCGAACTTTGAAAAAACGTAGCGTCTCTGTAAATCTATGGGCTGTAAAATCCTCCACAAAATATTTGCAAAAAGTTGATTTGAGTGTCGGTGGAGCTCTCGACCCGACGCTGTGATGTAGGCTCAGATCGATGAGTCAGTTATGCTAAACACACTTCTCCCAGATGGACAAATTATTCACGGGGGCCTGAAGTTCTGTCGCAGTGGGAGGATGCAAGATGTTCGGTCATGCTGACAGCACGTTTGCAGCTTCACCAACAGGACACGGTTACATGCTGCAGCAAGAGACACACGGTGAAAACACGCAGGAGCTCGGTCTTCATCATGCGAGCGTACCTCGAGGAGTTTTGTCTCTTTAAGACCGGACCAAGACGGAGCAAGACGAGGAAGTTGTCACTGTCGCTTCCTGCAACCACAAGAGTCTTTGTTTTCATATTTTGCGGGAACTTTTCTCCGTAGCTGCCGCGTCAGACAGTTAAAAGGAAGCAGGAGGACATTTCCTTTTTGAGCGTACGACGCAGCAGGACAGAAACGAGGGATTAGACAAACCGCTTAGTCAAGGCTGCAAAACCAACAGATTTAAAAGTGTCCCCTCGCTGCTGAAACAGTCCGTGTCTCTCATGTTTCTGTCCCACACTGTTAGCCAACTTCTTGCTCACTTGCTTTCTCAGCGACCTTCTCCGACGTCCTCTGGTTGTCACATGTCCCCCCCCCCCCCCCACATCAGATCATGGGGTGGACATAATGAACACGCCGCATCAGCGCTGTGATTCATTTCTCACCCTTCTAGCAACACAACCTCCTGTGAGAGCAGCTGTAGATATAACCCCCCCCCCCATCATTGAGCTTCTAAGGTGTAGCCAGAGCTCCCAGCTCACTGAGTTTTTGATGTTTGTGTCGTCTCTCCTCGCCCCCTACCTCACCCTCGCCGCCTCCCTCACCCCCTGCCTGCAGGCTGAGGAATCACCTGCTCCACTGAAACCAACACATAATCGCTTATCTGCACTTGTCATGCCAGCGCCGCGTACCTGTGCGGCTATTTGTTCTTAGATCTTTTTGGATAGTAGCTTTTTGAAGGCACTTTTTCACGCTTGCACAAACACAGCTTTCACGCCATGTGTACCCACACACACACACACACACACACACACACACACACACACACACACACACACACACAATCACACACACACACCCACATAAAGAAACGTCCCCTCAGGCTTCAATTCACTCGTTTGTTGAAAAGCTAGTCCTTTAGAAGGCGAAGAGAGAAATCTACTGATAAAGATAAGTTGTTTACCGTGCAGGAGAGAAAAGCGGAGACTTAACAGAAACTGAGCACGATCTCTGTGAAGAGGTTCGAGGTGATGAAAGCGTCTCTGCTCGCAGAAACTCTGCAGAATCTCTGCAAACGCTGGGAGAGCTGAAGGCTTGTCACAGCTTCCCAACATGTACCGCTCTGAGATTTATGAAGAAGTCTGCAGATAAAACCCTTTAGCATTGTCTTCTGTTCGATTTGTCCTCTTAATAAGCAGACATTTTGTTTACTTTTAAGCACAAGCTAACAACCACATTCTGTAAGTTTGCCTCTCATATCTTCCTGTATTTTCTTCTTGATTCTGAACAGCTGAGTCGCACAGAGTTGTCAGGTTTCAGCTGGAGGAGAAGGCGAAACTCACCCTCCACGAGTAGATCTCTATTCATTATTCAGAAGCGTCAGACAGACATGCACAGATCAACAAGAAAAAAACCCTGAAAAACGTCTTTTAGCGACCAGCCAACAGCTCGAATCCTGCCCCTCTGGCAGGCATGAATAACGAAAAACTCTGGATTTATTATTTAAGGTTCTTGAAAACACACAGTGAGCCGTTTCTGACTTCTGAAAGGTGTCAGCGCCATGCAGCACACATTCTCCTTTTTCTTTTTTTATTCATTTGTCAGCATATGAAATGATTTTCCTTTTATCAACAGTGAGTCCCAGACTGACCCAAATATTCAGAATGAGAAATAATTACCCGAACCATTCATGACTTTTCCCTCCCCTGCAGAGGTCATATATGTTTCACGCAGCATCAGACAAAAAGCTCATCGTTTTCTCTTTGTGCATTCATGTGCAAGTCCTCTGCAGGACAGCGGCCTGGATTGATAACTGCTCATAAAGGCTGGAGGCGCGCGGGCGGGGAGCTCAGGGAGGCGTCTCGCTGAAGAGGACAAGCAGAGCTACAGTGAGCGAGCAGATAACGAGCGAGCGCAGACACAGCAGGGTTATCGACGCGCTGGCAATAAAGCAGCGGGACGTCTGTGAGAACGAGCGAGTCTCAATCTCCGTCACACCGCCAATCATCACAACATTTATAGCCAATTAACAGAGGCTCATTATAGCGTCAGAGCCGATCAATGCTGACACAGTTCCCCCTCACAGTGTCGGCTTCTCAGTCAATGCGTGTCCTTAAGGCTTTCATTTAAACGAAGAATGCGTGCATGACTGACGGCTGTGAGTGGATCTTTATTCTTCTCTGCGAGCACATGAGGACACGCGCTCATTGAGCTCAAATAACCTGGAAATATTCATCCAGGACTGTTCGTCGCTTTGTCCTGATGAGTTCCTCCTCATGTGTGAACATGTGTGCACCCCTGTAATCTGAGCCTGACCTATCAGAGACCCCACAAACAGATGTTTTCATGGTGGTTTGGCTGTTGAGACGTGCTTCACTTTTGGGCTTCTTTCAGGTTCTTCTCTCTCCAGCTCTTCGGTTGCAGAACAGCCAAAAAGAGCGATCAGGTTCCAAAATGGAGCACAACGTTTGGAAAGTGAGAGATGTCAGCACCTGGAGGAGTGATCGTCCAATCAATGATATTGATCAAAAACACTGTCAGGGCCTTCGCTGATGAATGGTGGTCATTTAGCAACTCTGGTGTCGGTGAAAATCTAAGTTATTGCTCCTTAAAATGTGTTCTGAGGATTTTAGGAGCAGTCTGAGGAGCGGAGAGAGAAAAAGACTCGGCTGGGAACAAATGAGAGCGAGAGCTGTGGGTGAAGTGTTTGTTTAAGTCGGAGAAGAAGTTTGATCTGTATATATGCAGCGAACAGGAGGAGACACTCACAAGGTTGTTACCTGAAAAGATTGAAGGCCGACACGCAAATTAAGTCGAGTCCTTGGGAGCAAAATAAAAAACAAAGCCGAGGCTCTTCAAACTGTCAAAGACAAGAGAGGAAGTTTAATCAAAAACATGTCAGTGAGAGAATTTATGGACACGCCTTGATAAAGTTTGGGTTAAGTTGTCGCAGGGATCTTTTTCCCCGCCTACCCACATCCCTGCGACCTGATTGGCTGTTCATCGTCTTTTTCTTCTTCTCCATAACGTCGGGTGGCAATTAGCGTTTCCCAGTGTGGAAACTGCAGGTTTAAATCCATCAAACTTTTTATCCAACTCTTTTTTACATGTAATCATTGTTTGTTTTATCGCCCGGGCCCGACGCAGCGCCAGCGCAAAGTCGCAGCAGCTCAAACCAAAAAGGAAGCTGCTCATCGACAGCGTGTGATTGGCTCGTTTGCACTCTGAGCTTTAAGAGCTCAGCGTCTTCACTCAGGTGGTGATTCAGGTAAAAAGCCTCTCGGCGCTGATGGAGTCACTTTGAAGTCTCTGTTTCTTATTTGATGATGGACGATTACCCGGCGTGTCGGAGGGCTGCAGGAGGCTGTGATGTTTCCCTGCCTTTGTTAAAACACGACCGTGATCGAGGACTATAGATCCAGCTGACGTTTTCAGAGGGATAAATCTGCTGTTTTACGGCTTAATCCATACCTATCATTTTTTATTCTGCCTCGTTAACATGTATTTGCCGACCTGCCATGCAGCAGTAATTGTAGCTCTCAGTGCAGTGGGAGGGGCTTGTGCACTGTGTGTGTGTGTGTGTGTGTGTGTTAGAGAGAGATTTGGACACTAAAAAGAACTTCTCCGATGAAGCCTGCAGCTGTGATTTATTCTGAAGGCTCGCCCTCCCTCCACGCCGCTCTGAAGGTCATCCCCCCCAGACTGATAAGAAAGCATTTCACGAGTGATAATCAACTCCTCATTCCATCAAAATGCCACAATCCTGCAGCAACACAAGCTGTCAGGTGATTTCTTGTTTCAGGAGGGGGATTTTCTGCCCTAAGCTTTCGTTCTTCAGGGTTTTCAAGCTTACGAACAGAATTGATTGAGGTTGTTTGGGCGTAAGAGAAGCCAAGAGAGCGCAGAGAATGAGTCATAAAACTTGATAAACAATGGCTGAAGAAAAGATCTGGCATTCCCCGAAAAGACAAATTCCCTGATAAATAACTTTGGAGATTTACACTGTTTGGAGGCGACAGTCTAACGGTTGGTTTTACAGCCGATGTCACATTTATCCTCATCTTAACTTTGCTTTTCAACAAGTTGTGAGTTTTAGTCAGACGTTACGCTTTCCTGCCTGAATGATTATTTACACCTCGGCTGTCTGCAGGGACGACGCTGCATTTGATGTCTCAGAGGCGGCCTGAGAGGAGGACTCACAGCAAACGCGTGTTGATTTGGGATCGATTGCATGAAACCCACAAAGCAGCGGAGCGACTTCAAAGAGGAGGACTGAAGGAGCCGCGTGTCGGGGAATCTGAACCTCGTCGGATTAAACTGTACAGCGTCGACTGCGGCTGCTTAAAGCCGGGCCGTCTCCAGGAATAAATGCATCCTGCCCTTTTACAAGCTTCAGCTTCTGGAAAGTTCTGAAGGTTTCACAGAGCGGAAAGGTCAGACAAAAAAAAAAAAAAAGGGGGGGGGGGGGACCTCGCTTCACATCGCCATGGCAACACCCTCACACCGACAAACACCGACAAGAAGAAACAGGCCCTTTGTCAGCATGATCCAAAATGACCACATGAGCTCGATGCGTGAGTATTTCCTCGCATGCTGCCGCTCCATTATGAACGACTGCAGGTGATTATTTTGATTTTGAAAGCAGAGAGAGTTATTTTCATTTATTGATACGAAGGTGAATAAAAAAGGAAGCTTTGAAAACTCAAACTGTCTGGGTCAGTATTAAGAGACTGCCTCTGTACAGAGCGAGTGGATAATAAGTACATAAGTACAATATAAGAGCTGCAAACAAACAAACCCATGGATTTCATTAAGGAAGCGTCCCAGCGCTAATGCGACAGAAGACATGACAGACGATAGGAAGTGGTTGCATTTTTACATCATCTTATTTTGCGGGAGATAACGAGGAGTAAACAGACAGGAAGTGATCACAGATTTAGATGTTAAAACAAGGCGTGTCATGCGGCCTCAGTGGTGCAGTTCTTCAGTGTCACTGCGTTGTGTTCATTTTGTTTAGAGCTCATTAGTTGTTTCTCACACGTTAAGCAATGAATAAAAGACTTCCCACGTGGCCGCCACTTACAGTTTAAGAGCCGTTCCCTCTGCGCCTGCAGCTCAAGGAAAACTTCCTTCCTGTTATCATCATCAAATTCACACTAAATAATTTAGATTTTTTTTTTTTAATTAAAGGTCTCTAATTCTGTAATGCTGTGATGCTGTTTGGAGATGTTCCCTTCATGACATCACAAAGGGCAGTAGCCCCTCCCCCAGGTGGGTGACACTCCCACAGCTAGGTGTTTGTTCTGCCCTCTGAGTCTGCCTTCTCACCGTAAACAATAGGACATGGAGCGAGAAAGCAGCGAGTACACCCGAGCCCTTCCAGAGAGGGGGCGTGGTCAGACACCGCTCATTTACATATTTAAAGCTACAGACACAGAAACAGCCTGTTCTGAGCAGGGCTGAAATAGAGGGGTTTATAGACATGATCAAATACAGGATCAGAGTGGATTTACAACAATACACTTCACACACATGTTGAAGAGGAGGAAAATACGGGACATTCACCATTTTTAAAAACTGTGCACGAGATAATCATTTGACAAAAGCATGATTTAGTTTTTGTTTATACACATGTTAAATGCAAACCACTCCCGTTCTCACTCTTTACCATGACGGTAGATTAAATCCTGTCTTCAGTGTTTGACTCCTTATTGAGACGCTTCTTTCTCCCTCCTCACATTTCATATAATGGCATTATGAGGAGGAAAACAACTTGAAGATGAAATGAAGATGTCTTTTTATAAATGATAAAAGGCAGGATACAAATAGTGTCAGTTATAACTGTGATCAGGAGAAATAGGAAGAATTAAGGAATGCTGTTTGTCTTCTGACCAGAAGACGCAGCTCTGTCCACGGGTCTTCACTGGCGCTTAGCAACTGAGAATTGCGTTTCATTGAGATAGCAATCTTGAAATAAATTACCTGAATAAACAGAAAATGATTTGGCGGACGTGGAAGGTGATTGCATCTCGGCATGTATGAATTCTTTGTGTTTTCACCTGCAGACATGCTTTGATAAAAAAATATTTATGAAACGCTTGCTGGTGTCAGGAGTGTAGATTTTTCTAAGTGATAGACAACGTGTTTTTTGCTTTGATACGTTGATGTAAAATAAAAAAAAATGCGATCACTAAAATAATAAATAATAAAAAAGCTGCATCGGTTTTTAAAAAAAGCCGTTTGTGATGCCACTGCTGCATTCAGAGGTCGCTGCAGAAAAGATGTCTGATCAGAGAGGAAGATCACTTCATCATTTGATCATCGCTGATCGATCTGATGCTGTCTCGTCTCTGTGAATTACATTTGAAGAGCTGCTCTTTCTCTGAGACCACCACCTCACACACGACAAAATCAAATCAAGGTTTTCAAATTAAATCTGCTGGATTCTCTTTGAGTCTCGTCGTCACGCGTCAGCCTCTCCTCACACCACCAGCCTCTCGCCCGCTCTGAAGCCTCTCATTACAACACAGTCAGCACACCAATAATCATGAATCTCCGTGCTACAACCTGTAGCGGTGAAAAAGATATCCTCATTTCAATTTATGTTCTTGGAGTGAGGAAGAGAGGCTGTTTGATGGGTTGAAGTCATGCAGATATTGAGCTGCTGTTGGAGAGGACGACCTCTCGAGAGAACGCTTATTTCTTGACACGTCAATAATAAAGGACGGGTCCTTAAAGGACGGCGTCTATGTGAAACCTTAATTATCTGTCAAACTTGTTTCAAGGTCACATGGCAGAACATCACAGTTAACAAGTCCCCAGAATTGAGCTGTCAGGAGAAACAGAAGCAAAACTCAATGAAATCGTCGACTGAAAACGGGTAAAAAAAAAAGGAAAAAAAAGGCAAAAGAGAGAAACAAAAAAAAAACAACACAAAGAAATCGTCTCTGATGTTCAAGCTGTTCAAAGTGGCGAACGAAAAGGAGAAACAAAAATCACATCATTTAACTCGTAAACAAGATGTAAGGGGGACATTTTAAGCTTTTAGATTGTTACGCTATAAATACAAAAGTACACAGCCTTAAAGACATGACTCGTCTCTTCCTGCAGGGGGCGCTGGAGTCCCGTGGATGGCGGTCTCCATAACGGGAGCTAGAACTGATTTGTGGTTAATCAATGCACCACAAATAAATCACACCTGAAACCAACAACGCTCGTCTTTTACAACAAACTACACATCAACCTCACAAACCCCGGGTTGTATGGCGAGCATCTGTAAGCAACATGGCGTCCACATGA
Organism: Symphodus melops; assembly: GCF_947650265.1. Lineage (NCBI taxonomy): Eukaryota > Metazoa > Chordata > Actinopteri > Labriformes > Labridae > Symphodus > Symphodus melops. The sequence goes on along the minus strand of NC_136705.1, from coordinate 1,871,356 downwards.
ACCCTCACGCCACTGCTGAGCTGAGAGGCAAAAGCAGGAGTTCTGTTACGGGCAGCGCCGCTCAAACTAACTTCAGGGACAAAAACAAGGCACCGTCTCGTGACGCCACTCGCCCAGTAACTTAGCAACACACTTAAAGGAAGTCTTAAAGGTACAGTACACTCGGCCTGAGTCTGTTTAGCCACATGAGAGGAAACGTTGTGCACACATCTGTGTCCACACGTCTTAAAGGAACATCCATATTCACTCCATCTTTGTTTTTCTCTCGTCTCTGGACTTCAGAGAGAGGCCCAGAATAATTCACATGATACTCCATAGATACCGCCGTGCCCTCATTGAGATGGAAATCGTGCCTCCGGTGTGATAATGAAGTTATTGACCGACTGTTAATGAAGCAGATAACTGACACATCTGTGGGGAACGCAGGAGGTGCTGCACATTTACATACCAATTTATGCATTTAGTACAAGAAAAGCCATATGTTGCTCAAAGCCGGGAACGCTTCAGTATTCATCACACGTCTTTTCTTATTTCCATTTTCTCCCGCAATAAAAAAAAAACAAACAAAAACAGACGCAGAGCTCGTTTCAGGTTAGCCGGCCGCTCGCTCGCTCGCTCGCTTTGTGATTATTTTTCATCCTGAAGAATCAAACCGGAGAGGCGCAGAGGGAGGAGCAGACAGTCGGGGAGAAACAGGGGATCATCTCTCATTCAGGCCTATTTTTCTCAGTGATCTTTAAAGGAAGTTACTCGTCTTTTTGGCTCACTGTCAGCTCTGCTCCACTTTCCGTTACAGAGCATATACGAGGGATAGAAAAGTGCCAGCGTGTTGAATTTATGCACCCGTGTGGAGCAGAGTTGATGTGGAAGTTACTGAGTTCTGCAAATAGATTCACGCTAATTTTTGAAGTCGGGTGAGGACTGGACTGTTAGTGTAAGGTCGCCTTAATGCAGGCTGTGATTGGACACAGAAACAAAGCTGGCTGGAGGGGGATTTTGGTGCCCAGGAAGTTGTCTGGCACCTCTTCCCAACCCAAGTCCCTAAGAGCTGAGCTCCTGCCGCTGGGAGGAGAATGCACGCCCGGCGTTCTACGGCGCTGTCGGCTCAGACGGTCAAACATCAAATCGAGACGAGACGAAGTTACCGTGCTACCAAAAATGATGTGTTGCCCCGAAAATATCTGCAATAACAATATCGTCACAACCACCTTTGAAGGATAAACTAGCATCACTCCTTTGTGTGTTTTTATCTCGTCCTTCGAGATGTGGTTTGTTGGGAGTGAGCACGTGCAGGACGATGACGTCCTCTGCATGGATGCTGTCTCTGCTCTGACACGCAGACGTGGGTGCATGAAACGATATATCAGAGACGACAATCAAAGATCATCATCGCTTTAATGAATAATCGACTGTGATTGTTCCGATCAGGAGGAACTGTTCCTTGTTCCTCCTGATGGGATCCCACAAACGTCTCTCTCTCTCTCTGAAATCAGATTTTTCCGTCTGAAATGTCTTCCAGCTGAGGGCTGACAGACGGAGAGAGAAAAAGTTTCTCCTCTGTTTTCTTGGTAACCAAGGGAACAAGTTCACATCCATAAAACAGCTCGTTCAATAAAAGTCTGCGAGCGATAAAACCCGAGTCTCAGTGAAACGTTCACAGTGTAAGTTGGTGAGTCTGCTCTCAACACGTCACGGCTGCCGGCTGGTCGAGCTTATAAATAAGATTTTTTATTTATTCATAGTGGGATCAGTAATAATTAATGCGCTGAATGAACATCTTAACTATTAATATTGAACTTATTTTACAAACTTTAAAACTGTTCGCCCTGCGGTTGGACACTAACGAGAGAAAATGTGAGAACCGATGAATCATGAACGTTGCCGACGACTCCGTGTCCCTCGTGACCCCGATCACAGCTTCATCGTTTTATTTTATTCTTTTTTACCTCATATTTGACTCATGTTTTATGTGAAGTCTGGTGAGGGACGTCACCTGGAGCCTCACAAACCACCTGCAGCTCAACACTGTGAAAACCAAAGAGCTTGTCACGGGCTTTAGGAAGTCCAGGCCACGCCCTCTGCGCCCCCCTTTGGTCCGAGTATGAACTCCAAACTTTAGACCCTCTGCGCCCCCCTTTGGTCCGAGTATGAACTCCAAACTTTAGACCCTCTGCGCCCCCCTTTGGTCCGAGTATGAACTCCAAACTTTAGACCCTCTGCGCCCCCCTTTGGTCCGAGTATGAACTCCAAACTTTAGACCCTCTGCGCCCCCCTTTGGTCCGAGTATGAACTCCAAACTTTAGACCCTCTGCGCCCCCCTTTGGTCCGAGTATGAACTCCAAACTTTAGACCCTCTGCGCCCCCCTTTGGTCCGAGTATGAACTCCAGACTTTAGACCCTCTGAGCCCCCCTTTGGTCTCAGTTTGAACTCCAGACTTTAGACCCTCTGCGCCCCCCTTTGGTCCGAGTATGAACTCCAGACTTTAGACCCTCTGCGCCCCCCTTTGGTCCGAGCATGAACTCCAAACTTTAGACCCTCTGCGCCCCCCTTTGGTCCGAGTATGAACTCCAGACTTTAGACCCTCTGAGCCCCCCTTTGGTCTCAGTTTGAACTCCAGACTTTAGACCCTCTGCGCCCCCCTTTGGTCTGAGTATGAACTCCAGACTTTAGACCCTCTGCGCCCCCCTTTGGTCAGAGTATGAACTCCAAACTTTAGACCCTCTGCGCACCCCTTTGGTCCGAGCATGAACTCCAGACTTTAGACCCTCTGCGCCCCCCTTTGGTCCGAGTATGAACTCCAGACTTTAGACCCTCTGCGCCCCCCTTTGGTCTGAGCATGAACCCCTGAGTTCAGGATGCCCAGGATGAGGACTAAAAGAGTCTACATATATTCTATGTATATTCTGTGTGAGCTCTGATCGTACAGGATGAACTCGGCGTTCTGTACCCGATCACGTTTTTTTGTCACTCTTGTGTTCTTCTGCTCTCTGTGCGAGTCTCATCATTCATTCATGACCTCCAGAGAGGAATGTGAGTTTTAAGATCAGTTTCAGATTAAAGTACTCAGCTGCAGATTACCTGCTGCTGCAGTGAACGCTGGTCATGAAGTGAAAACTGTCTGTCGAGGCTGTGCTCAGAGTTTCTTCAGTGCTGAAGGGGAGTCAGAGTTTCAGCCTCTCACACACACACACACACACACACACACACTGACACGCTGCGAGCGGAGACAGGAGTGGATGTTAACGATATCTAACAAGAAGTCAGGCGTGCAGAGGATCTGCTCCTGAAGTGGATGAGGCTCTTAAAGTGCAGCCGGAACAACAGATAATAGATGGAGGGATGTTGTAGTGCATGAACAACAGGGTCACTGTGGCCTCTGTGTGATCAGAGCAAACCTCAGAGGAGCAAAATAACAACTCCAAGAGAGAGCCAGAGTGGAAACTGATTGGAGAAAAAAAAAAAAATCCATAACCAAGAAAAACAGGCAAAGTGCAGATTGTGCCAAAAAGACCAGAGGCAGAGAGGGCAGGAAGTTTATAGAAAACCAGCAGCGGAGTTGGAGAAAAGTTTGGAGAAGTGTGCGGGGCTTCTCTGACTTTCTTCAGAGAATGTTCTAGCTCCACCAGAAATTCAGCGCCGGTGGCGAGCTCGTCATCGCTGTTTGGAAACGGAGTCGCACGCTGTCAGCAAACTTAAAGTTCCTCTGCTGAGTTCGACTCGCTCAGTCTGTGGCTGCAGAGTAAACAAACGCAAACTATTGACGTGCAACGAGTTTATGTGAGAGCCGATAGTGACCCTTCAAAGACGATGAATCAACGAGGCTCAGCGGCTGTGTGGTGAAAAAACGAGTTCATCATGCTGAAGGAAGGAGAAAGAAATTTTTTTTTGAAAAAGATTTCTGATCATGAATGAGGTTTAAAATGAAAAACAAACTGCACGTATACTTGTGTTTATCTTACTGTTCCTTATATGAACCTTTTGTTTTCAGTCTGAATCAAACAATGCACTATTTACTGCACGCTCAAACTCTGTCATAGTTCATCTGAAAAGTCGACGGATGAAACACGAAAGACATCAAACTTAGGAACTAAGAAGTTGTTTTTTTTGCAAGCAGCTCGAGTAGTGTGGTGAATGAACATCTAACATCGTGTCGTAACAACAAGTCGCATTGTTTCTCTCTGCTTCTGTTAAATGTTGACTTTTCTGCTCTGTGAGTTTCAGTTCCCCGTTGTAAACATAACATGTGATGCTTTTATTTTGAAGGTGGAGGTGTAGTGTGCTCAAACTAGGATCAATATTGGAGACGCTTTTGAGAGATAGAAGATATTTCCCAAGGGAGTCATACTGGAGTCTCAAGATGTTCTATCCGTCCCCGCATCCTGAGACGTTCCTAAACCCGGCTCCCCCGCTCTTCCAGATGAATCCCTGAATATTTCCCGGTTGCAGACTTTTACACGGCTTTAAACAGAAGCAGAGAATCCAGAGTCTGCTCGTTTGGAAGACGGGCGTTGTGAATGTGCCGCCGTGTGCAGAATTTGCTGCAGGAGTCGGGGATTCATGTTGAGGGATTACAGGCTCAGCCAGCGAGTCCTGAGAGGAGACGCAGCTTCCAAATATGCAAATCGAACTCATGCATAACACACGGCCTGTGTGTTGTATCCTGGTATACATTACAGTAACAGCGTCTAACTTTCCCACTCAGTTTGTTTGACTTTCGAATGAAGCAGCTCTGGAGCAGTTTGATGATTTTCATACAGCAGGGAGTCACGTCTCGCTCACATCCTGCGTGTCTCTACACCAGCAGAGTCTCTCTATCACCTCTATCTCTACGTTTCTCACAGTGTGACCTTGTGCGATGCGTCCCCTCAGACTCGTTTCTTTTCTTCCCAAGTCCTCGGTGAACCTGCCTCGGATTAGCGGGTGAAGAATGGCGCTCACGTAATAAAGAGTCTCGCTCCCACAGCGGCGTATAAGCTCATATTGATTTGACATCCAGACATTCAGTAAATCTCACTCAGCTCAGTCTCAGCAGCTGCGTGCACTTTGGGAAATCACGGACAGATAAGAGCAGATTTAAGATTTCAGTGTTTTTACAGCCGCTGAACAACAGAGTTTATTATCTATGGAGATATGAACACGATACTCCGATATTCCTCAGTGGTGGAGCATCAAGCATGAACGCTAAAAACTCAACATTTCACCCGCTTAAATTCTGTCGTGTGCAACACGCTTCGAAAATACTTTCATTTTGTTTGCAATCCGGCTCACCCTAAACAAAACGATTTCACATCTGCTCGATCTCAAACATCCTTATTGGACCAAAGTTCTGCACAGACTTCAAAGATATAAAAGATCAAATATTCATGAATATCCCTGTTTTGATCCTTTTTTTAAAAAGCATCCTGTTGTTGTTTTTCTGCGTGTAAACAAACATCCTCTTATGATTTCAGAAATAAACTCACATCCTGATTCACAGACCTGGAGACTCCGACAGAAAACAAGATCTCTGTGGCGTGTTTACTCGAGCCCGACTCATTCATCATAATATCATATATATTACTGGATTTCTTCATCAGTCAAAGACACTTTAATTTGAGTTTCTTAACATTTCTCCCTCACCAGCAGAGGGCGCTATATAGCTCAGAACAGGCTTCATCACTCTGCAGGGTGTCGAGCTGTGACGCACGTTCATGCTCAGTTACTTCGTCGTCTTCATTAAATATCATGACTGCATTTAAGGGACAATAAATGTGCGTATCGATCTTTAATTACCTCGACACATCGAACAGATCGAAGAACGACATCCGCCGACGTATCGCTATCAGATTCCCCCGCCCACTTTCTATATCTGTATCGGCCCCAAAATCGGTTCGTGCCCTATAATGTTGACGCTTTACGACAGCTGCCGACTGCTGTATCTGCACATGCGTCGCCTCAGCCAAGTGACGCATCATCAAGACAAACATGGCGGCAGCAACGAGAGCGTCGATGATGATGACGGCGCCTGTACCACAAGTCACGACGGCATATCATCACCCGTCGCGCTCTTCTCCTCCTCTGCGGTGACGGGCTGACAGCAGTCAGTCAGAGGTGACGACGTGTTGAATACCTGCTGCCGCTCTCGTCTCCAGCTGCTGTAAATGAGGTCAAGACGCCATAACTGCAGCGGCGTGTTGGTCTCATTGATGCTGTTATCATGAAACAGGATGTGAGTATTCATCATGTGTACTGGGTTTATCAGAACCAGGACACCCTCAGAGTCCATGTAAACACACATGAACAACAGGACTTGTTTGACTGAAGGCGAGCGTGTCAGCTGACGCTCGCCGTGTGCGTTCTTCTCAGGGTTAAAAGGCAGCAGATGCACGCCCTCTCCTTCTCCTTCTAATCAGAAGTGTCAGAAGGCTCGGATTCATGCTTGTGCTTCTGCTGCAGTGACATGTGCGGCGAGGACGTTTGATTGACAGACCACCTGACACTTCTCCACATTCAGCCATCAGTCAGTGAAGGCTGCAGCTTTAACGAGACGGCGCCGAACGTTCACGTGGAGGAGTTCAGACGCCGTCGCCTGTTAATCAGCCTCTTCTGATCTCTGATAACTATTTATCCAGTGTCAATAATACAGAGCTGTTTACGTCTCTTTGAATTCGAGTATTAACCACAGCTAAAACGTTACGTTAGCTAAAACGTGCACGTGTGTCATCTGCTTTGGATTAGAAATATGACGTGTGTTGCTGTTCAAATAAAGTGGCCGATGTGGGACTTTGGGGCTGACACCGATGTCAGGGAGGGAAGAAAAATCTGATACCGATGTATTGGCTGATATCTTTTTTAGTGTGTGTCTGTGTTCAATCTGCAGAGAGATAAAGAGATGTACACATTTTTTTTTTTTTTGATCCCTCAAGTGCAGTGATCGAACACTCCTGGAGAAGATTCATCATGAATCAGCTGGAGAGCATGCTCGTGCACCTCCACTTGACTCTGCAGAGTGAGGACGCTTCTTCTAATCAATATAGCGCCCTCTGCAGGTGAGCACTGCTCGTGTCATACAATGAAACTCCAGTGAAATGTGTGGTGGATAAGTTCAGTAATATCAGCTCATATCTGAGATCATAGAAGCCGATGCTGATCGTCACTGGATGTGCTGATATTAAGCTTTGATTTTATAACACAAGCTTAATGTCCAGAGGTTCTAACAGGCACTTAAAGACGGAGCACACATTTCCCTCACAGTGTTTTAAACAGACAAATCTTTTTGTATGTGGCTCTTCTCATTATGGACAAAACGTCTGGTCATTTAAGTCCCGGCGAGCTCGCAGCCCATCTGCCGCTCTCCTAAACGGCTTCAGACTGACCAGTATCACCGTGAGATGACACACAGGAATTACCTGCTTTGACTGACAGAGCGTGACAGAGGCCATTATCAGCCCCCCCGTCCGGGTTATTATCTGCTGCAGGAGTTAGTGTGGCCGAAAGGAAAAAAGGAATTTCAGACTACTATACAGAGCTGAGAGAGAGAGAGAGAGAGAGAGAGAGAGAGAGAGAGAGAGAGAGAGGGAGGGAGAGGGAGAGAGAGAGAGAGAGAGAGAGAGAGAGAGAGAGGGAGGGAGGGAGGGAGAGAGAGAGAGAGAGAGAGAGAGAGAGAGAGAGGGAGAGAGAGAGAGAGAGAGAGACGGTTCTGGCCCGAGATCTGTGACCAGGCCAGGAATTGTTGCACTCTGAGCTACATGAAGCATGCCGCTGGACTCGTTGTCCAGCCTACAGATTTACCCGCCTGTAACAGGAAGAACACGGGGGGGGGGGTTTACACTCAGAGCTCCATTAAAGATCTGAGGTGAAGGATGGTGAGTTCAGGGTACTCTGTCGGGCTGATGTCCGCGGAGACGCGTCTTCTTCTACGTCCTTCTGTTAGCTACAGCAGTCGCTACATGTAACGCTCGGTCATTGCTCCAAGCCCATAGGCTCGTTGTGGCTAGACCAAGCTAGTGCTTGCACGCCCATGTGACATCCGTGCCGTCAGAGTGACGTCAGACTAGGTCCACGTGGGGACCCTGATCATGGGGGATTCAGAGCGTTGCAAACACATGCAGATAAGTTCATGAAAACAGACATTTAGTTTTTCTGAACATTAGCGATTGTGAAGTACATAGATTATACATATGAACCCTAAAAAGGGTAAAATAAGGTTCCTCCAGTGTCCACTCGAGTCTGTCTCCTGCAGTGAGTCAGTCCCCATAGAGCTCTATGGTAAAATATCCAACTTTACAGCTGCAGATCCTCCGGCGTCCAGCAGTGAGTCAGTCTGTCCTTGTCTCATATCGTGGGAAACATGACGGTCAACAAGCTAATTCAGCAGCCAATCAACGAGCCTGGCTCACAGTCTGCTTAGCTTTAGATAACGTCGTGTTGAAAGACCCTCTCATCCACAAACACTCAGACTCCAGGAACGCTCCACACTGACTAAATCCATGCACACAATCTGTGACACAGAACAAGTAGACTGAAGTTGTTGCAGCTCAGACCTGAAGGGAATTTTTATTTCTTTTGTTACCCAGTTGATGTGTATTCTGTATTCTGACTTCTCGCTGTAAGGCTTTACTTTAAGATCTCTTTGTTGGTCTCCTCGAACGACGTGTCATGTTCTTTCATCATCATCATCACCATCATCATCATTCGAGCTGACAACACTGAAGTCTTTGAGGAGCAGCCGACAAGTACAAGACGGTAAACAAGCTCGTTATGGTGCTGCACGTTTCCCGCCCGTATCCCACCTGAGGCCAGTGTGAGCAGCTTTCCATGAAGCGGTCTTAGAGGGGAGGAGAGCCGGATCAAAGATGAGAGACCACTTTACGTCCCACTTTCATCCCGATAAAGAGCTTTCGACGGGAACCTCTGCAGGAAGCTAAGCACACTGCTCAGACTCCACCGATACAACCAGCTGCAAACGTCTCTCTGCTTTAAGCTGCTGCAGTCAGCTGTCAGAGTCGACCAACAGACTTCCAACAGCCCTATTATCAAGATCTGCAGCCGGACGACGCCGAGGCTCAGCGGTATAAAAAAGATGTTTTGATCAATCTGAATCATTCCTCTAAAATCTGCATTCAATCTTTACATTATTCATGCATCTGCATTCTAAACTAATACATCGTGTTGTTATAACTTTTCTGAAAGAAACTATGACGGTAACTCGACATTCAAACGAGGAGCGTCTTCCACAAAGTCATATCTGACATGTGGTTGAGAAACGACATCTAAAGGTTAGCAGATCTTCAAACTTGGATACGATTCTACTAAAGACCAAACAACATCTTTTGCTGTTTCTTAACATGGTGACAAAAGTAGACGTCCCGAGCATCAGTTATCAACTGCCAAACATCTGCAGCCTGGACGGAGGCCATGGTCCTCCATGCTGGAGCTACTGTCATTCCTCTCTCTCTCTCTCTGCAGCGTGACTGCAATCAGCCGGGACCGACTTGGCCTCCTTCAAAGTCTTTACTTAGTACAGGTGAGTCAGGTCAGTGAAGGTCCAACCTGCAATTATTCCACACGCACCAAGTGACCAAAGTCAAAGCGCTTCAATAAAACAGCTTCATAAAAGCTGAAAGGTCAGTTAGTCCTTGATGAAGGTACTCTGCTACTGAGATGACAGAAAGACGTCTCTCGTCTTTAAGGTGATAATATCCAGGTGGGATGACCCGCAGCCGTCTGTGAAGTCACCCACGCCTGCTCAGTGAGCCGAGTCATCAGCGCTTTATCAGAGTAAGCAGCATTTTTACTGCCTTATTTATCCTTTTTTTTTGCACCTTTTAAAATGTCAGAATCAGAATCATTTGGCATCATGCGTCATCATTTGTGACTGTCCTGCAAACACCACGAGGCTGTAGCTTCCCTTTCCCCTGACTGCTGATGTTATCAATCCAAAAACCAGAACAGTGTGACAAGAAAGGATTCTGAGGCTTCATATTACAGCCGCATAAATTGCCTCTGCCCCTCGGCCATTTCCCGGTAATGAGTATAAATGAATTGAAAAATGTAGATGGACCTGAACCGCCGGTGTAGAAATTGATTCCACAGTGGCTGACATCTCGTCTCTAAAAACAGAGAAGGAGTAAAAAAGAGGGCGAGGCCGCAGAGGGACTCTGGAGGACGGGGGTGGGGACGCCCCCGAAGACCCCGCTGTGCAGCTGCTTGATGCTCTCTTCATTTGATCTGCGCTCCCTGCTGTGCTGCAGAGCTTTCAGGTAGAATCCTCTGACCGCACTTTGGTGCAGCTCCTTTTTTTTCAAATCACGCCATTTTTTAAAATCAAGATTATCAATATGCTTTTAGGTCACTGTGACCTGATTGGCTGCTTGATTAATGACCCCGAACTTGTTTATTGCTGATGTTTATGTTTTCAGCTCATTGCTCATTCATGAGTCAGATATATGCAGGAAACTGTTTCAATAACTGTGGAGTGCAGATTCCACTCAATGGGACACGTTGAACAATAATCCATATCATATCAATCAACATAAGTCATTTTCCTTTTTGTGTTGCCGGGGTGACGGGGAGGGCGCCGCAATATCCCACAAGTCACGCCAAATTGGACGTTCTCCCGTTGACTACTTACCTCTTTACATTTATTGTTGGTGAATAGAGTCAATTTCCTCTCCCGTCTGCAGAGATTTGTCTGGCCTTAATCTGACTCTGCATTTAAAGTCTTGTAAGAGCAAGGATTAATTTCTGGCAGGACGAGCTGCAGGAAAAGCTGCAGAATTATTGTCATTCAGACACTTCATGTCTGACTTCTGAAGGGGAACAACTGGCTCTATTCCCCGTCTGATCTCGCAGACACTGGAGGAGGTTTTTTTTTGTCTTTAATGAAACAGGAGCGGTAAGAGGGATCAGTGTTCATGTTCATAATAAAACGCCTGTTCGTCTTTATTGAAAAACAGGTCACGATGTTTGGACTGAAAAGAATTTAATACGACATCAAAATCAGCAGCATGGGGAGCGCCGTGATGTCAGCCATCGCTTTGCCGACTACCTTTCTGGAACCAAAAGTTCGACTTTGTGACCTCTGCCGTGTCGGTTTTTAAGGGTCAAAGGTCAGAATATTGATCTGATGAGGAGGGAAGAATTAACTAATGAAGTTCCCCCGCCTGTTTGACCATCACATGAACGAAGCTGAGACAGGCTGTAGACTTCGAGTCATCCTGACGCCAGGCGAGACTCGAACTGTATAGTCTGACATTTTAACATAGAGCTCTATGGAGACTGACTCACTGCAGGAGACAGGGTCTAGTGGACACTGGAGGAACTGCAAGCAGAGCACCAGGTGGAAATAAAGATGTAAAAAGACTGTTCTTCTTCTTCTTGACTCAAACAGCTTTTATACACGAGGGGAGGAGCCGTTCATGTAAACACAGCTCTGACAACAACACAGCCAAACAGGACTCAAGCTTCTCCCTCACTGTGGACAGTCGGGACTCACACACACATTTACACACAGGAGACACTGGATATCTGTTTCATGTAACATGTCACACTTTCTTCCTTGAAGAAGAGAAAAAAGTTTTCTCCGTTCAGGCTCATTTGATGCTTTGGCTGCACTCCTTTAGAAGCGCGGCGTCAGCAGCAGACCTCATTATGAAGATACTCAGAGATCCTGACGGGGGAGCATGAAGGCTGAGCCTGATTTCCTGTGATTTGATTTGTCAAAGGATCAACGATGGAGAGGAGCTCGGTGAATGCTGAGCGTTCGAAGAGGTGAGCTTGTTGAACCGCACATGTGAGGGTTAATAAACCGGACGAGCCGATGACGGGGGGGGAGGAAGGACACCCGGACGACAGCTGAAAGAAACGATAAAGGAACAGTCCCGAGGATGGACTCGAAAGTCATTTCCCTTTTATAAACATTTTAAAAAGCTGAAATGGAGAGCATCAAAAGATGAGAGAGCGCGACTAAAGATCCGTTTGGTGTTTAAGCGAGAGCAATAAAATGTGAGAACATTAAATACAGCACTTTTAATGGCTCTGGTTTTCTCATCCAACACTTAGAGAATTAGCAGATGGTGAGAAAGTGCTGAAAGCCACTATGACGTTGTGTGATTTAGATTTGCTTAATGCACATTCACACTTGGCAGGAGGAGTCCCGCAGAGCAGAGGTGGGCCCCATTATAAAATCTCAAATTGTTACAGACTTTATCACAGCTCACTGATTCGACAGAACACGACGGCTTTATTCTTCCAACGAAATGAATGCGAAACAAAGTTGAAATCTCTGCTAAAGGCCGAGTGGACGCTGGCTGTGCACTCGTGACGGACCGGTCTGCACGTGTGTCTTGTCTCTATGACAACAGCCGCAGTCTGTTTTATATTTGAGGTTGTTTTTAATGTCCTTCTCTGAGCATCAAACGGAGGATGTCTGCCCTCTGGATGATGAGTTCATATTAATAACTCGCTATCACGGCTCCGATCAAACTCAGAGTGATCTGGAACGGTCTCCTCCGTGATTGGCTCGTTGGAAAAAGGAGTCAGTGACATCAACCGCGCCCCTCTGAAGAGCTGGAAGATATTCAACTGCACAAAAAAAAAAAAAAAAAAAAAGATGCTCTCCTCGTTTGGGAACAGTTGAAAAAAGGAGCTGGTATTTACACCAGGTGGACGCTTCTCTTTAAAAACAAGTCGTCAAGAAGGTTTATGTCGAGTACCTGGAGGTCTCTCTCTCTCTCTCTCTTCGCTGTTAAAGAAGCAAACGTAAGCCACCTTTAATCTAAAGCATTCAGAGTCTAATTCCAGCTCATTGCTGTCACACCTGATGTTACCAGGACAACAGGAGAGGACGGCGAGCAGATGACGGCTGCGCGACCTGCTGCAGATGACGGATTTGTTGAACAAAAGGAGGTTCCCGAGCTGACAGGATTTGCAGGGAGGCAGGTACAGGTGACGGGGTTTAAGAGGAGCGCGCAGGTAACAGGCTTGAAGAAGCAGAGCGACATTGATTCCCTGACAAACTGGCAGAAGAACAAAGGATGTGCATGGGTATATATGGTGTGTGACGAATGTGCTGCAGGGAGGAGGGGAGGCTCAGGTGAGGGGAACTTTTTTTTTTTACTCAGGCTGTTTGAAACGGGACGTTAAGGACGAGTGTCCACTGAGCGTGCAGCGCCCGCTAATCCAGTTTCAGAGCTCTTCTCAGCAGTGTTTACTGTGACCATGACAGACTACATCGGGGTACTCACCACCGGCGTGATGACATTGACAGGAAGAGGGGCGGGGCTTAAACAACACCTAGGAGGAAGACAGCTGTCGTTGCCAGAGCTCGCCAAACATGTCCTCTGTCTCATGGATCCAATCTCTCAGCACCAACTTCATCATTCACAGTTGTCTCGTGATGTGACGACTGCGCAGGCTCTCATTGGTCAACACTCCAGACGTGACAGAACACATCGTAAGAAGGCAGAAAGAAATTCCAAGATGTTCGACCGTCTGTTTTGAGGTCTCACAGTCTGCGTACAAATAACACGACATTCAAATTACGTGCCATGCATGTATGCCAAATTGCAATTTTGCATGCATAGATTAGCGGGCTAAAATCAGAGCGGCATGAGAAGCGGTATGAAAGGCGAGCAGTGACGTTTGTAGTAAAGAATCCGGCTCAGATAAAAGACATTTACAGATTCAACAAATTCTCTCTTTTTCTGCTTAAAGCCAAAAAGGTTGAAACAGAAACTGACAGATTCTGCACTTATTTAAAGAGGCTGTTTATGGTGATTATTTACGGGGGGAAGAAGCCGCTCTGAATGAGTGTAATCGAGCTCTCGCCGTGTGCCCGAGCAGTAAACATTAACCTCTCTATGCTCTCTGAGCGAGGTTCAGGATGATGGCAGGGCAGAGGGCTTTTTCATGCTGACTTTTCTCCAACGATTCAGTCTGTGGAAAAAAACAATAAGTGAGAGCTGGGGAGTCCAGCCTCAGAGAGAACCAACCGCAGGCTGCAGAGTGGGGCAACAGAAGAAAGGACCTGCGATGTGTCATCAGGGGAACAGCGCCCTGCCGAGAGTTGGATTGAGGACACGCTCAGACGTCTCTATTTCTGTGCGAAAAGGAAAATGGGGAAAAACATGCGTCATCGCTCGACACTCTGGATCGTGATGAGGCTCCATACAGCGCCCTCTGCTGGTCAGAGATAACAAGATTTATCATCCTGTTGATAAAATCTGGCGATGCTGATAAGCTACCATCGCCTGATATCTGCTGGCTGATTAATCAGTCAGGCTCTACTCATGTATATCTCATGAATCTTTTTCCATCTCTGAAATGAGACTGAAATGAAGTTTCTATCAGGAGCAAAAATGAAAAAAAATGGTTTCTGTATTAACCGCTGGGCAGACTCGCCTGGGTTCCCCTTCGGCATCATTTCAAGCATTAGAAACTCCAAAATGTAGGGCAGACCTCTTTACAATTCCAGCCTCCCTCCCCTCCGGCATCGTTTGGGCTGTAAAAGAGGGGCTCCACATATCGCTCTGATGGCTCGTCCTGCATTTTTCCTCTCACGAAGCACGACTGAATACTTCCGACTGGAAAAAGGAAGAATTAACATCTTTTGTCCTTTGCAAAACAACCTTTCCCGAACCGTATAAATCCATCCTGAAGGAAAAGACAGAAAAATCTGAAGCACACCAAATCAAATGGAGGCATCAGCCCAGTGTGAGAGAGAAAAGCGTGATCAGAAATCACAAGAAAAGTTGAATAGAAACAAAATCAGTACCTGGACAAAATATCCACAGTTTACCGAACTTAAATCTTCACACAGAAGCTTTTAGTTCGAGCAGGAAGATTGTAGTCATGAGTTCACAATGAAGTTGGCATGCAAAGGTTCCCTTTCGTCTCTCGTGTTTATTATTGCAATATTCTCCTGACTCTTTAAAAAAAGTCAAACCTGCTTAACGTTTCCTCCCCTCTCTGCATCTCTTTTGGCTAAAAGAAGTGTTTTCACATACACTTCCCCGATGACTCGTTTTTCCTTTTCCTGCGCCTCCCTGTCAAGAACAAAACGCCTCGGACACTTCATCCAATCAGCTCTTTATTCCTGTCTAAAAATACAGAGTTCGTTTGAGCATTCACAGCTGCCCAAATCAAACGAGTTAGTATCAATCAGATCGAACAGCTCAGGTGAATGCGCCCTAAAACACTTTAAACACATTAGCGTGCAGAGATTACCTTCCTTTCAGTACACACACACACACACACACACACACACACACACACACACACATTTTGACTCTCGGCCTTGAGACTTCCGTCACATTTCCTCCCTCCGTCCTGTGTGGCGTCTCCGGGCTGAGCAGAAGTGTTTAAATACGGCGCCCTTCTCTCAGTTTAAACAGAAAATGTTGAAGTGCATAATTCTGCTAATTATCTTGTCAATCACGGCGCGTTCTGAGCCTTTCACAAGTCGTCCGTCTGCTGGCCGTTCTTACATCGAACACAGTCACAACCTGTAATTAAACCGATTTTAACTTGTTACAGACGGACTGATTATAACGCCTCTGTTTGATCCACTGAACCAAACCAGACCACCAGTCATAGAAGCTGATTTTTTTGGTGTTTTTATTATTTATTAAAAGCTTCTAAAAAAGATGATCTTCAGATACAGACTCACAAAAACATGTTTACAGAATTCACTCTGACATGTGATCCCTTCTCGCATCCTTGCTGTGAATATAAAAATAAAAGTGTTCCACAAGGATCTGTTCTTGTTTACGATCTTTCTCAGTAACACAACATTTCACTGCACACCTGTGTGAGGGCTTTCACACTCGCCGAAAAAACCCCGGAGTTTCCCCTCCAGCCTCCTCGTATGTTATTCTGCAGAAAGTCCGAGTGAGCTGATGTGAGACGGCAGCAGGATATAATCAGGAGAATTCACCTGCACGTTCTCCAGGATGTTCTTCTCTGTCACCAGGACGACAGGAGAGGACGGCGAGCTACACGCAGCATCGATAGAAACACACACATTCTCATCACAGGACTCTTCCACATCGTTGTTTTTACGTCCCGTCTTACTTCGGTAGCCCCGCCCCCACTCCTGTCGGACAGTGGAAGACTCCTGCTGTGAGAAGCATCAGCTTTTTAGAAGCTAATGAGTCATAATGTTAATTTGCAGGTTTTTGACGCTGTGCTTAAGTTGGAGTCCAGTTCCTCCTGACACTCTGCTCCGTCCATCTGTCAGCCGTCCTTTTCCTTTGAGTCTTCTCCGTCTTCTTCTTCTTCTTCCATCATCACGCCACCACCAAATGCGTCTGGCTCAGGCTGTGAAGGGTGGTGGCTGCACTGCCAAAGCTTCCGTCTTATTTTCGCTTCATTTCAATTTTTTGCTGGCGCTGTGTCGTATCCAAAAAAAAAAAAAAAAAAAAACCCACACTAGAAACGCTCCTTCGGGTGGTCCCTCTTCCTTTCACAGGACTGCGAGTTCTGTCTGACCCAAATACTTTGTTTTGAGTAGCTGAGGCATATTTTCCCGGAGAAATGATTCATGCATCACGAGCGACTCTCTGCCAAATTAAATGGTTGTCTTGGGAGTCTCAGTTGGGACGGAGCTGTGAATGCTGTGTCTTGTTGTGATGATATTCTGCAGGCTGGATCAGATTCAAGGTCTTTGTGTTCTGCTGTCTTCATATCTCACAGCTCACAGGTGAGCGTTGTGCGTCTGCACGGGTCTCCGCAGGTTGTTAATGAGCTGCGGTATCTGTGTGGAGAGCTGACCAGCTGCTGACGGCTTCACATCTCTCCCCAGACTCCATTTTGGAACGAACCCCCCCGTCCTCCCTTATCTCTCCCGCCTTCCTCGCTGGAATTACACAACACCAATTTTTTTTTTTGGCTTTCCCCAAAACTCACTCTGCATTTGGACCAGTCGGAATTTCAAAGCGCCGCCGGTATCTCTCTCTTCCCCCACCATCTTGAACCTCCTGCTGCTTATTGATGAAGGACGGCGCTTCAGATGGAGCCAGCGAACACGTTTCAGTCTGGGAGCCATGAATCACTTCAGCAGCATACAGCAGCAACATATTCTCAGTTCTACATCATGTCCCTGATGTTTGTCAAGAGGTAGCTTACAGTCCGTGTTGAATACCATCACAGGTGACCTTTGCATTATATTCAGCAGCAGGTCGATGAAGAAGACTGAACCCTCTTCATGAGTCCCAGCAGGAGGTCTGGACTGATCTGAGCTGCACAGGCGTCTGGCGAGGAAGTGCAGGTGTGCTAATACGGTCGCTGGTTCTTATTCAACATCAGATACAGAAGATCATAAAATATTGAGAGGAGAACGAGACTCTCTTTTGTCCGACCGTATCAGCTGTAACTCAACATGGCAGGCCTGAGATTTTAAAGCAAAGTGTAAGACTGAGACTGTGTTTAGAGTTTGAATAGTGAAACCTTTATTCTCCGCCTTTCAAAATAAAACACACAAAGCAAAGGCTTAGTCGCAGTTTGAAGGCTGCAGCCAACAGGGGGCGCACTTCAGGGTCAGCACGACTTTTAAAGAATCCTTCCTGTGATGCATTTCGTGCCTTTGTCTTCGTAAACTTTTCTTTTTAATCAAAGTCTGGCAGCATCCAGCACACAAGTTACCACAAGAAAGAAAATACTCGAAATGAAGGTCAACAAGTAAACTAAAGAGAAAGCAACAAAGGATGTGTGATCTCACCAGGAGTGAGGATGAGCTTTATGCTTTAGTTTGAACACAGTTCAGTATTGTTGAAGGTTGTTCCCTTATTCAGGGAGATTAGGAACATCGGTCTGCTGTTCATGAATCCTCACCTGTCGATTAATCATTTGGAAATAATGAGCAGGATATTTTATCTCTGTTAGTTTCTGATGCAGCTGTAGAGGTCGTTATGTGGGACAGTGAGGGACAGTGAGGGACAGTGAGGGACAGCTGGTCCCCTGCAGACCGGACCCTCTCACAGCAGCATCCTATGGCTGCATCCTTTGAATGATGCGACCCACGAATAGAGACACGTGTGTCCGGACCAGGCTCGTCATGATGCCAGAATTTTAAACCTTGATACAGTCGTAGTAAATTCAAACGATATTGACACCTGTTTGGATACCATGGCAACCGCAATAAAAGTCTGAGGGTCTTAGCATGAGCGTGAGTTGTTTTTAATTTCCAAAGGTTGCTGGTAAACTTGTGCGACATGCTGTTTGTTCATTATTATATAGTTATAGGAGTGAAAATAGTTTCACACTTACTTGAACTTTTGACCCCCTGAGGGCGCCACACGTTTATCCAGGTACCAAAGGAATAAACCTGATGGAGCGCTTTAAAGCGTGATGTTGAGTTTCCTGTGTGACGGATGATGGAGAGCAGGGATCCGCTTTGTTCTAAGAAAAAGAGCGGCGATGACTCAGGCTACCTTCAGTCAGTGACAGCTACGCTTTGACTGATTGACACGACGACAGATCAGCGCTGACTGAAGACGACGCATTGTTGATGTATTCATATTGTGTCGGGTAAAAATGAGCGGGACAGAATATGATAAGTTAAATTTAACTGTTATGAAATGTTGCTGAAAGAATTAACATGGAAACAATGACAGACGTTCAAGGACACTTTAAACCCTGACAGACCCGATGTTAGATCATCGTATATAAACATTACCAGAAGTATGGGGGAGTCAGATGATTAATCTAAAGGTCTAAATCAGTGTCCTCGCTCCTCTTCATCATGTGTGTGAAGTGTGTTGTTGTAAATCCACTCTGATCCTGTATTTGATCATGTCTATAAACCCCTCTATTTCAGCCCTGCTCAGAACAGGCTGTTTCTGTGTCTGTAGCTTTAAATATGTAAATGAGCTGTGTCTGACCACGCCCCCTCTCTGGAAGGGCTCGGGTATACTCGCTGCTTTCTGGCTCCATGTCCTATTGTTTACGGTGAGAAGGCAGACTCAGAGGGCAGAACAAACACCTAGCTGTGGGAGTGTCACCCACCTGGGGGAGGGGCTACTGCCCTTTGTGATGTCATGAAGGGAAAATCTCCAAACAGCCTGTTTGAGCACACATTTTCTGAAAAGTGGAGCAGGGAGAAGACAGAGAGGATGGACTTTTCTCATCATTGGGGGGTTTGTAGACTAGAGACATGTCAGAGGAACATGGAGGAGATTTTACAGAATGTGACCTTTATGTATCCGTCTGACAACGCTCTTTATTTAACAGAAACAACTGGATCAAAGTGTGTTTTATCTCCTGCAGCCTCCGTCGGCTGGAATGATTGTGTGCGGCGCTGACGGACTGCAGTTCACACAGAGTAGATGGAACTTGGCAGTGATTGGGCGATATCCTTTCAGGAATGACGCCATCATGGTTTTTAATGTTTTTTTTTGTTCTTGACTATTTAAACTTCATGTGGCTTCACAGTATCAGAAGTGCACGGCTTAATTAAAAGTGCCGAAGCCTCCTGGATTAAATACGAGTCTCATTATGATCACTTTTTATTCAGCATAAATAATAAATCAAACTAATCTTTCCGACCCGGCTCCTGTAGCCGTTTCGCTTCATGAACGTGAGATCGCAGACGCTCTACAGATTTCTGGATCTACGCTCAGTCAGAGTTGATTTACGAGCTCGCTAACGCTGCTCCTCCGCATCAGCTCATTACTGCTGTGCATAGATTTTAGAAAACATGGACAATGGTAAAGGCTATAATGATTATAAAACGAGCCCTTCCTCCACACACGCAGTGATTAATGGCCACTGTCAGTCATGGTGCAACATTATTGCAGCCGTTTAGCCGGAGCTGTTCAAACTCTGCAGACACAAAGACGCTGCTAACGTTTGTCTCCACCGCAGGACGAGTTCAGGTCCGGAACGTCTCCGTCAGAAATGTCAAACTCGTATTATCTAGTCAACACGAGCTGATAGAAAGACGCAGACATGGAGACAGTGTTTGAAAGACTTTAGCAGAGAAAAACATGTCGAGCAGGAAAGAAAACAACCTTTCTAAAAGAAGAAAAAGCGGCCCTGCACCGTCGGCGTTACATGAACAAGGTCACGACCTTGTACCAGAAAAACAACCTCATGAGCTCCAACGTTTCATGGAGACTCTTTCTCTGCTTCATGTGCCGCGTCCCGTCTGCTATTACACATCACTGTTTCCCTGTGCTGAACTCTGTGCGTCAGCTTTTATCTCTTCCTCCCACTCAGACGTTATCATGTTTGTCCTGTGTTGTCAAAAAGCCCGACTCGCTCTAACTACAGACTCGGATAAAGTTTAAACCTTACTTTTTAAATTATTCAAAATGTCGTGCAGGACTGATATTTTTTCATTTTAAGAAAATCTCACTCTCATTTTGTGTCCACTGAGACAGTGTGCAGCATGACCGCTGAAGGTATTTTTACAGCAGCAGCAGCAGTATGCAAAAAAACTGTTTCTCAGTGGACTCTGTGAAGTTTGAACCCTCTCTTCTCTGCAAACACACACACACACACACGATGTGTGGATTGAGGAGCAGCCCAGCGTACCGCTTTGAAACCGGTTCTTGGATGTTCCCTGCTGCAGTCCTCTGTGAAGATAACATTTTAATCACCTCTTGTCCACAGTCGGCCTCTGAACGCAGAACGATGCCGGGTGGCGCTGCTCGTTTGTTTGCGTTTGGCTCCTGCTTTTTAGGTCAAGTTTTTGTGATGCACTCTTCTCATAAGTTCTTCATCCTCAGGATGTTTCGGCTGCGGGGCGTCTCGTGTATCGGATGGTGGTAGTCACCTCGGAGCTCATGCATAAAAATAACATTAAACCCACAAGGCTCTGCAGCAAAATGAAAAGAAAACAACTGATAAGCCATAGTGCTGCATGCAAAATTACTTAAGCCCCACATAACCTTGACAACGCAGCTAAGCATTCAGATTTTTTTTTATCATCTCTTTCCTCGTTTAATTAATGCCATGCATTTCTGTTTGCACAAGAACCCCCCCCCCCCCCCCGGGGGGGAGCATGCAAGTATTCTTTATGGGAAATGGCCACATCGCGTTGGCTGTGTGTTCAATTAATCAGAGTGAAGAAAGCACAGAGCGGCCTGCGGGAACGCAGGATTCATCGACGAGTTCAAGTCCAATAAGGCTGCAGACAGATCACTGTCCTGCTGCAGGAGGAAGACTCATCCGCTTACAGGATGTTTACTTTATGACCTTACGGCAAGGTTTTTTTTTAAAATTGTATTCATGATTTAAACTTCTTTGAAGGAGTCAGACTTTACTGACTACCAGCACAGTCTGATTCCTGCTGCTTGTGTTCTTTAGTAAGAGTGCAGATTCAATCTAAATTAATTCTTCATTCAGTCAGGAAGACGACGAGCTAACAAAAAGCCTTTCAGGAGAACGTGTAACTTAAACAGCTCATCAAGACTCCCAAAGTGACGCGAGCTCTCAGGGTTTGTTATGATCAAAGAGAGGAGGAGTGTGACGGATTCATCTTTGAAGGAAAATGAACACAAATCCATAGCATCGCATTCGTAGCGTTCCCTGAAGAGTTTATGAACATGTTTGATGCTTTTCGATACCACGTGTTTTTATAACGATGCCATCTGTTGTTTTAAGATTCGAGAGCATCGACAAGAGACTGAAGATCGAAAAACTCCTCCGTCACATCGTCTCTGCTGCAAACCTTTAGGTGCAATTTAGAGCGATATTTGGCGTCTATGACTTCCATTTCTGTTGTTGTTGTTTCAAAACAAACATCGATGTTTGATTCTTACAAGTTTAAAATTCTGGTATCATAACAGCCGGATCTAAAGCCTTAGCAGCTCAGCATTAGCATGAGCCGTGTACCTGCAGTAATTTAGGATTTATTTACCCGCTCACAGTTCTGGAGTCAGCGGTCTGAAACATCCTCTAAATGTCGCCAACAGGAACTTCAATATTCAGCTGAGAGTTTAGAGCCACTCTGTCCGACACCCCGCGCATCTTTTCACGAGGTCGTTGTAGTAAAGTAATTAAGGTCACAGTTTCATCGTGGCGCCCTGAGAGGACTTGGCCCATGCTAACTGGAAGTAGCCAAGCAACCGTTGCTATGAGAGGGGGCTCTCTGATTGGTGGGTCAGCGGACTAATCAGAGCGCTGACAAAGGGTCAATTAGTGGGCGAACCAAACAAGAGCATCTTCAAGGTTGAACACTGTGACACGGTGATGACCAGAGTTTGTGTTTCATCTGGAAGGTGCGGCGAAGATGAGCTGTAAATGATGTGTTTTGGTGCGGTGCCCCCCCCCCCCCCTCTCCCCCCCCCTCTCTCTGGGGAAGCTTATATAAAACAAAAGTGTGCTTATGAGCAGTGATCCTAAGCTGCGTTACTCACTGTGTTTGCTGTGTGAGGTACCATTCAGGGAGCCGTGAGAACCGCCCCGTCGTGTTATATAACCACCACAAAGTGTGACGCTGTTATTTTAAAGGCGTGTGTTAAAGTGCACGCCGTTTGTGTGGCTCCGTGCGCGAGCGTTTTGTGAACGCTGGATTTCAGTTTGTGGTAAAAAATGTGGCAACAACCTCTTCCTCTGTGTTGTGCAGCCCGCCCACATAGGACTCTGAACGAGATCAATCGCATGCAAATACCGTCAGATCCCAGGTCTGCTTTGTAGTCAGGAATCCTCTTTAAACAGCTGCTGACGAGTCTTCGTCTCACTTTTGACCTGACGTTGTGGCAAGCAAAGAAACCAGCGTTGAGTCTGTGATATTTCTGTGTTACATTTCAAGGCTACCGCGGCTGGAGTGACCTGCACCTCCTCCAGCGGGGGGGTCTGATTAGCAGCGAGGAGGTGGAGGGCTGATCTAATATCCCCATGGGGAGCAGCTCATCCACCTCGTGTTTCCCATTTGGTGCTTAGAGGCCTGATGGGGATGTTTAAGGATGGGAAGCCTTAACGCTCCCATTTGTTTTCCTGCAGGTAATCGATGGCAGACTCAGGGTTACAGCTAATGTGATTTATGTGTCCTATTTCCACTGTTATGCTTCATGTACAAATTGTCTCTGGTGATGAAAATTCTCCAATCTTCTCACAACTTGCTGACACTGAATCTCTGCTGTCAAATTGAAGCAATTAATGTCGGAATCCTTCGCTTTTTTTTTTTTTTTTTCTCTCTCTCCGCTATAACAGCAGCACATCATGGCACGTTGAATGTTTTTAACCTTCATTTCACCCCCAATATTAATAGTTTAAAAATCTCTTCTTGGTCCGAGACTTCCGGCTAAGAAAGTTATAAATAAAATAAAAATATATATATCAAGACAAACGTAGCAGCTTATAGCAACAAGATGTGATTACGTCCTGTTTAAAAAATATCGAATCCTGTTCTTATAATAATCTGACAGTACAGTGTGTCCCATAAAGGTCATACTCGGACGTCCCGCTCGGGTCTCTCCTCTGTTCCCGTAAGTATTTTGACCGACCATTTCTTTATCAATATATTCAACTGAGAGAGAGAGAGAGAGAGAGAGAGAGAGAGAGAGAGAGAGAGAGAGAGAGAGAGAGAGAGAGAGACAGAGAGAGAGAGAGAGAGAGAGAGACAGAGAGAGAGAGAGAGAGAGAGAGAGACAGAGAGAGAGAGAGAGATGGTAATCATCCACTGAGGAGTGACATTTGATGTTAACACATAGAACCTAAAATCCTCTCGTATGAAGTAAGTCCCCCCCCCATCGGGTTTCATTGTAAACAAAAATACAAACTGGAGCAAGACTAGAACCTTGTGAGACACCGATTCAACATTGTAACAGTTCAACAACCAAAAAGCAAAAACATTTCAATGAGACTGTAACAGAAGAGGCAAATCAACAAGTCGAAGGCCTAAAATGAAAACATGACACGAAGACATGAACGAAAGAAAAACAAACAAACGTGGCCTGTGGCTCCTTTCCTGCATGTCGATCCTCTCTCTCTCTCTCTCTCTCTCTCTCTCTCTCTCTCTCTCTCTCTCTCTCCCCGATTTCCGTCTCTGTCCACTTTCCTATTCCACCATTAAAAGGCACAAATAAAAAAAGTTCGAGGTAAGCCTCATGGTTTTTGTTTTGATTTAACGTGACTCTGCAGTGAAAGGAATCATGCTTCCCCGTTGACTTCGAAGTGATCCTCCGCAGTTTAAACGCAGAAGAAATCAAATCAGCGTCTCTGTTCAGAGCTGTAATTATGACTCTACCTGCAGCGCGTCGGTGTCCATTAATATCCTCTCAGCCGGGGGGGAACACGAGTGAGATAAAGCGTGAATGCATCAGATGAAGGAGTTTGCATAAAGAAAACAATAAATGACTGTATTCATCAGAGACACGCCTTGAAGTAACACAAAGATTATCTGTTGAGGGAAAGAAGGAGATGTGGTTGGTCTGAAGGTGCTGGAAGCCTTCAGCACAAAGAGAGGAGGATGAATAGGTGACTGATTGAACTGAGGATTGCAATCAGCCCAAAGGAGAAACGAAACACTTAGAAGCTCGACGCTCTCTCTGACGACAGTGTGTTCACTCTTTACTCCCACAGCGATGTTTAGAAAACACATTTTCATGCCTGATTTCTGCTGAGTTCAAGGTGAAGCTCGCAGTGCTGAATTTCTCTCTCTCCCCCCCCATGATATCATTTCTGACAAGATGAGAAAACATGTTTCTCAAGCTGCCGCCGCCGCCGCTGCTGCTGGTTGTCAAGGGAACATTTCTGGAAAAAATGGAGCGTGCTCGGAGGAAGCTCACTCAAATATTTGCATAAAGGCAAAATACCGCATTAAAAGGCGAGCGGATCTAATAGAACGTTTTACTTCTTTTAAAAAAAAAAAGAAAAGGGAACCGCCGCCACCACAACTCTCAACCCCTGTGATGAGAAAGCCGCAGCGTAGCCGCTCCATGGCTCCCTATCTCCGAGTCCCGTGATTGTTTTCTGGAGATGCTTTATGTTGTAGAGAGCGCCTCTTGTTTTTTATCATCTTCCATCTTTTGTGTGCACGTCGGCCTGCAGCTGAGCGGTGATGATGCAGTGTCCCTGTGCAGGAGCCAAGGACAGGAAGCTGATGGACGAAGAGACAGAGAGAGAGAGAGAGAGAGAGAGAGAGAGAGGGCAGAGGAGGACAGAAGAGAGTCCTGGATGTTCTCTTCAGTCTGATCCAGACTCATAAATCATCACACACAGCCTCGTGTTTGTTTAACAGTGTAATGACATTAATCAAGACGCAGACGTTTTGACACTAACGACCCTGTAAAAACACATCCGACCTGCGGATGAAAATCAGCTTCATTTGAAAGAGACAGTGACTTGACTTCTGCTGCGCTCATGAATCACAAAGTCTGAGTCCAGGTTGATAACTGTGGGTTTTAATGGAGAGGTTAACGTAGTCCTGGACGGGTTGCAAAGACCGCAGGGAGGAGTGGGAGGAGTGACAAAGTGTGCCAGTCTCGTGCATCCAGCATCACACACAGACCGACTCTCAACTGACTCTTCGAGGACGCGACGATCACTCGATGATTTCTCTTTCAAGTTGGAGAACTCGGGGACAGGAGCAGTAAACATCCACAGCCGATAACCACAGGTCACAATACTGCATCATGTGCCTGAATAATAAATCAGAAAGTTAAGCACTTGATGAAGATCCATCGTCCTAAAATCTGTAACTCCCATCACAACCGTGGAAACTTCTCAGCAGCTGCGACTGAATTGTGTTTAATAATGAAAAAATAAAAAAGGAAAAACTGACGTGAAAGGAAGACTGATTTACAATATGCAAAGGAGGATATCATTCATCACCCCACTTGTCACGGCTCAATTATGGTCGATAAATCCAGAGGAAATAGTCAATAAGCTAAGCTGGGTGAAAGAGGGGCGGCATGAATCCTGCGTACGCCTCCATGATGAAGTCATAAACAGCCACCACGGTCGCTGTCAGCTGATCCACAGCTGCTAAATCTGTAACCACACCATTCATGACTGCAGAAATCCACCCGATTGATTGCAATTAGATTCAGTTGTCATCCCACAGTGTGGTGAAAAGTGCTGCCACACGGCATAAAAACCAATAGTTCTGACTTCTCAATAACGACAATTCATGAAGTGAGCGCCGAATGGCTTCATACTGTAGTAATGAAAGCAGTTTGGTTCCTCTGAGGGGGGATTAGCACTAATTGGCCCAGCTGGATAAATAGAGCTGCTGGTGTTAGCATACTGCACAGCAGAGCAAACACCAACCTTTTCCCACCTTTCTGCGTTTTGCATAAGCATTATCTCCGAGTCTGGGCGTTATTACATCTCTGGGGATATAAATGTCCCCTTGACATTTAGTCCCAGCCCTGCAAGTCTCCGGCTCCCTCTTTTTCTCTTCTCATCATGTCACTCAGCCATCTCATCTCCTTTCTCTTTCCTCACATCTGTTCCTCCCATCTCCCCGTACCCCTCATCTCTCTCGGTCCCCAGCCCCATCTCAGGCTCCTGATTCACTGCTCTATCAGGAGATCAATAGAAAGGCTCTCTGTCAGGAGGAGCCACTGCACCCCCCCCCCCCCCCCACCCCCCATTCCCCCCCCCCCCCCCCATCATGTCTCCCCAGACTGCAGACACACAGCCTGCTGGGAGACGGGCTTACTACATGTCATACTGGAGAGCATCTCCTCTCCTCTCTCCTCCTCCCCTCCTCTCTGGATCACTTTTCATCACTGCACCTCAAACCCGAGGGTGTGTGTGTGTGTGTGTGTGTGTGGAGGGGGGGGGGGGGGGTAAAAATATGCATGGTGCTTTAATGGGCTACTTTAAAAAAAAAGGAGAGAGGAAAGGCTTTTTTAGGGAGCCAAAAAATATACAGCCCCAGAAAATAGGATATCAGCAAAAGACACAATGTGCAAAGAAGAGAGGGATATGAGAGAGAGAGAGAGAGAGAGAGAGAGAGAGAGGGAGAGAACTTGTGCATTCAGCTAGGCTGCAAAAGGCTGGCTCGTCTTCCCTCCCCCCGCCTCTCTTCACCCCCTGGAAAAGTCTCTCTCTCTCTCTCTCTCTCTCTCTCTCTCTGCCTCTTTTCTCTCTGCCTGGCTCTGCAGCTGTGGTCTGCTGAGCGTCACCTCCACACAGCAAGTGCCTTTACTTGAGCAGAAGAGAGAGGAGGAAGAGGAGGGAAGCTGCGAGACAGGGAGCAGAGAGAATCCCAGGAGTGTGTGTGTGTGTGTGTGTGTGTGTGTGTGAGTGAAGGCACCACAGGAGCCTCTCTCTCCACTTCGCGGAGCGGAGCTTGAAGAGTGCACGGAGGCAGACGACAGAGGCAGGCGGTGCTGCTGGAGTATCACAGCGCTGGTGGTGCTGGCAGAGTGTGCTGAGTGGAAACTGGGGAATCCACTGGCACGGCTGTTCCTGGTGTCTCTGGCAAGAGACGGAGACGGGGGAAGAAAAAACAAAAAACAGCGCAGCAGCCAGGATCTCGCCAGGGGGGCAGCATTTTACCGCGACAACCGAGCGTGAAGAGGGCTGAAACCTGCAGCAGACAAACACACAGGAGACAACACACACACACACACACACACACGTGCACACTGCTAAGTGGGGAGGGATACTCAGACAGACGCTGCATTTTAAAGATTCACTACAAACACACTTCTTCTTCTTCTTCTTCTTCTGAGACGCACAAACTTCCAGAGAGACTAAATCCTCCTTTTTCTCGTCCATGGATGGAGGGTGACGGAGAGGAAAACTTCTGGATATGCAATTCTCCTTTAAGCAGGATCTACTGAGGAGATTTCTCCACGAAGAATAACTTTTTTTTTTATTTATGGGAGTTTCAGATTTAAAGCCTCCGTCAAAGCACAACACAAAAATCGGCTCTATTCTTAGTTTGGTCGGTGTGACCATCGAGTTGCCTCCTCCTCATTCCTTCTGAGCAGTGAGTGGATTATGACAGCGATATTTTGGGATTTCTCTTTTGCTCGCCGAAAAGAGAGAGAAACAGATCCGGGACTGGTGGATTTACGTGTGTGAGAGGGGGAAAAGGATCTGTGTGTGTGTGTGTGTGTGTGTTTTTTCTTCTCTCTCCTCCTGTGGATTACAGATGGGCTTTGAGATCTGTCGGTGCAGTCTCATGGATGTTCGCTCGCTGCCAGTCATTAGGATAAAGTACAAAGAGGGACAAAAGTGAGTATTGAGCTGGGTTTTAATCTCTGAAGGGTGAAGCTCTTATAATAAAAAAAAAGCATATTGAAAGTTAATCTGTAATGACATCAAATGAAAGCAGCTTTTTTTTCCTCTTTGAAACCCAGAAAATAGAAGTCTTTGATTAAGCTGCCCGTGTAGTTAAATGATTGATTATCAGGGTGTAAATGCTCGACGCACTCCCCCAGATTTATCACATTTACTGAAGTGAACAAGTGTGTTTACAGACAATTAGCCAATGAACATAATTTATTAAATGAGCGATGCTGTCTGCCCAGCAGGTGGCTCGGGCACGGCTGCAGATTGATTGAAGTGATCCGTGTGAATCCCATTAATGCATCCTGGATCGTGGCCAAAGGAGACGCGATGGAGGGGAGCACCGCTGTCTAGCTGCACTATCTGATCTGCCTCCTGGAACAACCGAGCCCACCCTCCCCTCCTCCTCCTCCTCCTCCTCCCCTCTTCAACAAAACCCCTCCTCCTCCTCCTCCTGTTCTCGCCCAGGCAAGGATGGTCCCTCCACCTCCAACCAACAAGCCCCACGTGTGCCTTTCCACCATCCTGATCATGAGCAGCATGGCCCTGATTGACGCCTACCTGGTGGAGCAGAATCACGGCCCACGCAAGATCGGCATCTGCATCATGGTGATGGTGGGAGACATCTGCTTCCTGATCGTCCTGCGGTACGTGGCCGTGTGGGTGGGCGCCGAGGTGCGCACAGCCAAGCGAGGCTACGCCATGATCCTCTGGTTCCTTTACATCTTCGTGCTGGAGATTAAAGTCTACTTTGTGTATCAGAACTACAAAGCCGACAGGAAGAGTCTGGACGCGCTGGCGAGGAAAGCCTTGACATTGTTGCTGTCTATTTGCATCCCGGTGCTGTTTATAGTCCTGGTCGCCATCGACCACATGGAGTACGTCCGAGCCTTCAAGAAGCGCGAGGAGATCCGGAACCGTCTCTTCTGGGTGGTGGTGGACCTGCTGGACATCCTGGACATCCAGGCCAACCTGTGGGAGCCTCAGAAAAAGGGTCTCCCCCTGTGGGCCGAGGGCCTGATGTTCTTCTACTGCTACATCCTGCTGCTGGTGCTGCCCTGCGTGTCCCTGAGCGAGATCAGCATGCAGGGCATCAACATCGTGCCCCACAAGATGCTCCTGTACCCCATCCTGAGCCTCGTCACCATCAACGTCATCACCCTGTTCATCCGCGGGGGGAACATGATCCTGTACCGGGACGCTCGCGTGTCCGGGATCCTCATAGGAAAGAACGTGCTGGCCATCATCCTAAAGACCTGCAGCTTCGTGCAGTACAGGAGACAGCTGCAGAACGCTTCTCCTGCCTTCGGCGTGGAGCTGCAGAAAAACTCGGTGGCGCACGCTCGCCCCGCCCCCACCCCGCCTCAAGTGGTCATGCAGGACCAGACGCCGCTACCCGAGATGACGGCGTGTGAACACACATGACGGCGAGATGAGGTGACTCCTCCAAACGTCTGTGTGAATGTGACCCTCTGGACGCCGTCAGGCCTCCACGTGCCGCAGCTCGTGAACACGCAGGAGGTCACGCTCTCCTCCGGAGGCACGCAGGGCGCCGCGGACGCTCAGTGACGATGCAAAGGGTTGCCGGTTCCAAAGCTGTCACGGTGCAAAACACGGCATCGGTTGTGACTTTGTGTAGACATTCAGTAAACTGTGTATTTTTTCTAATCGTACAAAAAAAGAAGAAGAAGAAAAAAAAAAAAAACAACTACTGCGAGACTAGAGGATATATTTTTTGAATTGTGTGTGTTGCATTCTAATCTTAAATCTAAGGGTCTGTGTGCTGTGGTGTGTATTTCTGTTGCTCGACTGTTCTCCGTAGTCGAAGGCTTTAACACGTCCGAGTCAGAGCGAGAGAGAGAGAGAGACAGAGAAAGAGAGCAAACAATGAGAAGAGAGAGAAACAAAGAGAAGAGGTGAATCTGTCTCCAGTAAGACGTGTGTTTTTATATGTGATTCTTTCATAAAGTATTGTGTACAAGACAAAAGGCTCTCCTGCTCATTCACTGGCTGCTGAGGCCTCTTCATCCACATTCAGCTCGTCTTCGTCACTTAAACGGGTTCAATCAAAGCATCCCGGCTCATCCCATCATTTTCAGAGTGGAGTGTTTGCTCACTCCTTGTTTTTCACTGGGATGCTTATTCAGAAAAAAACCCCATTTTGATCACCGCTAAATGTAGCTTACGTGCTGTCGTCGTCAGACAGAGTAAGCACCCGAGGGGGGGGGGGGGGGGGGGGGGGGGGTCGACGCTGCGCTCGGATAAATGACTCCGTAATAAGAAAACCTGTTTAATATCCTCCTCAGGCGCTCGCTGACTGTCTGTGCGCCGGCTTAGCGGCAGATCTTTATAAGCGCTGTCGTTTTGTTCTTCACACAAAAGGACAAAACGGCGACTTTGGTCCGCTGGTGTGAATCCAAACAGCGGCCAAGAAAGCGTCAAGTCTTCCATATGACAAATCTCTTTCTGTCTCCAGCTTTTTTTCCCCCTCTCCGCCACATACAGCTGAGTCACAGCTGCTTTCTTATTTCACTTCTTTCAGAAACTTCAAAGTTTTTACCAACGCAGAGCGAGGTGTAAAAAAAAACAACTGAGCGACGTGTCAAAGGAGAACAATAAATACGGCTTCTTTTCAAAAGGTTCCTTCAGTTAAACTCAGGTGACTCCGACTTGCATGGTCACCTACCTGCTGATTACTGTGAGAGCACACACACACACACACACACACACACACACACACACACACACACACACACACACACACACACACACACACACACACACACACACACACAGATGGAGCTTCCAGTCCAATTTCCAGACCTCGTCCGCACTGCAACCGACGACCATCCAGTTTCCCAACCAAGCTCCGCCCCCTTCCACCCCCTGTATTCACTTACACTATGAAAACGTAGAACTCAGTTTGGACGTTTTCAAACGACAGTCTGTTAACGATCAATAGCATCGAAAAGTGCAGAAGCCGCAGACAGTGTCGGGATGAGTTCACACAGACGTGTCGGTGTCGGGATGAGTTCACACAGACGTGTCGGTGTCGGGATGAGTTCACACAGACGTGCAGCTATGGGACAAAACCTCGGTGAGTCAGAGCTCAGCTGAACTCTCTGCAGATTTAACTCCCCTTGAAGTTGGATAAAAATCTGTTTTATGTTCTCCTCCGTCTGTCTGAAGTATTTACTCAGAAACATAACATCTTCATTCTCTCCTCATGTAGCGTGTACTGCACGTCCTCACGCCGTCACAAACACACCAGGTGTGTGTCGTGTAAAGGCCAAGACCAGAGAGAGAGAGGAGGGAGAGAGAGAGAGAGAGAGAGAGAGAGAGCGAGAGAGAGACAGAGGGCAAGCGAGCGAGAGAGAGAGGGAGGGAGGGGGAGAGAGACAAAGAGAGAGGGAGAGAGAGAGAGAGAGGGAGGGAGAGCGAGAGAGAGAGAGGGAGGGAGAGCGAGAGAGAGAGAGAGAAAGAGAGAGAGAGAGAGAGAGGGAGGGAGAGCGAGAGAGAGACAGAGAGAGAGAGAGAGGGAGAGTTCTTTTCACCTTGTACATGTAAGAAGGAGAATATATGAGCTCTAAACCAGTGGTTCCAAACTTCCCTCCAAGTTTTCGTGACCCCCCCCCCTGAACCCTGAACCCCGACACAGAGACCCACCTGAACATCTGTGGCGCCCTGCCGAGCGAGTCCTCCCTCTCTCTCACTTCTCATTTGCAGTCTGTATACGTCGACGAACTTTTACAATCCTCAGCACACACAGGATTGTTTCTGAAAATCAACCTGTCGAGTCAAAATGACCAAAAATGAACCCAACACAAAACTCTGATACGACCAGCTTCAATCTCTTTGGCTCCATCCTCAGAGTAATTCACACCACACGGCGTGTCACATGACATGAATAACAACACAAATATCCCTTTCAATTAAACCTTTACTGTCTGAAAATAAACTACAAGTCCCAAACAAATGAAACATCAAATGTAATCTACAAAACAGTTTAAATCCAGATGTCTGTTTAGTCTCGGTCCATCCAAAACAAAGACACAAAAGTGATCCAACAGAAGGTACGGTGGGTCGTCGATGGATCCCTGCGACACCAGAAGAAAAAGAAGCGCTCCCACCAGGACAGGAGGAAGGATAAGCGGGTCAGTCGGACCCGGCGTGCGCGTGCAGTCGAAGGTGAGGAGGCGTGGAGGGATTCTTCGCTCCCAAAGTCGTTCCTCCCTCTTTTGTTTTTTTTCATTCTCCAAAAATGTGAAACAAAAAACTGCAGCTGCAGAAACGTTTTCCGTTATTTTCCCGCCCGCGACTCTCGACCACATTCATCATAACACCGGTGGATTGCCCGCACGTACAGTGGCAGATCTCCGAACCTAAACTAAACAGATATTTTGTTATTCTAACCATAATCAATAACTCAAACATGATGAGGCACCGTCTTACTGATCGGCTCTTGAAGATCTGTGTAGTGTTCGACGCTGAGAGGACACGGGAACATGCTTCATGTGTTACTCACACCCTCAGGTGTGAAGAGGGAAACAGAGTCCTTCGATTTTTAACACTAAACACAAAACTGTGCTGAACTTTTTCCATCTTTAACCCCTCGACGCCCGCTGTCGCGAATTTGCATCAAACCGCTTCCGATCCAAGTGCAGCCAAAATAGCGTCCGTATTCCTCCACTGCCATTTGATGCACTTTCAACACAAACCTTTCAGGAAACATGATCGTTTGTCAAAGGAGCAGCCGGAGACAGAACATCTGTTTGATGTAATATCTTTTTATGTGCAGTTTTTTTAAATAAACTCAACTTAAAATCGACTTGAAAGCAAAAAATGTTTTGATACTTGGAAACAAATTCAGGCGTCGAGGGGTTAAAGCCCGGAGACACCAGATCATGTTCACACTCGTGTTTCTTTAAGCGTCTGTATGAACAAAAAGATGATCCACTTCTGTTACAGCCCCAAAGTGTGTCTTTGGGCAGTCACCCAACTTAATCACCCACACACACACACACACACACACACACACACACACACACACACACACACACACACACACACACACACACACACACACACACACACACACACACACACACACACACACACACACACACACACACACACACACACACACACACACACACACACACACACACACACACACCACCCTCGCTGCTCTGCCAGAGCCTGAATGAATGTTGCATTCATCCAGATGAACATTTTTTTTATGCTTTTTTTTTTTTTTTTCTCGCTTTGCACCGTCGAATGTTAATAAACGTGCTGCTGGATGCACCTCCACACTTAGCACATTAACACTGACAGAGCGGCCACTGCCAAGCAAGCAAGACAAACGGCTGCAGTAAATTCACAGCTCGACCTTCGGCAGTCTTGGACGGCAACAGAGGAGGGAAACAAATGTACTTTTCATGGAAGGCATGTTAGAGCCGGAGCGAACACACCGGGACACAAAATAAATGCTCATCGGGAATCGATTCTGGTGTCTGGAAGGTGACGGATCCGACACACACGTTCTAAAACAAATAGAAACAGGCTGGGGTCTTTTTTTAAACGATGCAGAGGGAAGCGTGCCGAGTGGCTGTGCTGTGTTTCTAATCAGGGAGCGGTCGGCTCACACCATAATGAACACTTTAATCTTGACTTGAGATGCAAAGCACTGAAAGGTCACAAAGTTATTCTGCAGAGTTGGAGATTTATCTCGTTGCTCCCAAACACACTTTGCACGCTCTGAGTTTGCAGCTCGGGGGCAACATTCAACATCCTTCAACAAATGAACAGATGCAAATATCTATTCCTGAGTTAAACCCCCTCGAATACTTTTGTTTCTACAAGTGCACTCAATCACCACGTTACAGCCTGAGTAATTACAGAGCAGCTCCTCACACACACACACACACACACCCCTCCAACACGTGTGTGTGTTATAAGAGAGCAGACCGGAGTGGAACTCGGCGTGCCCCGAATCAGGGAAGGTTTCACTATCTTGCTCTTGCACAGTTCACGGAGGATTAACATCGGCTGTGAAGTGTAAACTCGGCGGAGGATCAAGTCTGTGACTTGCAGCTACGGGATGATCTTTGTAATAATCAGGTCACCGCTGGACCGCCACAGACTTCAAGTGAACTCGGCGGGGGGGACTCGGGGTGTCGGAGATGAGAGCGGCTGGCTGGAAGAGCTGAATGTAAATGTGAATCGTGCAGAGATGTTTCAATATTTAAACGTGTTGGCAGATGGTGGAGATTGAAATGGGAGTGATTCTGCAGGTTTTACTGTCAGGCGGTTTAGACTTATAAAAGATTCAGATGGTTTATGAGTCTCTCTGTTGCTTACAGGACTTTTTCTCAGGCGACTATTTATTTAGAGAAGTATGATTCAGGTCCGCAGAGACAGAACAGAACATTTAGTGGCTGTTAAAGGGAGTATCGATCACACACCTCCTCCGCCTGCGAGAAGCATTTGTTATTCACTGCTGAGGAAGAAGAAGAAGAAGAAGAAGAAGAGGGAGGACGATGCAGGGCTGCATCTCATGTTTGCCATCATCACTGAATCTTCATCTCATTAAAACCAGGATCAGTTGATTCCTGTCACTCAGCTGCAAAAACTCTGCTAAACCCTCTCCTCCAGGTCTGCCCTCCCTCCCTCCCTCCCGCCCACTACGCTCGTCTGAGGCAACCTTCAAGGTCCGAAGACGCTAACTAGGCTCTCCTCTGTCGCCCCCTGGTGGTGAAATAAACTCGATCTGCAGAGCAGCTTTGCACCTTTAAGAAAAAGCTAAAGACCACCTTTTCCTCTGATCACTTCCTGTGTGTCTGATCAGACTTAAAGCTGTTTGTGTGCACTTCCTGTTGTTGCTTCCTCCTCTCTCTCTCTCTCTCTCTCTCTCTCTCTCTCCTTGATTGTGTCGTTCTTACTCCCTGATGGCCGTCGTTTCAGATAAAAGCGTCTGATTGCTTAAACTTTCCTTTTGTGTGCGAATATAAAAGTCTGAGACGGCAATAAAAGACAGAGATTATCTCGAAACAACTCAATCCACTTTGATGTTTTTTTAACGGAGGATGAAGTGAACGCTAATTTTCTCTGAACTTCTGCTGCTTTAAAACAAATCTATATTTTCTCGTTTAAGGACAAAAAACAAAAAAATCCATCAGTTTTAACAGCAGAGTAAAATCTATGCAGCTTTAACAACTCGTCTGTGCAGCTTTTGAAAATGTGTATCCAATATTTTTTGAACAGACCGACGTCTCGTGCTTGGTGTGATGCATAAATCCTCTCCACAGATTGTTCAGTGCCAGCAGGCAGACGTTTCAGGGCTCCACATTTAACAGCTTTTTAATTTCCAGCTCACCTTGAGTGTTTGTTAAACCTGCAGAATGAAATGTTTCACCTTGTGGCAGGAAGCATATTGTCATCCCCCCCCCCCGCTCTTGCTGTTGGTCATGTCAGCTTTACAACACCTGTCGCTCTTTTATGAGCCGTCTCACCTCAGAGCAGCTCCCAGCTCAAGGCCGTGACACGGCAATCACAAAGCCTCCACAGGCGTTTATGAAACAGACGGAGAAGCGCTGGAAAAACTTGAGAGCATTTCCTACCTTTGGTGTCGTGACGTCCCCCGTGCTCGATGCCCACAGAGAGCCGCCGCCCCCGCCGCCCCTCCTGGCAGACAGATTCACAGCCGGTACGGTCCTGGATCTGAAACAGACGAACAGAAACGTAACGTGAAGGTGAGCTGAGGTCGAGCGTCAGCAGGTTGTAAAGTCGGTTTTAACACTTTTAAATGTGCGCGTTCTTTCACAGTGGCTGTGATTTCTTTTGTGCCTCTTACACGACGAGCTAAGAATAAAAAGTGCAATACGACTTCTGTCCTTGTTTAGATCCACGAGGGAGAAGCTACTTAGTGACCTAATCAGTTCTGAATACGGTGGGTGGCGATACGCCTCGTTTCAGCTCGTTATGATTGGACTCCTTCGTGTTGAATTTTACAAACAAGCAAGCGAACAGCGACGTCATGTTGGGAAGTCAGGACAGCGTCACAGCTCGGTACTTTTCGTGCTTGCTACTTAAATGTGACGCACGTGATCCCGAGCGTAAGTGATAACTGACGGCAGACAACGACGTCACTTGAGCGACTCTGTACACGACGCACAGCTCACGACCACAGGTGATACGTGGTCGGCTTCAGGCTCAGCTCCACGGTTATTCAGCCCAGAGAAGCAAAGTGAAGTCTGCTGACGGTCAGTCACACAGATTCCTTTTTCCCACCATGATCCGGAATAAAAGATCTGAAAGGTTTCTGATATTCCACTCATTAAAAGACCCCCCTCCCTCGAATCCACCCCGTGTATTATTTAAAGGCCGTAACGCTGAGTTGTAGAAACAGAGGCAGAAATGAGAGAGATACCAACGGAGGAGCAACAATCTAAAAAGGTTTAAGTTTGGTGTATTTATGTGTAACGTTGAATTTCACCTGAATCATTAAAAAAAACACAAATATGATATGAAAGAAGAGAATCGTATTAAACACTCAGGCAAGATGTTTGTGTGTGAAATGTTTAATACGAGAGGATTTAATATCACAAAAACAACTAATCAAAGTCCAACGACGTTCGAACGTTACATTCTGTGCAACAAAATACCTTGTTGTTCTGTTTGATGGACATTGGCTTGAGACATTAAGAGCTGCAGTTCAGCGAGTGTCCACTAGGGGCTGGGTGCAGAAGCACAGTTTGTCAGCTCCAGCTCTCAGCCTTCGAGCGCGGCGGCTTCCACCAATGAGCTTCAAGAACCCAAAGTGCTCGAGCTGTTTACGAAGGGTCAAAAATGTGACGCTGAAGGACGGGTGAACAGTCGAGGGTGTAACCCCGCCTCTCGCCTAAATGACAGCTGGGATCGGCTCCAGCCCCCCCCCCCCCCGAGACCCCGGACGGGACCCATGATTTAGATAACGGAAGGATTATTCTTTACATTCAGATCCAAACAGATTTTATAAATCTTTAGATTCTCATTATTTTACACGGCTGTCGTACATTTCTGTCCACAGTGGCTTTAAAGAGTGTGTGTGTGTGTGTGTGTGTGTGTGTGTGTGAGAGTGTGTACCATTTAAATATGTAATTCTCAGATGAATTTTAATTGCATTTAATGACTGTAGTATAACAAGAGGATCACTGGGAGAATCGGCCTGCTGTTTGCTCACTCTGCCTCTGGGTAGGATTCAGTATAAAATATTTAGGACTAAATTATAGTGGGGAGTCACACTCTCAGTGTTTGTTTTAGTGCACACACACACACACACACACACACACAGGTCCAGATGCTCTGCAGACACACACACACACACACACACACGTCCAGATGCTGAGGCAGTCTCAGCTGCCAGAAGAGCCACATCACTCGAGATGATTCTGTCCAAATCTGAAGGATCTATCTGCTCTGTTTCTATGTTCACTGCGCTCCGTTAGATGTCTGCTAAGTCTTCAATTGAAACGTGAACAATCGATTTCCCAGCTTGATTCCTTATCCGCTCGTCCTCAGAAGACTCTCCTCACCGGACCGTCTTCAGGCTGCGTGCTCCTGATTCTTCATCATCTCTGCAGACTGAGCTGCGTCCTCGTCTTCCTCAAACACTTATCAGAGTTAATAAAGCTTTGCACCCGGCGTGCCCACACAGGGACTTCAAAGCAAAGACGCTCTGATGCATCCTCCAATACATGATGAGAAACTCTCCCACAATACCTTTAATAAAAAAACAGCTTTGACATTCGTTTTGAGGGAGGAGAATTTGTGATTTGATTCCAGTTGGACTTTAATTAAAATCCAAACAGCATCAGCTCGATGTCGCAGAAACAACACGTTTTTTTTTCATCCTGAAATAATTGCTGCAGCGGCTGCACAGCACGAGGACTCTGCATCACTCGCCGTCAGATGATTGAACTGACCTAACAGGAACTGAGAGAAAAACGTGCAGATTATTTGTTGCACACGAATCTACGCTCGTCATAACCGCCTCAAACTTTGTGATTCTTCAAATCAGGAATCTGTTTGGATCCAAAAGTAAAAAATAATCCATCTATTATCTAAATCACGTGTCTCGTTCGGGGTCTCGGGGGGCCGGAGCCGATCCCAGCTGTCATTTAGGCGAGAGGCGGGATTACACTCTCGACTGTTCGTCAGCCAATCACAGGACAGATTCACATTCACAACTAGGGTCAATTTAGGGTCACTGGTTAACCTAACCAGCGTGTGTGTGTGTGTGTGTGTGTGTGTGTGGCAGGAAGCCACGTCATGCACGGGGAGAACATGCAAACTCCACACAGAGACACTCCTGTCAGACGGGGATTCAAACCAGCAACCTCCTGTGAGGGAACCACAGCAGAATTTCAGATTTCTTCGATCAAATGGAAGCGTCCATCTTTCTGGTGTGAGACGTCATTAAAGGCACGTTGGTCTGCTTGTTTAGAGTGTCGATTGATTTCCGTCTGTTTGCAAAGCGGCTTAAAAACCTTCCGCTTCGTCCAGAAAATAAATAGTTGTTTACAGTGGTGCAAACGCGGGAGTCGTCTTTTTGATGATGCAGACTGTGAGTGATGAGATGCTTTAGGAGGCAGCTGATCATTAGAGAAACTTTATGAATGCAGGGAGACATGTGGGAGGTGTGAATGGATATACTACATACTGCAGGGCTGGAAGGGCGCTATAGATAAAGCTCCCTCTGCAGAGAGCTCGGACAGCTCGGGAGAGATAGAGGAAGATGAGCAGCTTGCAGCTTGGAGGGGGGTGCGGAGAGGAGAAGGGGAGGGGGGGGGGGCTGCTGGTGTCCACAGAAGGCACACCAAAGAGCTGATAGGACGGGAGCGGTGAGTTGAGCTCGGTGGACGGCGGGGACAGACGGAGGATGAGTCACGAGCTCACGGAGAAGGACTGACCCTGCTCGCAGAAATGTCTCCCGGGAACAAGGGGGGGGGGGGGGGGCGGAGCCATTTGCCAGCCGCCTCTGAACCCATCAGAGTATCGACAGCCGTGTAGTCACCTCCTTTGTATCTGTGCACACCAGTGGGGTTATTTATAAGCTTATTAGAGCGTAAATTCTGAAACAGTGATGGACAATGAGTAGGGGCATATATTCAGCTGCCAGGCTGATAAAATAGTGAGGACGAAAGGAGGCAATCATGCAGCTCATACTTTCACCAGCAGTATAGAAATCCTAAAAGTCTGCAGGCTGTGGAGCTGAAGCTTCACCTTCCAGAGCGACGCCGACATTTCTCCACAAAGCCTTCACCTGCACAGCCTCGTAGCGTTTAGCCTTCATGTTTGACAATCCTCCCTCTTGTAACATAAGTAGTAGAGAAGAAGGTGTGTGTGTGTGTGTGTGTGTGTGTGTGTGTGTGTGGGGAGAGATGGGCGATGAAACAGTGAAGCTGGAACGTAGAGAGAGCCAGATGATTATTAACGAGGAGATTTTATGCAGATAACGTTTGAATCATGAACTTCCGCTGCTTTAATGTGTCATTCTGACAGATTGTTGTTTAATCATGTTTTTATGAGGGTTTGCAACATCTGCGTTTAAAGGAACAGTTCACAGTTTAGGAAACATTTGTTAACGTTTTGAGGTAACAGAGACTTGTTATAAATGAGACGCTGAAACATTCAGCAAGAGAGAGCCAAACTGTTTTTATACCAGGCTGTAAACATGTTTATTTTAACATAGAGCTCTATGGAGACTGACTCACTGCAGGAGACAGGCCTCATGTTGCTAGGTTACAAAAGTTAACTCCTGCTTCCCTTTGCTGTAACCATCAGGTCTCTTTTTGTCACCTTTATATTAATTCAATTTAAATATCACCAAGGAGACATGAAAACACGCGCCGGCATCGGCAGGAGCTCGACACCTCAAGTTGTTCCGAAGAAAAAGACGAGTCAAGCCACTGTTCCCAAAGTTTTACTAATTTCAAACTACGAGCGCGGCGACTAAAAAAAAAACAGCCGACACAGAGCCGAGGGCGTTCTCTGTGAAAACTGGCGCCGCGGCAGAAAACGACATTGACGGACAAAAGTTCTGAACGTTTCAACCTCGAAGTTTGTCTGAAAGACGTCGGTGAAAATACATCTAATCACTGTATTCAGAGCTACCACCTCCACACACACACACACACACACACTCTAACTGTAATGAAGATTAACACATACATGTCATGCGTGTGTCACCCGCCTGACACTGTAAATAAAATCTATTAAGCCTTCCTCCACCACTCAAGGACGACACAGAATGATTAGAGAAACACGAGCTTCTTTTAAACTAATAAGATTACACAGGAAAAAGTCCCAGCAGCCTCAGTTCTGCTGCCAGCAGGTACTTCATGCCAGCCAGGCAGCACGTAAGGTAATAATAAGCCGCCATGACACTAAGCCTGCGTTTAAAAAAAGGGTTCGCTGCAGCGATACGAGGGAAGGAGCCAGGATGTGACAGATCATGGTCCAGATGGAGACGCACGTCACATCTATGTTCTCGTGGCGTGTCAACAGGCCCGAACACTTTGTACAAACTCCTGAACCACCACGTTGGCAGCCGCGTAACGGGTTCAAACGTTGGCGCTAAACGGCGTGCCCTGCTGGTAATTGTGTGTTAAAGAGAGCCGGGGCTTGATCTCGGGTAAATAAGAGCTTCTTCCTTCACGTCTGAGATGTGGAGGGAAGCTTTGAAGTTGCAGCGATGACGGCTTCAGTGAGCCGTGCTGGCATGAAAACTGAGCGTCTTTCTTTCTCATTGCTCCCCGCTGATGACCTATTTCTACCCCAGGGGCAAAACGTGATCGTGAAACATGGTCTCATGAGGAGATCAGGGTTACACATTCACATGGACTTATATTTCCTGCTGTAAGAGCACATGTTGTTACAGCATTAACAGTGTTGCTTTCAGCTCTGACATGTGGTCATCAGCTGTTTGTGAGCAAAGCGTGTGTGAAGCTCGAGCTCAGACGAGGAGGAAGTGAAATCAAAGAACAGCAGAGTGAAAATAATGAAGATTACGGCTGCAGAGCGAGAGCTGTGAGGACGGTTTGTGTTTCACCACATGCTGTGCAAGGAGGTGGACCACAGCAGGAAGCTGCAGGAGACCAGGTGCGAGTGGGAGGAGGAGGTGAAGCTGCGATTGGTGCACGCCACCTCGACCATCTCCGTGCTCTCATCAACCTGCAGCTACACGCTTCGTCCGCTTCTTGTGCGTCACTCTTTTTACGTCACATCCTGAAATTAACTCAACACGGGAGCTTTTACGGAGAGAGCGCTCACTTCACAAAAATCACGGTGAACGATGGCGACGGTATCCGAAAGAAACAGCGCACATGCTGCCAACGCCTCCTGCTGATTGGGACTTTAACGGTTTGTTTCGGAGAAGTTCTTCACGTCCTGAACTTGAATAAAGATGTTGACATTAGCCGCGGTGACTCATTCTGTAAATCTCCGCTCTTCTGCTCTGCGGACTCCTAAAAATAAAACATTGGCATTAAAACGTAACAGGTCTTCCAGTTTGAGTAAAATAAAAGAAATTGAAAAGCTAATCTTGTGTTCTTTGGCGGCGTGCTCGGTGGAATTAATGGGTCGTGTCTTCGACGCCAAATTACAGTTTAATGAGTTGAGTCACCCTGAATGTTGAGTGTGTACGAGTCATTATCAGTGACACTGATGTGCTCATTAACTCCTGCACCGTTTCCTCCGGCTGCGTCCTAAATCTGTAACTTTGAATGAAGTCTCTGTTTGTGTCTCTGACTCTTTATCTGTGACGAATTATTGAACAAGCAGAATGAAAAGAGAGCGTCTGTGCTGATTACACTGTAATGATGTTTTGTGAGAGAATCGCTCGATGATTTATTTACAACAAAAAAAAAATCTTACATTTCAAAGTTTTCTTCAGAGACCTGGCTGCACACACACACACACACACACACACACACACACACACACACACACACACACACAATGACACCAAACAGACTCACTCACATAAATAAATGTTTTCCCTCTCTGGGAGAAAAGCAGCCATATTCCTCGGGTGAGACTCTCACTCAGGGATATTTATCCATCGCAGCACAAACAAAGGCCGCCTGACCCTCTCTCTCTCTCTCTCTCTCTCTCTCTCTCTCTCTGTCTCTCTCTATCTCTATGTCTCTCTCTCTCTCTCTCTCTCTCTCTCTCTCCTCGAGCAATCCCGCGCTGGAAATCATTTACTGCCAGTTGTTGCGTCCAACACTGTCACCAGCAGGCCCCGGATGGGGACGGGGACTGGGCGCCGCGCTGTCTTACAGCTGCCATAAGGCGGAGGAGTCTGGAGGAGGTCCTGCGTGGAGATGGATCTGTGTCTGAGGCGGGACGGTGCAGCAGCAGCAGCCAGCTGTCTGTGTGATTTAACAGTGTGTGTAAATCAGCAGCGAGTCTGTGCCCGAGCAGCCAGCTTCATTTCAATGTGTCTACAAATCACGGCGTGCAGGCAGAGCGAGGGGCAGAGCTGTACAGGGCCCCCCCCCCAAAAAAAATAATCATCCTCCGAAACTCTCTTTCTTACGCTCTCATTTATTAAGCAGATCAGCATAAATCTGACAGCCATCACAGGAGACTGTGAAAATATGGCACGGATTAGTCTGACAGCAGCGCGGTCGGGCTCGCTTAGTCATCGGTCGTTGTGTTTATGCACAATGAGAGAGCGAGGAGGCAACATCTGAAGAGCAACGTTGGAACAATGAGAGAAACTATCTCACATAACAGCTTCAACTGATTTTACAAATCCAGACTTGGAAGAGGTTTTTTTTTTTTTTTAAATTTATTTACGCTGTATTGAATTAGCATATCTCATGCCGTCAGCCAACCTGTGTTAAAGTGGATATTAGAGGGAACCAACGGCAGAGAGAGCGAGCAGCGAGATGATTCACTACCAGCAGATTAATTCACGGCTTCAGTGAGAGACTCACACGAGCACTGTGAAGGCCGCACGCACACACACACACTACTGCACGTGTGAATTTGGGGTTAGTTGTGATTTGGTCTCTCACACACACACACACACACGCACACACGCACACACACACACACACACACACACACACACACACACACACACACACACACACACACACACACACACACACACACACACACACACACACACACACACACACACACACACACACACACACACACACACAGGCCTTCAGCCGAGTCCAGACGTGAAGTCAGAGTTCATCAGTATTCTTCAGGAACAGAACTCCACGTTAATGAATTCAGGCGAGCATCCACTTTGTCAAATGGCTTTAATAGAGGGCTTCCCATTTTTATGAACGCTCCCTTATAGATTTATTCAGATGGGATTGAGATAGAGATCCTCTGCTACTGCAAATCATCTGCACGGAGACGCTCAGGCCGCTCTCTGCTCGCCGTCTCAATTGTGTTTAGAGGCACTTAAGCAGCGTCTGATCTGATGCTATTTACTTCTGCTAGATCACCGTGTCGCGTCTATCCAGAATCACTGAGTCAGACACGTGTGGACACAAGTCTGCAGGCGGATTCAAAGCATGTAGAGATAAAAGATGCATCCCCCCCCTCGCTCCGTGCGACGTCGCTGGATCCTTCTAACCAACCAGGAAATAACCCCATGGCCACACACGAGCTATAGTAACTCTGAGGACAACGCAGTGACCTTTAAAGGGAAACCTGCTGAGTCAGTCCTCCTGTAAAACAACCTGATAACATGTCAGCCAATCAGGCGTCAGCCACAGTGACACAGTGTTCTCCATCAGTCATGTTTCTCTTTGAGGAGACGATGTCGTCGACGTCTGACGGTAAGATGTTTTTTCTCCAAAACTGTAAATTGTGTTACATTCAGATCTGTTCTTTTTATTGTGCACTCGGAGGAAAAATCAATCAGAGTCGGGATTTGTTGTTTGCTTAGATGTCAAATCTTTTTTTTACATTTTGGATTTAATATGTTTTTCTATTTCGTACTCAGGGAAATATTGATGAAACTTCAGGACGGTTGTTCAGCAGAGCTACGTTGGACCGGCCTTATAGAAAGACGTGAAGTCAAAATCTTCGCCGGGCGCTTGATGGACTCGGGTAAAGATGTTCTGGTCCTCCAAGCAGGCAATCCGGGTCTGTGACCCCCCCCCCACACACACACACACTCTCTCTCCCTGAGTTTCTATCCACTGTCATAAAAAAACCACGTCAATGAACAGAGACAGCAGCGTCCACATCCTCCGTTTCAGAGCGCTTCTTACCAGTTGCTATGGTAACACAAGTCAACTTGTGCTTCCCTCTCTATTGTGTTTTAATTTAACTCAAAGAACTGTCTGAAATTTATATCTTTGGATTTTACTAAGTAGATGGAGGTCGGCAGAGAACGACCTGAGACGTTCAAGTTTGGGATTTTACCACTGTTACCATGGAAACCATTGGTGCATCTGTCAGGCTGCCTGTCAACAATTAGCTTTAAGATGTTACCCCATCTTTATCCAAACAAAGAAAGGCAAGAAAGCAGGCGCTGTCTTTGTTTGTTTTATCCCGAGATGATCCCAAAAAAATCTTCAATGACCTTTGACCTTCAAGACTATCGTGACACGTATCGCATCGCAACC
Source organism: Symphodus melops (assembly GCF_947650265.1). Lineage (NCBI taxonomy): Eukaryota > Metazoa > Chordata > Actinopteri > Labriformes > Labridae > Symphodus > Symphodus melops. The sequence continues at coordinate 1,826,536 of NC_136705.1, read as the reverse complement.
TTTCTATCGTGACAATGCAATGAAATATTGTCAGGTTGGGTTTGAGGATGTGCTGCTCTGCATGCATCAACACAAAGTCGTAGCTCTTTAAAGCAGGCTCCACACATCCAATCATCAGCGTGATAAATAATGACATCACAGCGTGCTCGTGGACCCGCCCACTCCTTTGTGTTCGGGTGTTTTTCTTTTTGATTATGAGAAGACTTAACACACAAGGGTCCTTTTCACAAAAGCCTGAGTGCAGTGAAGGGTAATAATGTGCTATTAAAATGCAGATTCTTACTCTACTTGACTCTGTGGTTCTCGGGGAGAAAAAAAAAAAAAATCCCACATTACATCCGAGCGGTTTGAGAGGAAAGAGGGAATCTCTGTTTCCCAGGAGCGTGTCATAATTAATTCATTCTCCACCAGCAAAACAACATTAATTAGGAGAACGAGAGTCAGTCCTGTTTGGGAGAAAAGGTTCAAGCGCCACTTTAGCAAACGCTATAATAAAATGTTTTATTCATCTGCACACACGCTAAAGAGACTGCGAAGAGGTGGCGAGGGTAAAAACTGACAGCACCTGAGGAGAAAACGATTAAAGCCACTTCAGAGCCAACTCACCATTATCACACAGCGCCGTCTTTTCAAACACGCATCGTTCTCAGTGGACTCTTTCATCAAGCTAGCGTCTGAATAACGGCGCTACAGTGTTTGGACGCACAAACCCGAGGTCGATGCCCATATTTTCGTTTCACAGGACGTGACTGACCGGTCATTAACAGCTACGCTTTCCTGCTTGGCGATGACTCGGCTGAAGATGTAACGGAGGAGGCGTGTCCGACATGAATTAATTATTTCCTCCAGTAAAACTTCACTGAACATTAAAAACAAAAACCCTGCGGCTTTTTCCTCCCGTCTTTCAGATGACATTTAACTCTGACGTGTGACTTCTTCATGCTCGAATTCAGATTAAATAAATTAAGGAACCCCGCCTCTATTGATCAAGATTAATGTCGCAGTATCATGGCTGACACCGAGGAGAACGCCATCCGTTTATGGCCTCCAGACGATGTAAATCAGCACATTTGCATTTTGACACCAGAAATGATTTTTTTTTTTCGTGCGAGCTCGTCGGAGTCCCTCTGAGCGACTGTTTCACGCAAGTGTGTGTGTGTGAGCGACGTGAACTCTGGCTGACAAGTGACAGCCATGTCATGAATAAAACATCATGTGTGAAGAGAAAATACATTCTGAGCGGACGCATTATCAGTCATGAGCGTGTGATGCAACATGAAGGAGTTGTTGCCGCTGTCCTAATCTTTCATTCCAGATCCTGAGGCGCTTCTGTGAAAGACAAATAACTTGTACCAAGGCTGCACCTCACCGTGCACTCTCTCTGCTCTCTATGTTCTAATAAACATTTAACGTTTGTTTATAAGAAAGTTCTCCTGCTGTGTCTAAATACTCAGAGACGATCAGGCGAAGGACTCTCTCCAGAAGCTTTCACACATGAACCCTGGACAATCTCCCCTCCGACATTCTGAGACCTGCCCTCGCACAGATACTCCTTTGCAGATGAAGGGGTTCGGGCATCTGATGAGGATCCTCCTGGACCCCTCCCTGAGGAGCCTCTGGGGTAGATCCAGAGTTAGTTGGGCCTGGGAACGCTTCAGGATCCCCAGGAGGAGCTGGAGAGAGAAGTTGGGGTGCCACCTCCGATAAGCCAGAGGAAATGGATGGATGGACACTTTGTTATGAAACGAGTTATTCAATATATGATTGTACTGAAAAGTGCCCAAGCTTTAACAAAACCACATTTTCTTGACAGGACAGGTGAGAGTAGGTACATCGCAGAGAAAATGGAGGACGATACAAGCTGAAGTCCATTTAGCATCTGGAGTTTGCTCATGAACAATGTTCAGCCTCAATTTCAATTATTTAGCGCCTCAGAGTGTCCACAGATAGAATTTGTCACATTTGCAGTTCTTGTTTTTTTACAAACCAATTTAGTGCAGCGTTTTCAGCACTCAGTCCTGAGCGCTGAGACGTTTCAGCATCAGCAACTTCTGTGAATCGCGTCGAGCTTGTCAACGGTCAGGACACGACTCCTTTAAATCATCTTTGTGTTTTTCTTGGTGAGATTTCGTTAAAACACATCTAAGAGGAAAGCAGATGTTAACTTTGTTGACCGAGCGCCGGTGAGAAGCGCTCTGAAACCGAAGGTTGTGGGCGATGTCTGTGGACCTTGTTCGACATGTTTCTGAAATCCATCATGACTCCACATTTCTGGACTCGCGGTAATCGTGAACGCTCGGTCCCTGAGTCTGAGTGCGTCCATGTGATGTGAGGCAGCAGCAGCAGGCTGGAGGTAAATGAGCCTGTTCTCACCCTGCTGACACGGCTGGATCCTCTGCAGATAGCACAGCACCGCACACACACCTCCCTCTAATGGCGCTCTGACAGAGACTAATGTCCCGACATTAAGCTCCGACGTCTCACCGTAACCTCGCTTTGTTTTCCCCCCTCGCTGACACACTTTTACATTATAGCGAGACGCAGATGGACACGTCTCTGCTCTCGTATTCATTGGCTGTAAATATTTCAGCAGTCGGACCAAAGTAAACACCGGTCAGTTCAACAGGACTCAGTCTCACATTTGTCAGTGCTTCCTGTGTAATTACAGCCGAGGCTCTGCTGCCAAATTGGGCATTAAGAAAATGCATGAGGTGATTCAGGGTTTGTGTGAGGTGGACAGAAGCAAAGGTTGTTGTTTTGAGTGTTTGTGTGGGTTTTTGAAGGTACTGTGGTGCATGCTAAATAGGACAACTTAAAGGAGCAGTCTGTAACTCTGATCCCTAGTGTTTAAAACAGGTACTGCAGTCTAAACTCTAATCATCACAGAGAGCTGGCCCCGCCCCTCCTCTCACACAGGTCAGCATGTGGTGGACACTGTAGCTTCAGTGTTTAGCCAGCTCTGCATGTGGTGGTCACTGTAGCTTCAGTGTTTAGCCAGCTCTGCATGTGGGTGACACTGTAGCTTCAGTGTTTAGCCAGTTCTGCATGTGGTGGACACTGTAGCTTCAGTGTTTAGCCAGCTCTGCATGGGTCTGTAAAGCTTTCTGTGTTCTAACCTCTCTCCATGTTTCATCTCCAACATTGATCCTAGTTTGAGCAGCTTTCTGCTGCTGGAGCTTATTAGAAACATGCAGAGGCTTTTTAGCTCGGGTACAATCACTTCTATCTGAAGCAGTTCCACTGCCCGCTTCCATCGCTCCAACACCTGTTCACCTGATAACTGCTCTCATATCTGGCAAACCCAGGGACGTCCAAAACGGCCTTCAAAGCCCCGCCTACCTTCTCTGGTCCAATCAAATCCAGAGCATTCAGGAGCAGAATCTAAAGTTAGAAGGAGGACATACTGGCTGCTGCATTGTTGTCGTCAGAGAAGCTTCAACACAGCAGGTTTCCTTCATGACCACAGAGGAGGAGAGCAGCTCTCTGATTGGACCTTTAAACATTAGTTTGCTGCCCATAATTTGGCGTTTTTCTCTTCGAGGGGGAAAAAAAACAACAGAAGAGTGTGTGAAGGTTAAACTGTGATTGAAGGGGTACTAAAAATGCATTAAGCATGACAAAGAGAAGCGGATCAGATTTAATTGGCTATAACACCAAAACAATACAACGTAATAATGATGCAATTATGAGAAATACAACAAAGTTTAACAGATATCAAAGGCATGAGCAAAAGCTGAATGTATTCTTCTCTGACAGTTAAAAACACATCAAGACATCTAAACATGAGACAGCAACATTACAGGGAGTGGAAGCATGAGACTGAAATGATGGAAGCTCGTCTCACTCTGAGCTCAGAGGAGTAAATAACTACGTGTCTGTTGTTTCCAGAGGGAAGTAATCAACTGTTAAACAAGCAGTGTATCTGGGTGTTTTTTAAAACAGTGCATCGCTGCTGTGACAAATTGAATTTGAAGTGTTAAGCTGTGTAGAAACACGTCATCTCGCATTACTCACACGAGAGAGAAAATCTGTTTTCATCATGTTCTGTGAGGCGGAGCAATTTCTCTGCAGGAAATTTGTACTATGTAAAAATAATAACACTGCTGCTCCGAAGATTATGTCAGTCAAAAAAGTCCCCGAGCGAATCATCTCACAGCACTGAGGCCAGATTCACTCCAAGGTGACTTTCAAAGTCAAGTTATTATTCAAAACCTGATCAGCTGGCGAGAGAAGAGAGCCAATCAGACGACTCGTTAATATGACATTTGTCTACGTCAGGTTTGATTGTGTCAGAACAAAGCAGTTAAAACAGCTGCATCCTTCACTTGTTGGTTTGTCACATTCATACTCATGAGAAGCTGCATGGTTTCAAATGTGACCTCTTTAAGGGCGTGACTCGCAGAAGAGCTTTGTGGGTTAAATGCACCCCGAGCTGCCCTGCAGAACGAACAGCGTCTCTGTGCGTCTCGTACTTTCCCCTCATATTTAAAAAAAGCCATCATGCAGACTTTAGGAAAAAAAAATGTGAAAATCACCAACAGCGTCGTTTTTTTCTCCACCTAATTAAACATACAGATGACACACTGGAGGCTCTGTGACACTGAGACGAGGCCAAATCCTGTCGGCGTGCTGTGGTGTTAATTTCGTCCCCTTTACATGCATACTTGGACTTGACACACTTAGAGTGCCACCCGTGCATGAAATAAACAGCCTTTCTTTTTATGTGGAACATATTGTCATTAGTCTTGTTCTTGTTACATTAAATGAACCTCCTCTGTGTTTTAAATTTTATTTTCTGGTGCATCTGTGCACGCGCAGGTCTGCAGCTGTCTGCAGCCACACAGGTGTTTAATTATCAAAGAAGAATGAATCCTGATGGAGGAATCATACAAAGAGAGAGGACGAGTGCACAATTCAGAAATCTCAGCAACTCAAGAAGTCATTTTTGAAGACTGTAGATATAAATGTTTGAAGCCTGAGTCACGTCACCAGTCTGTTCCTGCAGGTGGCGCTGGAGTCCCATCAATGGCGGTCTCCATGCTGGAAATGCTTTCTCTCACTAATCAGACCCGTTTGGTTTCTTGAACCAGGCTGCGAACATGCAATTAAAAACAGGCTTTTTGAATGGCTGTGTATGTGACTTCCTGTGCGTCTGCAGCCAGCCTCTAGTGGACACTCCAGGAACTGCAGGATGCAAATTGAAGCACTCAGCACAGCACAGCCAAAAATGAACAGCATAGACTGAAACATCTTGACACGATGTGTTTTATGTTTACATGTCAATATGTAAAATATGAGAAAAATAATGAGCATTATCAAGCAGGTAAAACACTAATCTGTCTTGTTCAGTAATCAACCCAGAGACAGATGCTACAGGAAGAGAGAGAGGGAGAGAGAGAGAGAGAGAGGGAAGGAAGTCTGACTTAATGCAGTGAATGTTTCTTTGAGTAACTTCCACCAGAATGTGTTTGTCTCCATTATGATAACAGCTTTAAAGCAGAGCGCCTGTTATCACCAGAGAGTCAAGCCTGGGCGCTGCCCTGAGCAACGCTTTATCTGCAGAGGAGCCACAGAGAGTCCCTCCCGAAGGAGCCACAGACGGCCCGCTCTGGGCTCTATTGTCCGAGAGGATTGGTTTTTATCGTCTGAGTTCTGAGGGGCACATTTAAGCTTTGAAAAAGAGACCCAAAAATTACTGGAAAGAAAAACCTTTGCATTTCATAACGTCTGAACGGACCATTTATGCAACCAATTTAAAGGAAGAAAGGTAAAGAGCTTTTTATCCCCTTCTTCTGAACTGAGCAGCAAACATCACGGCTGTGAAATAAAGAATGAGGTGAACATGACTGCAGTTCCTCCAGTGTCCACTAGAGTCCGTCTCCTGCAGTGAGTCACACAGTAATTGATTTGTGACGGCTCGTGCAGGTGAGTCAGGATTGTTTGATTTGCCTGCAGAGAAAGATCGCAACTGCAATAAAGAGCAAGAAAACTCAAGATTTTCAACGTTTCTGTACCTGAATTTCCCTCGGGATCAATAAAGTATCTATCTATCTATCTATCTATCTATCTAAATATTGGTACAGTAATAGGACAAACCAACATATTTTTTTGTGAAATTTAGAATTTAGTGAGACAGAGTTTGCCTGCAATTTTTGATGACTGAAAAACAAACAAACAAAAAAAAAAGCCACTCAATGTTGTGTGTCTAGGATTTCTCTTTTTGTTGCCATGGTATCAAACACGCATCAGTGATTATTACTATCATCATACTCAAGTTCAAAACGCTGGTATCCCATCTACCATAACATCTCAGTACTCTTGTCGCTCTGCAGATCATTTCCTGTCTGACACTAGAAAACCAACATGGTGCCCTGCAGGCTGCAGGTTCACGTCCATTATGATTTCACATCTCATCCTCAGCTAAAGCTCCGCTCCTGGATCACCCGTACCTTTTCATCATGTTATTATCCTGCTGCACCTCACTCCTTACTCAGCCACGTACCCTCGACCCCGTTACCTTTGACCTGAGCTCAGGGAGGAAGCAGAATTTTATTTTGAAAGGGTGCGGCTTACAGTCCGGTCCGAGAGGTCAACGTGATAATGAATATTCAGAAGTGCAGGATGGAAGTCGGCGTTGTTGACCACGCAGTTATGCTAATTTGTTCCTGTAGCATGAATATCTCTCACGTGTAAAGAACATTTACGGACAGTGATGGATCTCCGTGACGATGTCGTGTCTTCAGAGGAATCTGTAACGCAGCACACATTTAAACATTTGCTTTTCCTGCTTGAATGAAAACGGAGAGGAGGGGAGAGAGAAATGTTTCATACCTCTTTACATTCTGCAAAAATTATGTATTTTCTCTGTGACACTTGATTTAGAAACACATTATGAGTACTTCTCTATTTCGCTCTCTTTGAGTGCTCTCTGTAAATACTGCGTATAAGTGACAGGTGCATCCTGAGATATCAAACATGTCTGACTAATTCTGAATAATTTTCCTGAGCCGGGTGACAAATTCTGCCTTCGTCCTGCACTATACACAGCCGGCGAGCGTAGGCATGCATACAAAGCAGGGAGGAGATTTAGCTTGGCTTGTTGTAGCGTGGCTCCCCGCCTCCCCGCAAACCGCCCAACACTTCCCTCTGTGCCTCTCGCTCCAGCTCTCTCTGACATTAAAGGGCATGTCCTCTGAGGTTTCTATCTGCCCCTCTGTGTCTGTCAAAGCTTCAAGTCCCCGAGAGACACAGGGATTAAAAAAGAAATAAAAAAAAAAAGCACAAAGACACGCAGAAAGTGTGTGTGTTGGCATCGATGAGACAGCATGGGATTTCTAATCCTCACACGGTTCCACAAATATCCAAGTGGGCAAACTTTTTAACTTTCACAAAATACAGATTGGAAAGAAAAATAAGCTGCACAGCTCATGAAGAAAAACAAGTATTAACTTGTGTTTGTAGCAACAACAGAGCCCCTGATGGTCTCTTCTTGAATTCAGAGATTTAGAAGAAAACACAACCTGAATAATTTAATAATCAAAGCTCAGCTGGCAGAGAAAGTTCTGAGCTGGATTCTGCAGCTTCTTATTGAGAGGTCTGTGTGAAGGTCCTGTGCAAAGCTCTGGATCAGTGCCGTGAGCTACACTGAGACCACGACCCAGACTGGATTTCAGCACACACACTCTCAGCACACAGAGTTCTCTGCAAGGTCTCCGGAGGATTTCAGGCTCGTGCACTGAAACAACAGAGATGTATAGCTACTAGTGTGAGCTTGATGCTGATTGATGTCATGATACTAGATTTATTTTTTTTGTGATTAGAAGTTTTTATTCATTTTAAAAAATTTTCCAACAGTGAACAATACAACAAGACAAACGTACCAGAAAATAAAATGACAAGGTTTTCAAATACATAAACACCTGCGCATGTACAATACATACAATTGCTCACACATATGCATACTGATGTACCTGCGCCTATACACGCACATCGAGAAAGTCAAACTACATAAAACACAACAAAAATGGCAGATAGTATGAGAATTAATAAAAAGTGAGAAAAAACGATATCAAGCTTAAATGAATGTCAGGGTCCCTTGATAAATGAGATGTAATCCCCCCACTTGGCTCCAAATCTCTCAACTTGGTTTAGTAATCTAAAGGCGAGACGCTCATGAGCTGCCACAATGCCCAACTGTGAGAACCACACCCTGACCGATGGTAATGTTGTCGTCTTCCATTCTGTAACTATAAGTTTCCATCCCAGCATGAGGGCTGTTTGTACCCACTCTGCTTGTGCAGAAGGGGGGGCTTTTAGAGGGAAAGGATCACCTAGGATAAACAGGCTCGGGCAGAAGGGAACATTTACTTTGAGGATCAGTTTAATGTTTTCGTGAATAGCTGACCAAAATGTTTGTACCAGCGGGCAGGACCACAACATATGGAGGAGTGTACCAATACTCCTCCCACACCTCCAACAATCCGGGCTATCCCTCAATTTCACCCTATGCAGCCTAGAGGGCGACCAGTACACCCTGTTTAGTATTTTGAATTGTACCAGTCTAGTTCTAAGTTCTCGCGATGAGTAAGTAATTATTAATTAAGATTAAGTAATAAAGAGTAGTATTTGGAGGCCTCACGGCCTGAACCAAATATTTTTATTATGCCAGAGAGAATGTTGGAGCTCGGGGGGGCTGTTGAAGTGGAACCAAAGGTTTGAGAAAGGAGATGTCGTAATTGGAGGTACCTCCAGAACTGTTGCTGATGCAGGCCAAACTGCTGTGCTAGTGCTGTAAAATATTTCAGTATGCCTCCCTCATATAGATCTCCTAGCACCAGAATACCTTTTTCCACCCACTGTCTCCACAAGAATGGCTTATTTTCTATTTTTAGCTTGGGATTCAACCAGAGACTTGCAGACAAATTCAGGTGGGGATTCATATTAAGTTTAATAGAAACCCTTTTCCAGATCCATTGCATATTTACAAGAATTGGGTGGGCTCGAGCCTCCCCGGGGAGTGCAGCAGTGATGAGGTGGATGGAAGGCAGTGGATGACAAAGGTCCTTTTCAATGTGAAACCAGGGAGGGGCACGTTCTGGGGGAAGGCACCAGTGTGCAAGGTGTCGAAGGCCAAAGGCATAATAATACAATAGTAAATTCGGGATACCCAAACCTCCCTCCATGATACTAGATTTTTAAACCTCGATATGAGTTTAGCCAAAATTAAACCACGGCTACAAAAAGTTGAAGTTCTTGGCACCACATCGATAATATCGAGTAATTTTAAGGGCTGTCAAAATAAAACGTTCATAGAATTTAATTAAAAACAGAAATAAAAACTTGTCAAAAATATTCATCCGGATTAACCGCAGTCTGACTCTGTACATCACTCATCACACGCAGCGTTCACGGCCTTTTGATTTTTATTATATCATTATTATCATTATCAGGGATCGACTGATACGACTGTCTACCCTCCTATCCTTCCTGTTTGCTTCTAGCAAGACACACACACACACACACACACACACACACCTGCACACACGCACTATGGCACGCTTAATGGTTCAGCTGCACGCATGCCGGATATTGTTTCCAGATAAGAAGGAAATGTTCAGTCATAGTGACATGTACAGTCGATGGAGCTGGCTGCTGATCCGGCTGGCGGGCCGTGAGTTTGGCACATTTGAGCTGGAGAAAAGTGTATGATCCTGCCAAATGATAACTGTACACATTACCACTTTGTGAACAGCTGAGCTTTCAAATCAAATCTCCCTGATCGTATGGACAAGACTGTCTGGAGTGACTGAAACACGGACATGTGAGTGTGCACACGTGTGACTTTAGCGAGACGATCACACGTGAAGCCTGTGGGTGTTGGTGAATGAGTCTGAGTGCAGAGATCACTTTTTTTAAATCACTTTGAGATCAAGAGGAAATTTAAAAAAAAAGTGCATGCCTTTCAAAATAAAACAAAAAACGTCTGTCATCCAGACAGGAAATGACCTGTAGGTGTGAGGCAGTGAAAAGAGCAAATTAAAAGCAACACATGGATGATTGATGAGACTCTGACCTCTTCTTTGAAGCTTCAACAGGAACTTAGAAGAATCCGGAATAAATCCAATCATGAAGCCAGCATCTCTAATGGTGCTGTGTCATGAGATTAGAGTTGTTCAGGTCTCGATACTGAATCAGAAAAAACACTTCTGATTGTGTTTCTCCAGTCGGATCATCTGTTTTATTAGCTCAGAATAAAAGCACTTTGATATTCTGGCATCAGATTCAAAGTGCAGCGAGCGGCCAGCGAGGAGGCTTTACTGCTGCTTTCAGGTACCGCTCTTAAAGAGAAGCAAAGAAGAAGAGGGTTCACGTCGTTTATCACAGGAGGAAAAGCAAACACCAACAGAGAGACAGTGTTTCAGCAGAGCATTCGTAGCTGTAGAAAACAACTGTGTGTGCAGACTCAGCATGTTTGCAGAAGCTGGAAGTATTTTCAGGTTTGTCGTGCAAAAAAACTTTTGAACTGGAGCCAAATGTAAGCAGTCTCATCCACTCTAAGACACGATGATGAAAACAGATTAAAACAGCAGCACCTGCGTCTGTGTGTGTGTGTGTGTGTGTGTGTGTGTGTGATTTCTTTGCTCCTCGTTGTTTACTCATTGCATTCCTCTCAGGGTGTTTATGTGTTTATGAGTCTGTTTGGTAGCTCGGCATATTTAAATTATGAACAGTTGCTTACATTTAGATGGGATGGTTTCAGAATGGCGTCAGACTTTATTCAGAGATACTGTAAGAATCTAAAAACCACAGGAAAACAAAGTGCAATGACAGAGCACGTCGTGCCTGAATGTATTCCATGTGAACGCGCCTCAGACTGCGTTTACTTCAGGAAGCTATGAACTGTGAAGCAAAGAAACAACAAGAGCTCTCACTCAGAAAACGAAGCCAGTCTTCTGCTGCCTGCAGTCCAAACACTCAGCACGTTTCTCCTCTGATCTCCTGTAGAGACGGACGGAGCGCTGAAGGCTCTCTGTTGGTTAAAGATCACAGCTGACAGGATATCTGTGGTGGACCAGCTTCTTCACTTATGTTAGGACTTTTTAATTCTGCATCTTGACCCTGAAAAGTCAGATCCAACCCATTTTGAAAGTCTCAGACTAACTATCTATATTATTCATAAAACTGCCAGTTTCCACATAGACAGCGTGCTCTTTCCCCCACGGTGTTTCTGGAGCGCGAGCAAAGATGTACAATCATCACAGAGGACTACAAGATCACAGGAGAACTACAAGATCACAGGAGAACTACAAGATCACAGGAAGAACTACAAGATGACATGAGAACTACAAGATCACAGAGAACTACAAGATCACAGGAGAACTACAAGATTACACAGAACTACAAGATCACATGAGAACTACAAGATCACAGAGAACCACAAGATCACATGAGAACTACAAGATCACAGAGAACTACAAGATCACAGGAGAACTACAAGATCACAGGAAGAACTACAAGATGACATGAGAACTACAAGATCACAGAGAACTACAAGATCACAGGAGAACTACAAGATTACACAGAACTACAAGATGACATGAGAACTACAAGATGACATGAGAACTACAAGATGACATGAGAACTACAAGATCCCGTGAGAACTACAAGATCACAGAGAACCACAAGATCACATGAGAACTACAAGATCACAGAGAAATACAAGATCAATGAGAACTACAAGATCACAGGAGAACTACAAGATTACACAGAACTACAAGATGACATGAGAACTACAAGATGACATGAGAACTACAAGATCACAGGAGAACTACAAGATCACAGAGAACTACAAGATCCCGTGAGAACTACAAGATCACAGAGAACTACAAGATCAATGAGAACTACAAGATCACGTGGGAATAAAAAAAACATAATGTTTTCCTCCTGTGATACGTAAAGTGACGACAAAACAGTCAGGAGTCTGGATGTGTTTTATTTTGAAATTGACCAGCCATTCTGTGCGTTTCCTTTCGTGTCTGGGTCTCTTTATTCTGTCATGCTTATCATGTTCCTGCAACGTGCTTTGCCAAAAACAGACGTTCAGCGTGTTATGAGAGCGTAGTGGAGCAGCTGGCACGCCATTTACTGTGGTCAACAAGTGCAACTACACAAACTGTGCACATTTAAAAACAACAAACAGAAACACTCCAAATCAAACGCTGCCACAGGACTCTGCTGTAAATTACAAGACCTTGCTCAGAAAAATTAAACAAATTAGTGCCGAGTAAAAAAAATCTATTTTATCTCCTCTGAGATCACGATACAGGTACTCAATGATGGCGGCGCCTTCCGGAGCTATTTCTAGTTGGATAAGCAGCCTAAGGGCACTTTGAAATGTGGACATGGAGTCAGAGATCAAACCATCGATCTGCCCATTAGTGATGATTCACTCTCCCTCCTTATCCACAGCAGCATCATATTGATTTCTAAATGTGCCATGTACCAGATCATACACCAGAAAAAACATTTCCTCTCAGCCAGAAGGGGATTTTTGTAAAGTTCTCAAAAGTGCAGCGACCTCTGATACAGCAGAAAAATGTTAAGCATCAAGTTTGGTTTGCGTTTTGCTCTCAGGCTCAGATTTGATTTTCTAACTTTTTGCTGCGAGTCCAATCCAGTGCAGCTGGAGAGCAACGCCGCCAGTCCTCCCGACGAGAGAAAGAGCGAGACAAACCTTCACTGAATGAGACTTTGGAAAAGTAGTTTGACAATAAAGATAAGACGTACATGTAGAATTTTACAAGTGTAAAGTAAATAATTGGTAGTCTGTAATAAAAACGCAGATCTGAAACGTTCTGCATGTCTGGAGTGATCCGTGGCGAGTTTCTGGTCTTGGATGTGAGTCTCCAGCTCTCGTTATTATTTGCACATTCACATTTCCTCTTCAATGCAACACAGAGGAGCAATGAGGAGAGCGGGTTCCTGGATGCATTACACACTGCCACCTAAAAGGAGGCAGCAGAGGGACAAAAAGAGCGAGTCATGCAGTGTCACTGGATCAGAGCGCCGACTGTTTACAGAGCAGCAGACCGTACGAGCATGAGTCAGCAGTTTTTCAAGTTCGTCTCCACAGAGTTCAGGAAAGATAATATCGGCCAGTACGGGATGAGACCACATGACGCAAAATTAAACTACACAGCATCGGAGGAGCTGCTGACTCCGCCCACTCCTGTGTTTTTGTTGTAGGCCCCGCCTCTTACTGGTCGGCCTGCTGGCTATGTGCCCTGCCTCCGAGCCGTCGAAAGAAAAGGATGCCGAACCGTTTGTAACGACGCGATACGAAAGCAGACGAAGGCAACACAGGACACGACAGAAGTTTAAACAGGTCTGTATCTCATGATAATTAATCCACCATGTTCTTCTGAGCTCGGCTGAGAGATTGATGTTTGTTTCATGTCTTTGAAAATTAAATTAAAACATGCTGTCATTTGTTCAGTAAAAATTGAGAGCGCACTTTGTCATTCTGATATCGTTCATCATCTCTCCGTTTCCTTTGTGCTTTGTCACTCATTGATCACAAACTTGATTACAGTTCAACTTGTGAGTGTGAATATTAAATATTGAGTCACATAATAGATGAACAGACTCGGCACGAAACACAGAGGGAACATTTCTCCTGATAAAAGAGATGCCGGCGCCGTTTCTCAGATCTCGGGGAAATTTCCTCCCGACACAAAAGCTGGAGATTGTTTTGATGGACAGCGGAGCGCGAGGATGAGAAAATGTAATGGTCTCACTCTGGAGAAATACAGAGAACCAGGCGGCGGGAGAAATGGGACAAATATGAGATTGGAAGAGGACGGAGACGGCAGGGAGAAACTGTGAGGTGAGGAAGATTTAAGAAGAGCTCACGCTGGTGACTCGTCCTCGGGTGTGTGAGGAGCTGCAGAGATTCAGTCAGAGCTCCATGATGCCTTCAAGTTCAGGAAAGAGGTTTGAGTCACGGCTGTGCTCTTTATAAATGAAATCCATAAACATTTCAGATTTAGCAGGAGACACCATCAGCTATCGTCTGACAAAGTCAAAGTGACCGGCGGCCATTTTGGGGGTTTCCTGTGTAGTCAGTGGTTCCTTCAGGGTTCGAAGTCTGTCCTTCCCTTGTATACACTGCACGACTGAAACGTTTATGACGCACGTGCAGAGCTCGTGATTTAAGTGCTCAGACTGCAAGCTCAAAGAGAGCTCAGACTGTAGATAGATACTTTATTGATCCCGAGGGAAATTCAAGTGTACGAGTGAACTCAGGACCGAGAGTTCACAGTTAGTTATAAACGTGACCTTTGAAAACTCCCACAGTCAGATCTGTGAATATTTCAGTTTCAGTCTCAAAAACAAACACTGGTAAACAAAAAATACACACAGACACACCAAAGATAACCAGGCTAACTAGCGGCTACGTTGTAACAAATTGGAAGGCACATCAAATAGGCATGTGTGTTGTTGCCATGGTGATTTTGGACCCCGTCCGTCAGATCATGCAACAAAAGTCCTGAAGTCAGGGGATGGGTTTGTGGCTCCGCTCTCACTGTGAGAGTGTGATCATGTGACCAAAATATCAAACATGATGGAAAATCATTTGGCCTGCCCGCCGCCGCCGCCGCGCCTCCGTGTACCCTGCACGAGTAACGGCGAGCAACTTTAAAGCTGGTCATATAACTCTAATGATATACGTTCTCGTGTGTGTGCTGGTCGTCACAGTTTGACAGTGAAGACACACAGCTTGTTGGATGAAGACAGAATCTGTGTGGGTTGGAGTTAAAAATAGTGATTCATATTTTTTCAGCGGCCTATCAGGCATTTAAGGAGCTTGGTGGTTGTTCCCGAGAGCTGTGTGTGATTTGAGCTCCGCCTACAGAACGTGACTCAGTCTCTCATCAATGATGCAGTTTTTACGTTCTGGTCACGCATCGCCCCCTAAACCTGATCCATCAATGAAAGTTTAGATTACGTCATCAAAACTATGAATGAAGTGGACGAAGACAACAGTCCATTGAAGAACGATTGTTCCACTTCGAGACCCCCAAATCGAAACGTGTGAGATAAAAACAGCAGGTCTAACTTTTCAACAATCGCTATAAAAAAAAAAAAATATATATATATATATATATATATATATATATATATATATACATTCGCTCTGTGTGCAGATTAATCAGCTCTTGAATGTCACCCAGCAAATGCCACGAGAAACGCCCACTCAGTCTCCACAAATAAACCTTAAATTAAAGTAAAATAACAATAAGCACAAACCTGTAAAATAACAATTATGACTCACAGTGGTGTACTCTGAAGATAATTTAAATTTAATGGTAAGTTTGATTAAAAGCCTGCAGTGTAGAAGAAGTGGTAAAAATGTGGCTTTATCCTCCGCGCTTATAAAAACTCACTCTGATGATGAAATGAAGGAATGGGAGTTTAATAATATCTTACTAAACAATAATCAATATCACACAGCAGAGCAGAGACGAACTCAGACAGTTAAAACAGCACAAAGATCCTAAATGATTATTCTTCACAACAACTGAGCTTCTTTGTCTGTGTGAGGACACACACACACACACACACACACACACACACACTGTATAGAGCCGCTGTTTCCATGGTAATGCACATTACCTTACAAGGTCAGGCGTGTTTGACAGGGTGGACCATGTTGCATTATGCAGGCGTGGGGTTGCAGCATTGTGTTGACGGCTGGTTGAGGGAAGTGTTCATGGTTTCAGACTCCCACGGGGATCCAGGAGAAAACACTGAACTGGATCAACCTGGAAAACTTCCCCTCATCCTGTGGGGTCCCTCAGGGCTCGGTCCTGGAGCCCCGTCTCTTCTCTCTGAGTCCTCATATTAAAAAGTACAGTATCTGTTTACATTGTTCTGCAGACGACACCCAGATATAAGATCTGACCTCAGAGCCCTCAGTCTGCAAACCTGCTTCCTTGACTGCGTCTATAATACCAATACTGTCACCGACATTATTGCTTCTTTTATACTGTGCACAACCACCGCCGTCCTCATTCATGCACGGCCTGCTCTGACCTCCACCTCAGCGGTGAGGCACAAAGAAGAAATCCTTCCTGCATATTACCTCAAATGCTGTTTTCTAAAGCTTCTCACATAGCGCTATACAAATTATGAGTGATTGATTTACATACACAAGTTTGGTTGTACATCAGAGATAAATCCACACAGATTGATCCCACAGTGGCGTCTGAGACAGACGATGGTTCAGGTCGTTTACCTCATGCGTCTGCATGTTTCACTCCGACACTCAGCAGAGCGAGTGATCTCACACGCCCACTGATCGCAGGGCTCCGCCTCCTCGCTGTAAACAAGTGAAGCGAGTCAACCTGCAGAACATCTGTTCCATCGTGACGTCTCGTTTGTGTAGAGCCAAGAAACAAAACGGTAACGTTTACAACAGGAGAGCTAACTTTGGATCAGCAGGGCAGAAACACTAAAGAGGAGATTCTGGATAAATTACACGAATAAGCGAAACTCAAAATAAGCCGATAATTTCAAATAGGAGAAAAACTGAAACCAAACAGCAGGATCTCTTAATAAATAGACTTGGATCATGACTAACAACTATGGCTCCTTATTTCTTAGTAAAGCTGCTCTGTTAGTGTCATGATGACGTGCAGAGAGTTGAACGAGTCTCTAATGAGACGGATGTGATTTATTGATTTTTGTTTAAAGCGTTTCTTCAAAGGAAGTCGAGCAAACAAAGAATGTAACCAGTTTTATGTTGGTGGCCGGTTTGCTCTTCCTTTTTACTGATGTTAAGCCGTTCATGGATGATCTCAAACTGACTGACCTGGGGAAATGTCTTTTTCTGCTTCGTGGAGTTTTTTTTTATTTCCTTAAGCGCTTATAGGAATAAATAAAGCTACCTGCCGAGGTTATTTCCCCTCCTGTTGGGTAATCCAAACATCCAGATTGAATGTCAAAAATGCATCAAATCTATCCGTGCTGTTGATATTCTCCATCCAGGTGACACATGCAATCTTGTAAACACACAAGGCCGCCGCAGCAGCAAAACCGTCCCAGCTGACTTATGGCTGCACAATAAACCATCCTTTAAAAAGAGGGATTGCGAGCAGACAGGCAGGCGATGTGTGATAGATTAGTTGTGTCAGGTTTTATATCAGCCATTTAAAGTTGTCACCCTGCACAGCAAACAGCCTCGGAGGCAGACGGCGCTCCGCACGTTTCTGCACGCCGAGCATTCTTCTTCCACTTCTGCTCACATGTTTAATAAAGCCGCTGACTTTGATTGAGTGATTATATGTTTAACGTGAGAGACACAGAACGGGCTGGACATTGTATGAGACACATTAACAGCCCTCACAGACATCATGTCCAGTCCAGTGTGTTCTTCCTTTCCCGGCCTGTTTCAGCCGTTCTTAATGGACCCATTCTGGGTTTCTCCTCGCCTCGTGTCAGAGTGTTCCCTCTGGCAGCCCACACAGCTGCATCTCCTCCCCCTCTAATAGTATTTTCTCATATCAACCAGCTTATCAAATCCGAATTCACATGACGGATAAATCTGCCCGGGCTGATGTGCTGGAGTGTCTCCTGCTGCTATCAATCAGCGTGTTGCCGGGTGATTGTGTTCTGCAGGGATGTATGGCATTATGAGGTCCATTTGGAGACCCAGCTGAGTTACAACGGCTCACATCGCTCAAAGTCAATCCGTGGCATCGCTCGCCTCTTCCTAATCTCTACTCTCCCGGAGAATCACAGGTTACACGTCCCCGTGTCTCTTCTGGATGATCTGCTCTTTCCCCCGTAGCCCCGCGGCGTCCCGTCAGGGGAGAAAATTAGTTTGATGTTTTCATATTTGAGAAGTCATTTGTTGATCTAAAGGATTTTCAAATAAAAAACAATGACCCGTACAACAGACAGCCTTTGTGTATGATCAGTAATTGGTGTTTACCATCCTCTTAATGTGTGCCAATCCCTGAATAACTTCAAGGACCAGCTAGGAGTTTGCTCTGTGTTTGCCTGCTTGTCCATTTTAAACGAACACAGAAACCCAGCTTTCAACAAACGTTTGATTTCAAGCAGGATTTAAACTGTGTTAATAAACAGCTGATGGCTTCATAAGTTGTGTGACCCAAGAGTGTATTCCTCGTCGCAGCGACCCCGGGTACGATTCCCCCCACTCGTGTGTGCCATTTCTACTTGAACATGATAAAACTCTCGTTCTCCTCAAATGAATATGACAGGAAGCATCTTCAGCACAAAACAAGACAATTCAACAACTGTCCCAACAGCCCAGAAATCGCCCAATAGAAACAGTCGAAACGGTGGCAGAAAAAAACCCAACAACAAACTAAAGAGAGAGAGAGAGAGAGAGAGAGAGAGAGGTGAGAGAAAGTTTAAAATGAAATGATTGAAGTTTGCTGCATCAGTGAGATACACACCTTCACACACACACGTCCATAAACTTTCAGAGATCTAATCTCTTCATGCTGAAGTCTCTCTGACAGAAGCCGGGAGGATCGTCAGTTTGAAATGCCAATCGTAATCTCTGAATAACTTTTTTATTTTTAAACCACGCTGTAACATTTAAAGTCCAAGTGTCTGACAAGAATCACTCTCAGCTCATCTGACATCACGAATCATCAAGGATGCAATAATGGTCATTAAAGCAGCAATAAGGAGGAACTGGGTTTGTAAAATGTCATAAAGGTAAGGTAACTTTAGTCATAAATTACAGTTTAACGGAGAAACTCACACGGAGATCGATTTCTGACTTCATGCTGATGGTTTTATTTTTTTGTTTTCTTCCATTCAGGCTGTTTAAAAAGTTTCGCACCTTGGGATAGGGAACTTAAATTACATTTTCTTTTTGTTTATTCTACTTTGCCAAACATTTCTAACACAATCAGAACATGGAGCAACACCGGCGTGATCCAATATGATACAGAGAGCCTTGCAATTAAATGCTTTCCTTTCGCTCTACAGTTATTCAAACGAGCATGCACTGTTGGGTCCATTAACAGATTAAACAGACGATGCTGCATGTTGCAGAGAAGCTGATTCAATCAGGAATAAAAATCCATGACTGAGAAACTCAAATTTAATCATTTGTGTTTAAATGATGCAGCTCAAAGACTGATGGGATTGATAATTGGAACACACGGTGCAGGAGATCTCACATTTAATTGCATTTAAGCAGCGACGGCACACTCGCTCAACGACATCTACGACAGTAAAGTGATTAGTCAGCCTTCTGCAGACCCCAACCTGCATCCTATTGAGATGTGTCCCGCGCCACAGAAAGCTCTGCAACGGCGGCTTAAAGGTCAGAGCTGATATTGCACGGGCACAAATGCTAAACAGAAACATTCAGACTAGACAGAAGGAAAACGGGTTATTTATGACCCCTGCACACACTGTGAACCCATGAACATCTCAGGGCTGATAAAAAAACAGCATTTCACGCATAACGTAATCACGCTGTCCTTTTGATTAAATTAGGGACCTTTAGTCGTGTGTGAGAGTCACGGCTAAAACAGATTCTGAGTCACACAATCGATTTACTTTAGCTTCTGAGCTCGACAAAATGAAGTCATTTTACCTCTGTAGAGCACCGAGAGAGCGACAGAGAGAGAGAGAGAGAGAGAGAGAGAGATACTGAGGGGCTCTGAGGAGGGATGTAAATAAACGCTGACAGAGAGAGAGCGAGCGAGACAGAGAAAAAAACAGTGTCTGAATGTTTTCTCCAATGAGAAAGATAAGACTTAAGAGCTACCGAGAAATTGAGTCTCGCCCGTGTTATAAAACGAGGCTGACACACGGTAAGAAAAGCACAGTGTATACTGTTGCGTTCACTGGTCCTCTAAATTGATATTTATGAATGTAAATATATCTTCATTGGACTGTGTTTCTGCGTTACAAACAAACAAGTAGACAAGTCGACATTTAATCATCCTCTGAATTAGATAAATAACCCTTTGAACTCGAGTCGCTCCAAACCATAAAAACATTTCTTTAAACAGAACATTTTATAAAAAGCACGTCTCTCACCACCTCTCTATGAAACGCAGCCTATTAATAAGTGATGTCACACAGTGCATTGTCGGCTGGCTCTTCTTTAATTGCTTGAAATTATAAGACTGTAAATATATGAATGTTTGAAGCCTGAGTGTCATCACAAGTGTGTCCCTGCAGGGGGCGCTGGAGTCCCATGGATGGCGGCCTCCGTGCTGGAAATGCTGTCTCAGGCTAACTTTGAGTCAAGCTAACGACAGGCTGAGAGCTGAGGCGGGTTTTAAGCCTCCTGACAAACCGTGACACGGCGCCCACCTGTCAATCAGGTCCGCTACACGCCTTATTGTGAATAACTCTGATCCTTCGTCCAATCAAAACTGCTGAGTCATCAAAACATCCCCCCCCCGTACAGTGTGTGTGGATGGAGACATGAGCTAATCACACCTATTTGGTTTTTTGAAGCAGGCTGTAAACATGTTCATGTCTGCTGTAAAAACAGGCTTTTTGAATGGGTGTGTATGTGACTTCCTGTGCTGCTGCAGCCAGCCTCTAGTGGACACTCCAGGAACTGCAGGACTTTTAAATTGGATGTGGAAAGCTTTGCCGTTATTAAACACCCATCATATTGTATCTGTGATTCTCAAATGTAAATGTTGGGAGTGGATGCTAATGTTAGCGGTAGCTCGCAGATTTTAACTCTGAATATTGCTCTTTATGTTTCTGGATTGTCAGGATCTATAGTCTATTGTAATTTCTCAGCAATCAGGAAGCTTTGAAAGGAAAATAGTTACTTAGATTTATTATGCTAACGAGACTTTTTCCTGAAATATAATAGAACACAACAAGATTATGAGGTCACAGCAACAAGGTCGCTGTGGGAATATGGTCTACAGGGACCAAAACAGATTACTACCAGGCTGTAAACAAGTTTATTTCTGCTTTAAAGTTGGACATGTTAACATAGAGCTCTATGGGGACTGACTCACTGCAGGACACAGACTCTCGTGGCGACTAAAGGAGGATTAGCTAACCCTTTTCAGCTACATAATGTCTTTTATTTTGATTATTTTGTCTGATTATTTAGTTATATTGCACCCGATACTCTGTCACAAAGGTGTGGGGTTATCTTAGTTCATGAAAGCAGGATCTTCAAGCTTTTGAATTAAGTCCACGGGGAGTTTATCACCTTCTGCTCAGTCCTCATTAGTCTAACTTCTTGCCTGAAAAATCGAGTCATCTTCTCTGTTTTCAGTCTGCACTATCAGAGGAAGATATAAACTGTATTTCAAATATCTGCTCCGACAGCTGCACGTTCTTTGTTATGTGAATCTTTTTGTTCTCAAACAGAGATTCTAAAAAAAAAAACAATCATTCACTTGAGTTTCATCTTTTCTCTGTGACTGAACGTCGTGGAAGCTTATCTTTCCCATTTCAGAAGAGTCCACTCTTCTTCTGAGGATGGATTTATGAGTCATGAATACTGAGACGTGGAGCAAAGTGAAGCATGCTCGTTCTGGATTCACTCCACGGACTCTTGACTGAGCCTGTCAAAACTCAGTTACGGAGGTAGAATGGCGACCTTGTTATCGTAGCTGGGGTGATGATAGGCCAGTTACAGGTATTGGATGGGTTTGTCAACAAGCCAGTCATCGATAATGTGCTCAGGAGACAAACTGATCGGCTGGTCTGGTAGTCACACATTAACACCGTCTGCCAAGCAAGTGCCTCGTAAACATGTTCAGCACACGTGGGCTGCAACTTCCTCACACAGCATCATCAGCGGATTTAAGAAATGCTGCATATCGAATCCCTCCATGGCAGCGAGGACGGAAGTCAGGCAGCTTCACACTTTGTTGATATGAAGTCAGATTTCTTTCATTGATGTTTAATGCAACATTTCAGATGTGTTATTGTTATGGTCCACATTGTGATTTAATTAAAAGAATGCTGTGCGAGTATTCAGATGTGATATTTACAGACCTTTAATGGAGGAACACACATCTATTCCTGACACTTGGCTGGCTCAGAGTGGACTCACGGGAGGTTTCAGCGCCTGTTACGGACTTTTAATTGCCTGACGTTTACTCAGTGTCTGATTTACATTGGCTTCATGATTTCTTCATTACTGCCTGTGACTTCGTCTGCACGCTCGGAGAACAGCTGGAGCTCGCTGCGTGCAGCTTGCAGGTTTATGAGAGCCCCCTTTTCATTACTTCAGCTCGTCTTTTTCATTGGATCCATGCTGGTTTTAATGGTTAGAGACCTTTAAGTGTCGGCGTTTCTTCTCAATTATTTTCTGTTGAAATTATTTCATTCAAACCGTTTCATTGTTTGAAGTTTTATTTTTTAAAGATTCATTTGGGGCTCTTGTGACTGTGTTGGAGAGACGGCACAGAGGATAATCTCAAAACTCAGGAGCTGGCGCTGGATAGCCGGGAAGTTTCCCGCCACGGCCCTTTGCTGCATGGTCACCCCTGATGCTAAACTCCCTACACGTCCCGCCTCTCTTCAGTTGGCCTTTCGAGTAAAGTCCCCGTACGTGAGCGTTTTCAGCGCTAAGCTAATCGTCGCTGCTCTCCCAGCGGGAAAAGGTTTAACTTTAGGAAAAGCACTCGCAGCACTCGTCAGTGTCACCTCATGAACGCCCACCGCTTTCCCCTCTGATGGTGGAGGGGAAACGAGTGCGACTCATCTTCTAAATAGCACCCATGAGTTGTGTAACTGTAACAGATTATTACTCTGTTAGAATGGTGAAAGAGAGCTAATGACTTGTTGGGGACTCGAAATTCAAAGGTCAGGACTTTTGACTCGACTTGGGACTTGCATGTCTTTACTTGTGACTTGCTAACTGATGTCTTTGTCCCACCTCTGGTTAAGTGTCTTGCCCACGGACACATAGAAATGTAGGGATCAAACCCCGGACCTTCTTGGTTCCAACTCTACCGCTGAGCCACAGCTGAATGATCGTGCTGTAAAGAGCAGCAGCTGACAGTGCAGGAGGGCTTTCCTCCGTGCACAGCGTCAGTGTTGAAAGATACTCGACCACACATCCGATTAAAGCCGGCGCTACATTATTTATACTGAAGATAATTTTAGAAGTGTTTTGATTTATTTTAAAGAGATGAAGGCCTCATTCAATCATCGCCCTGCAGCTAATTCTGGGATGGCACATGCTTCTGGATGACTTCCTTTAATGGCAGCATGTCGGATGTAGGCGCGGATTAGAGTGTAACATGTTCTCTGTATGTATGTCATGTCTGAGGGGAAACACTGAAGAAATCATCTCTCCCTTTTTCTCTCAGAGGAAGGTCAGGGGCGAGAAACAGACTTCTTTCAAAGAGTCCAGACCTCAGGAGTCGTGCTAATAACACGTCCATGGAGACTGGGACACAGGAAGCTGTTCCCTTTACCCGCCTTTATTGACCACCTCGAGCATCCCGTACATGAAAAACTAACATTAGTTTACATGACGGCGGCGTGTTCGTCATGTAATCCGGTTACTCTGATTACATACGATCAGGGCTGTTGCTGACTTTGACCTTTTCTGTTTTAGAGCCGCATCGAAGCACTTTGTTGGTGCGATTCCTTTTTGACCTTTCAAAATAAAACTGAAAAAGTGTGAACTTTTTGTACAAGACCAGAAGCACAATGAAACGGACTCGTGAAGCACACAGAGCTAACAGAATAGATTTCAATATATTGTCTATATTACGGGCGCTGAGCCTGATGCATCTCCTGACTTATTTTACCTTTTAGATGGTTCCTTTTAAGCTCAACCCGAGGTGAAAGTATCAAACATTTTGACAGATTTACATCAGACCAAGCACCAAGACAGGAGAGGAAACACGTCTGAAGATATTCCTTTCAGTTCATTGATCCGTGATTTGGACAAAAAAAAAAAAGCCCACCCACACAAACATCTTATTTTGGCGGGGTGTGCTGCACATCATCATTGCTTTCGTAGGCTGTGGATGTAACTCTGCTGTCAGAGTTATTGGTCTTATAATCTTGTTTGTGTTGTCCACATTTAAAAAGGGCTGCAGAATAATATGCGTCAGTCAAATATTAAACTTTTGCACTAATGCATCCTGGTGTTGCAGCCTCGACTCCGTGGAACGAGTAACAGTCACATAAATCTTCCTGAGCTGAAATCACCTGGATACAGCTGTGTGCTCAAGCCGCACTCAGCGTGAAGTTTTTCTGAGCCTCGTTGGCTCCACTTGTTATTTCTGCAAATGAAACGCAGAGTGTGAAGTGTAAAGTGTGTTTGTCCACTTGAGAATCCATTTTCTGTTTCTCCTCCGCTAACGGTTCCCAACAACTCAGAGTTAGTTCGGACTCCGTGTCGGACAGTCCTGCTGGAAAAGCTCCTTTTGCTCGGGCAGATTTGTTTTTCACCGGGTTGTTCATAAATTGTGAAAAGGATTTTCTATGCAAACGAATGACACGGTGTAACTGGAACGCACAATGTTCTCACAATTTTCACGTGGACTCCTCTCGGAGTATTTTTCCCCCAGAAAAGATGCAACAAATGCAAAAAAAACAACCAAAAAGGACAAAAATAAATGTGAAAGTGGCGATGGTAGACGAGTGGTACGTGCCCATGTATGGAGCCGACGGCCCGGGTTTGAATCCAACCTGTCGGTCCTTTCCTGCTCATCACTCCCCACACACTCTCTCTCTCCCTGGTTTCTAACTCTACCTACTGTCCCATCTCTTCTAATGAAGGCAGACGAATAATAATAAATTGTGCACACTGTTAATCAGAGTGTTTTTACTAAAGGTTTTTTATGCAGCGCTTTCTGAAAGCAGCAGCTGTCAGTGAATCAGCGGACGAGTCATGCTGTGAACGTTGGCTGCTTCTTTTCTCTTGATAAAAAAAAGAAGAAGTTTGGGTTGAAAAGTTGCAGCTCACTTCTCCTGCACATTTTAGAAGCACGAGCGTCATTTGGAAATCAATAGACGAGAAATTCGAAGGATGCCTGTCAGTCCGTGTGGACCTCAGCGTGTGTGTGTGTGTGTGTGTGTGTGTGTGTGCGCAGACTTCAATAAATATGTCCAAGATGATTGAAGGAAAAGAAGAAGAATTGCGTTTGACTGCAGAAAGACGGCTCATGGTTATTATGGCGTGCTCTGGAGAACACCGCAGGTGTTTACCTCACGCGTGCAAAGTAAGCTTCGAAACGTTTTCCCAACACACTCCGGGATGTGCCGGCTGTCATGGGAGTTTTGTGAATTCGGTTCAATCCTCTGGAAAGCATTTCTTTCACGTTAAAGCAGGAAACGGATTCTCTAATGTACCGGCTTACGGTGAAAAGTTTGGGTGTACTCATCTCTGCAGAGGATAAACAGCCTGGCTCCTCATTATGCTCCTTTACTCTACAGACACTGTAAAGGGAGGGGACATTTCCCTGTCCCTCTAGTTGTCCCTGCACATGAATTTTTAACCTGTTACCAGGCCTATAGTTGCCTAACAACCTGCAACAGTGCTTCGAATGATGTCTGCCGATAATAGCTTTTATTTAATGAGCACAGAGACCGAGGGAGAGACGAGAAAAAGCAGCACGCTGTAGATAACTGCAGAGCGACCACACAGTTTCACAGCAGCACATTCAAGGCTTCAGTGTTATTTTCTCTCTCTCCTTTGTTCCCCTCGTTGAGATTGTAGCCTGCAGGCAGGTGAACGAATTCTGAAAAATGGGAGAGAGGAGACGCAGAATCTCTCCAAGTTATCGACACTTAACGGAATAGGAAGCTGCTTTTAATGTCCAACGTATCGCAGATATGTTTTAAGACTGTGCAGGTGAGGACACACAGTCACACGTTTCCTGGAGACTGATCGAGTGATTAAAGCTGCAGATTATGATCCCACGCTCGCTCATAAATACAAATGGAAGAAACAGCTGAGAAGCTTTAAAAAGAAAGACGAGCTGCGACACCTGAGGGCTTTCAAACACCGAGGGACAGAGGATTGTGTTTCTGGATTTGATTGGGTTACGTGCTCCTCAGGGAGCAGGACAACAAGTCGATAACAGAACACTGCCGACGATGAGTGAGTGACAGGTGTCAAGATCTGACAGGGGAGGGGGGGATGAAACATTACAAAATAAAGTTGTTCTTTGTATAATAAGAACACGGTGAAAATAGTTTGAAAACCAAACACGAAAGGAACATGAGTGATGACAGCTTCAGTGCCGGTGTGTTAACCTTCCCAAATAACAAGAGGCAGAACAGAGGAACACCTGGAGACGCGCCATGAATACAAATGCAGCTTTCTTTTTCAACAGTCCGAGTGCCGGTGCACTCGGGGCCTCAGGTATCGACTCGTGTCCAGTTTGATTCTGTGTGCGCCGGATGAAGGTGAGTCCATTGTTGTGGCTTCAATCACGACAGCTGCTCTGTGACTCGCTGTGAAGAAGTCCAGCGGTCTATTGTGCGCGGAGAGATAAAGTCGCAGCCAGAAACCAAACAGCTCGACACGTGTGTGTGTGTGTGTGTGTGTGCGTGTGCGGCTGCTCGCTGTCTGTGTGAAACTCTGATACTGTGCTGCCACTTGTCTCGAGTCTCTCAGCGAGTCTCTTTCCTGGATGAATAAAGAAATTACTGTTCAGTGTTTTTAAAGAACGAAGGATGATTCACGATTTCAAAGTCGATGAAACGCACTTTTGAATTCAGATGAGCCGGACAGTCTGAAGCAAAGAATGAAATTAGAACAAACTAAAGAATGAGGGTCTGGTTCTGGTTCTGTCTCATCCTGTTAAAGGAAGTTTTTCTGTCTCGTGGTGGATAAATGTCGAGTCTCTGTAAAATGGAGAACACAGAACTGTTCTTCATAACATGATGTTGTCGGGGTCCAAACTCAAGTGTCTTCCCCTCCACAGTAGAAACAGGTCGTAGAAATCTTTGACCATTTGTCCTGAACGTGAAGAGATCCATTACTCTGTGCCTATAACGTCTCGTTTTCTCGTGCACTTCCTGTGAGCAGACATTTTTTTATTCGGTGGCGAGTGATCCATCACCGTTAAGATGGAGCTCAGCATCATATTTGCTAAATCATAGATGAAGGAAAGCAACAGAAAAGCCTCAGGGAAAGAAAAATGAAAGCTGAGACCAACACACAACTCGAATTTGTATGGTGTCACACCGCTGCTCATTAAAGGACCAATCAGAGAGCTGCTCTCTTCCTGTGTGATGATGAAGGAAACCTGCTGTGTTGAAGCTTCTCTGACAACAATGCAGCAGCCAGTATGTCCTCCTTCTAACTTTAGATTCTGCTCCTGAATGCTCTGGATCTGATTGGACCAGAGAAGGTAGGCGGGGCTTTGAAGGCCGTTTTGGACGCCCCTGGGTTTGCCAGATATGAGAGCAGTTATCAGGTGAACAGGTGTTGCAGCGATGGAAGCGGGCAGTGGAACTGCTTCAGATAGAAGTGATTGTACCCGAGCTAAAAAGCCTCTGCATGTTTCTAATAAGCTCCAGCAGCAGAAAGCTGCTCAAACTAGGATCAATGTTGGAGATGAAACATGGAGAGAGGTTAGAACGCAGAAAGCTTTACAGAGCCATGCAGAGCTGGCTAAACACTGAAGCTACAGTGTCCACCACATGCAGAGCTGGCTAAACACTGAAGCTACAGTGTCCACCACATGCAGAGCTGGTTGAACACTGAAGCTACAGTGTCCACCACATGCAGAGCTGGCTAAACACTGAAGCTACAGTGTCCACCACATGCAGAGCTGGCTAAACACTGAAGCTACAGTGTCCACCACATGGTGACCTGTGTGAGAGGAGGGGGCGGAGCCAGACAGCTCTCTGTGATGATTAGAGTTTAGACTGCAGTACCCATTTTAAACACTAGGGGAGACACACTCAGAGATACCTACTGCTCCATTCGAGCTTGTTTAGATATATTCAGAAGTCTTAAACTCAGAAACACACCAGGCAGTCATACAATCTGGATAAACACAAACATGATCTGCTCTCAATCACAAATCAAAACAGGATCTGCAGGAATAAAATAAGAAACTATTAGATTTTTTTCAAACTGCTCCCCCTGTTTGACTGAACGCTGTAAGACACAGTGAACACCAAGAGCTCAGTCAGACCGGCCTCACACACTTCCTCTGTGAGAAGTCTCCATTATCTCTTTTATTGCCTTATCATAATTAACTTTACGGGACTCTGCCTGTGGCTCCATACAAGCTTCATTTAGACTACTGAGGAAGTGACCATCAGGTCCAATGTTAGTGCTCACTATTTAACTAAATCTGTGTTTCCATTACAGACACTAATCTAATCTAATCAGGAGAAATGATGTCATGAAGGTATTCCCCTAATGAAAGAAACCAGACAATAATGTTTATATTCTAATGATGTTTGGAGGGTCGTGATCCACATTACCTGATAGATGATGATGACTGTTACTGATATCAGTCTGCTCTAACATTTCTAACTGCTTACAGATTAAACCACTCGCTGAAGTGAATGTAGGACGGCTGACGTTGTTTTATTATGATGAGAAGAGTTCAGTTTGTTGGTAGATGTGAAGAGACGAGGAGGATTGAGAAAGAAGGAAGAAAAAGATTTAAGATGCTCAGCGGACTAAAACTGTAAATGAGAGGGAAAAACCACGGCGTGGCTTCAACTTTGCACTATTAGGGTTAAATGCTCACGCTTTACCAACGTGCATCCATGAGGAACACGATGCTGCCGAGTATAAACGATCGAAAGCGGTGATAAACTGCTGGACGCCTCCTCAGTGCGTTAAGGTCACACTCACACGTCACGTCTGACCCTCGAAGTCCGGTTGGTCCGGCCCGTACGGGTTCTGTGTGGAACACTTCCTCTGGCCGGGCTCCGTCGGAGCGCTGGGCTTCGGCACGGAGCGGATTGCTTCACATGCGTGTCGGATTAAAATGTGATGATGTACACAACAGGTAAGCGAGCTCAGGCCTGGTCGGGCCTGGAGCAGTGTGAGTGAGTCTCTCTAGTGCAGTCAGGACTCTGAAGCAAGCTTTAAGGGGGGGGGGGATATGATTTACCTGTGGCATCACAGACTGTGCTGTTTAGCATAAACACCTCATGGCTCACTCTTCAGAAAACATCACTCCGAGTGCACACAGCCTGAATACACCAGGCGTGCAATGACGTAACCAAAAGAATCCTCGACTATTAAATTAGTCTGCAATCCATTTTGGCATCGATTTTCATCCACAACATCTTCTAATCATTACACCGCTAACGCAGCACTGACAGTGGGTCAGTCTCAGAAAGCTTAATGAGATTTCATTGTTTCATAATACCTGCCTTTTGTTGACTTCCATGCACAGAAGGCACGGCTCTGATAAGCTCTCTCTCTTATTGCTGTGCACGGTCCGGCCTTTTTATGAATGAAAAATAGAATCCAGGTGATTCGTCCTCAAACTGTTGTTAGATTTCCTGCACAGCGCCGCATCGTAGACACTCCTACAAGAGAGAAAGGCCCAAATGATGCAACATGTTGTTCACGTCAAGTGACAATGATGTCGCAACTGCAGGTTGAGCTTTATTTTCACTCCGAGCTGCCACATGTCCGAGTGAGGTAATCCGAAAGGTCGAGATCGGGGGTGCACAAACCGGCCAGACAGCCGGTTTCATCCGGCCTGGAAGAATATTTTCAGTCCAGATGTTCTTCACAGTCCAGTCCAGTGTTCAAACAGGGACTCTAGAAACCTGCACAATGCAACAAGGACCAACATTGACCAACATTTGAATTCCCCCCCCCGCCCGCCCCGGGGACAAAAAGTTTTTTGGAATTGAATTGAACAGTTTGTGACATAAACTCCTCAGCGAAACTATAGCTGCACTCGATTTATAGATTCAGCCTTGTTATTCCCAGTGTGCAGCTCGACAGCGAGCGAGGATAAGTGGGCATGTTGAACAAAAAGCCCGGGGTGTTTCAGAGTGCAGCGACTCGACTGTCATGACACGTTTAGTTCTGAGACTGTTAAAAGCTGTCGGAGCTGCTGCAGGAAGTGACAGACAGCAGAGGTGATCCGCAGACGCACACACTGAGCTGTGTTCGTGTGCACGCCGCTCTGCCACCTGTTGACACTCCTCATTCAAATCAGCCGGCAGACCAGCCACACGCGCTGGATCCTCGGGTGGCATGTTGCAGCCTTGGGCGATGGTTCTGCATCCGTCTCTGTTTATTACATATAATCCAAAGTGTTTATCAGACATGGCAGCAAACTGCCAAGAAAAGCTGCTACGATTGCAGCGACAAAAAAAACAACATTTTATTCAGAGTTCTGTGGTGGAGTCATCCTCGACCCCGACTCTTATAACGCTTCTTGGAACGAGTCTACACCAGGAGTCTCCAACAAGGGGCTCGACGGGCCGAAGCAGCTCGCCAAGCAAATCAAAAATATTAAAAAAGAAAATAAAATAAAAAGACCCCACGCATAAACAAATCTCTACTTGCGACAACTCTAGATTTCTCTAAGCAGGGTACGACGCTCTGGTCGACAGCATGCAGTGTCAGAAATCTCATGAAGGTAAGCGTATAAGAGCATTAATATACACTGCAAAAACTATAATGAGAGTAGCAGTAGCTTCTTTCATTTTTCATCCTATAAAAGGTTGGAGAGCTCTGCTCCACGCACATGCACTCACACCCTTGACACATTTTCAGTTTCTGTCAATTCGAGTTACAACCCAAGTTTGGCCACAGTGAAGAGAAACGTCTTCTCTTAAATATGTCCAACAGAAACAGCAGAAAGTCACTGACAACACCAGGAGTTAGTTCTGATTTCATTTGACATGTTTCTCCTCTTATCAACACGTCACTGAAGCATCATTCACACTTTCTCTCTTTACCATTAGACTCCTTTAAAGTCTTTGTGCTATGCTAAGCTAACCAGCTGCTGGCTACAGCGACACATTTAGTTCTCTACAATAATAACTTCAGAAATCCATGTAACGTAAGGCGGGGGGGGGGGGGGGGGGGGGATAGTTTACCTGACTGAAATGATGTCACTGGATAAAAAGAAGAATTTATTCTGGGAGTGGTTACTCTTGTTAGCGTGTCAGTCCTGATGAGATCAAACGGCTCGCTGCAGACGCTCCACTTGTGTCTCTGAACTCTGCAGTGAATCGCTCAGAGTTCATGTTTGGAAGCTGCACTTCACAAACCCTGCCGCAAATAATCCGACTCGTGTTTGTGAGCTCGTACATCAGAGAGTTTAAGTGCAGCTGTGACCTCAGCATCACACACACACACACACACACACACACACTGGATTCTGACTGAACCTCTTCAGGGTTCACTGCAGCTATTATCAGTCAGTTTTTGTTTTTAAATAAAAACATCATTTTGTTATTCACAAATTACTGACCGACTATTTTTAGATTTGTAAAGAAAATAAAACTGTAAAGAAAAAACAAAATGCGTTTTGAAATACTGTCCTTGCGAGCGTCTTCATTGAGCGTGTTTGCCTTCATTACTGCAGCGCTGCTCTCTCTCGGCTGAGTGCTCGGGGGTTTTGTTTGGTATTTTAATGCCGCGCTCATAAATGAATAAATGGAGGAGAAACCAGTGTTTACATTCAAATAGGGCTCCAGCCATTTAGCCATATAATGCAGCTCATTTTAAATCAATTTATTATTTATGATCAGACAAAATGGGCAGAGCTCGCGAGCCCAGCCAGGTCTGGACTGCCAATGTGGAAGTTTTCAGAGAGGTAAAAGTGGAGAGAAGCGCCTTGGCCTGTGAATCATGGGTGACCCCATCACGGAGGTCACGTCCCCCACGCAGGGCGAAACAATGACTCAAAGGGTGACAACATTTCATCAGAGCTTTCATAGCGTGTGACGTGATATTTCAAACGGTCTGTCAGCCGGTCCTGGAGGAGCTTCAAAGCCAGAATAATCAGAGCTGGCCTTTGGAGTTATTGATGAAGAGGAACTTTAGAGCGAGGGATCAAGTCCCCGTCGGTCGGCCGGCCTGACCCTGACACTCGCCGCGCCGGCTGGTTATGGTTTGGTCAGAAAATGTCGAAAACCCACGTTTGATCCAAATAAGAGCATCTGTTTCTTATCAGCCAGATTTGATCTCCAGCGCAGAATCTGCAAACAAACTGTCGAGAGTTTGAGAGCGAGAGAGAGAGAGACGCTGTATGAGGTCCAACTCACTGCCTGCTGCATTTTATTGATATCTTTGCTGCACAGCGTTTGGTGCTGCAGGATACACAGAACTGAATAATCCCCCAACAAAGTCGAATCATCGGCTTCATAATGGAGCTGCCAGAACATGTCAACAGGCAGTGGCCCAGTTTTATCTCAGCACTGCCAGTGGATCATTAGCTTCTATCGCTTTTAGAAAACTCTGCAGCTGAAGTTGGAGTCTTTTTTTTTTCCCCCTTTCACTTTAACTGGGGCTCCTCTTCCTCGCTGACTTCTGTCAGGCTGAGGGAAAAGATTCTAATGGGTTTCACTTTCTCAGGCGTTCCTCTCTGAAACCAGGGCGCACAGCGTGGGGGGAATAATATGCAGGCGCTGAATGAGGGTGCAGCTGGGCAACGAGAAGCATCACAAGCTGTGACAAATATCAGCAACTTTAAACTCATCACTTTCTTTTATTCATCCAAAACTTGTATACGGGAGGTCGAGCCTTCAGTCATCAGGCCCCGCTCCTCTTTGGGAGGCAGAACCCCCTTCTAGACATAAGAAACCAATAACCATTCAAACCCACTGTTTCTATAAAGTGATCAAATCACTTTAATGTAAAAGGGGTCATTCAGAGTGCGGCTGCTCCATTTAGCTAAAGGTCGTTTAATGAACTTGTTTTTCTGAAGTATCATGGGAGGCAGAGTGTTATATCATCAGCTTCTCCTCGGACGCAGACGCTGTCTACCTACACAAACGTTCCCTTTTGATGTGACCTTACAGGCTCGGATCAGCCCTTTGTTCTGCTGCTGCAGGCGTACACTGCCATGTCAGTTCTGGTCATTGCTGGCTCTCTGCACTGCTCCCAAATGGCCAATAAAAATTCTTTCAGGTCTGACATTTAGCCCTGTACAGCATTGTTTTGTTCTGAAGCTGATGGCATTTGAAAATGTGCAGGAAAATGGTGATTGAAAAAAAAAACAACAAAAAAACACTCAAGGTTCAGTGTGTCCAGTCGTGTGAGTGTGTGCGTTTGCTCCTGAGGTCTTCACTAAGTAACTCCCTCAGCGAGTGAGGAGGTAGCCTGCAGGTACAAAACCTACATGATCCAGATACAGGAAACAGGCTGGGTTTAGCAGCCACGGCTACAATCTCTGAACTCTGCACTCCTGAAAGTGTCAAGCTGTGGAAAAAGAGGCTTTTTGCATTCACACATGCAACACAACAGTTTTGTGCATGTGTGAATGACATGATGTAAAAATCCGAGAACATCGGATGATAATTCTCCTGAGACGCTGACATTTGTAATGTGCTTGTTTGACACTCCTTCTGGTAGCTCCCTACAAAAACCTCAAGTCAAGCTCCGCCCCTCAATCTGCAGCCAAGACCAGAAGCATGGACTCAGTCACCGTTTTCCCCCGCTCTTTTCATTTAAGATTTACATGTTAGAAATAAAGAGGGTTTTTTTTTCTACCTGTTAACAGTTAGTGTTTGATTCCTTTATGTGGCTTCCACTGAGCCAAGGTTGTAACACCTTCAAACATTCACTTCATTCAAAGGATGTCAGCAGCTTCACCAACAAGGCCGGCGTTTAGTTCAGTTTGAAGAAATATTGCACAAACAAAAAGCTGTTTCTTCATTCATGCATGATGTCAAGAACCAATAAATTAACTGAAATGTGTCATTTGTTTTCCTTCAGGGCCGAAGTAGCCATTTAACACTATTAGACACGGACCTAATCCCCCCTTTAATACACAAACTTCACTTTTTGCTAAATGTGTAAGTGCTGTATTGGAAGTGGCAGGAAACCTCAGTCACATGAGTCAGAGTGTGTGTGTGTGTGTGTGTGTGTGTGTGTGTGAGGCAGTTAGACAGGAGAGAAAAAGCAGCAGTGTCTAATAAGGGAGGTTCTGCAGCTTAATGGCACAGCTTCTCAAACCCTCCCAGCTAACACGCTGTGACAGCCACGCTGTTAATGGCGAGGAGCCACACATATAAATTGATTCTTTAGGTCGTGTCTTTAAGTGTATTCATGAGCCCTGAAGCCTGCAGCTGCTCAGGTGCGGCCCCATGAGCCCGTGCTAATAAACACTGATCATATTCAGTGTTGTTTCAAACCTGTTCTTCACTGTATGTGGAGACAGGAGCTGAGCTGGGATCACATCAGT
This sequence comes from Symphodus melops, assembly GCF_947650265.1. Classification (NCBI taxonomy): domain Eukaryota; kingdom Metazoa; phylum Chordata; class Actinopteri; order Labriformes; family Labridae; genus Symphodus; species Symphodus melops. The sequence continues at coordinate 1,792,169 of NC_136705.1, read as the reverse complement.
CCACGGCTGCTCGTGCTTTGGTTGCTTTGACCTCAGGACAAGATCAGACTTCAAATACAAAAAAAAAACTTATCTTTTTTTGCATCAACAGTAAATTGTAACGTGCATTTTTAGCGTTGAATTATTTATTGGAGTCTTTAAACGTAAAAACCTGCACAAACAGGTTGATTTACATTTTTCGCAGTGGAACTTTATTTGCATGCATTTATATTCAATCATTCTCAGATTGCGTTTGCTGCAGTTTTTTTTTCTTCCAGCAGATTCCTACATCTGATGGTGCAAGGGGGGGTTTTCACACTGAATGCTTTTCATTATATATATATATATATAACAAACCTCAAAGTGGTTTCTGCTCCTGCTGTTTGTCGGGTTCATTTCAGTTTGCCCAAAAAATGCTGCCAGAGGGGGGCCAATTTGTGAAGGCTGGAGCTTCAAAATCAATATTCTGTATGACCTTAAAAGCCCCAATTTTGTTTTTCTCTCTCCATTTTGGCTTCGAGGGTCAAAAATGCTTTTTGACGTGAAGTGCAGTGATGATATTTAACGCTGCAGAAATGCTTCTGACCGGAGGGATAATTCAAAGAGTGCAGACAGGGAGGCTGAACAGCTGCTAAGCAGATTGAGAGTGCATGATTAGCTGTCACAGTCGGTCTGTTGTTCTGTTAGACGGGCTGTCAGTCAGTCTGACAGTAAAGCCTTCACTCCCATCGTCTGTGTGGATGTTTTGATTGGATGGAAGATTAACTGACTTTATTTTTAGGACACAGAGGGAGGAAAGTAAACAAACACATTTCTGCCTTGTACACATTCACTGTTGTCACTCCTGACGATTTCTCGAAGGTTTCAGGATGTGTGAAGGTGTTCACACGTCCTGACAGGGCGGCCTTGGGCAGCAGTGCATGACGCAAAAAGAACGACGGATCAAGCAACAGAGACAGACGATGTGATTTTTAACGGGTAGTTTGACATATTCACTAAAACAATGATGGAGCAGGAAATAGGAATGGGGAACTTTCATTTTGTGTTGCTGTTGATGCTCCTTAACGATCTCAGTCTGTATTGATACCACCATCCAAAAACTGTTTCCTATTATTAAGGAAAACAAGCAAATGTATCCTCAAAACACATTTGATGTATTCAGTGAAGTTTCTCAAGATAACCTACAATTTCTTTTTCAATCACTCTGACCCCTAGTGTTTAAAATGGGTACTGATCTGAAGCAGTTCCACTGCCCGCTTCCATCGCTGCAACACCTGTTGACCTGATAACTGCTCTCATATCTGGCAAACCCAGGGGCGTCCAAAACGGCCTTCAAAGCCCCGCCTACCTTCTCTGGTCCAATCAGATCCAGAGCATTCAGGAGCAGAATCTAAAGTTAGAAGGAGGACATACTGGCTGCTGCATTGTTGTCAGAGAAGCTTCAACACAGCAGGTTTCCTTCATGATCACACGGGAGGAGAGATTTATTAGATAATTACATCCCTCTCCTTCAATGTTACATTTAAAGGTATCACAATAATCATTGATTTACCTTCATCTAAGCCGACCTTCAACACATAATCATGTCACCTCGCTAAGCTAGCTAGCTAGTTTTAATTCTGCCGATTTCAACACAGATTTCAACATTGTTTTTTTCTTTTTATTTCTTGCCATCTGGATTTGCCTGAAAGTTTGGATGATCTCAGCACTATGAGTGAAGGAGGAGGAGGACTGTCCCTCCGCTGCCACAGCAGCAGCAGCAGCAGCAGCAGCCGGAGCTGAGGGAGGTATTTTTAACCTGACAGTCGACGGGGCGGCATTTTGATGTTGTTGACTGGAAATTATGTAACATTTTAAATGTTTTCACATCAGGGATTTGATTCAAAACAAATAACTCCACTCGAGGTTAAAGGTCACGAGACTTGCTAGCAGTATTGATTAGGGGAGTTTGGAGAGTTTAGGTCCCCATCAGTAGAGAAATACACACCGACAGATGAAGCAGTTTCTTTTTGGATACAGAGATTGCACCATTCTTCTGCTTCACAGTCTATGGCCACGCGTCAGGAGAGAAACCCGTACCTTGCACCTCCCTGCCGCCCACTTGAGGGAAACTTTCCTGAACATTTCCTGTTGTGTTTTCATCATCAGCTCCTCGACTTTACTTGGAAGCTGTCAGGAGAAATTAAGAGTACAGAGTGAAACCTTCCTCTGTTTGTCTGGGATTAGTACCTCAGCTCCTCGTTTCATTTTGTTTCTTCGGTTTAAGAAAATTCAGTCCAACCTTGAACTGGAATAACAAACCATCTCTCTTGTCAAAGTGAGTCGTTCTCTTTAATACGTCAGTGCACGCCGTCCCGGGCTTGCACGCCCCTGAAGCCCTGCAGCAGTTAGGGTGAAGTGTCCTTATTCAGATCTGTGTCCTCGCCCTTGAGAGAGTGTGCATGCATGTCAGAGGCAGCAACGCTTTATATTTGTTAGGGCTGACAGCACGGCGTGGGGGGGGGGAATTGCACGGCAACATTTGTTTGCAGACGGGATGATTGGATACGGCGGGAAATCCTCTAATGGTTTAAATGTCAACCGGTCAATAAAAGGCAAGCATCCTGTCATGTCTCATTTCTACGGAGACAGAGGATGCTATTAAAAATTGAAACTAAAATTACCAACCTGACATTTCCCCGTTCACTCACTGTTGTTTCTTATGTCAGTTCCGCACTCGGGAACCACGGCCGTGAATCAGCTCCAAACCGTTCGCCTGGAAATTCTGACCTCCGTGGCTGTTTATATAATTTCCACCAGGAGCGAGGCGGGTCATTTGGTTGTAATTATTTCGCACGTCACACGGCGTGCATCCCTGGTGATCATTTGACTCGCTGGAATAGAAAGTAAACATTTGGATTCGTGGATTAAGCCGAGCAATCCCACTAATGACACAGTTCACCCAGCGGCGCTCCACACAGCCAACATGACATCCTGGCACGAGTCCAAATCAGATTAGTGCACACGTGTTTCATATGAAGGCATTACAGAAAAAAAGCACGGGACTAAATATGAATATATCAAACCAGTTCAGTCATTCATGAAGGAATACTTTGACATTTAAATCCAATTTGACACCAAACCTGATTCATAAATCAGATATCAGAGGAGGCTGACTCTCCAGGCAATGTCATAAAATAAGATAAACAGCTTCATAATGCACATTTTCCTGAAACATAAAATCATTCTGATTCTTATTTTACATTAAATTGTTAGAAAAAAAAAAGCCCATCTAGTTGCGCCTGGCCGTAGCTTCATATTTAGTGTCATAACATGGGAAGAAGACGGTTTCGAGTCCCTTTCCTCTTCTGAGCAAATTAAAAAAAGTGGTTCAGTGAAATCTCCCCCTGTATAAAATGGGATGACCTTTAATAGCCTGACACCTCAGCAGTCGTTGAGGACAATATTTAGGTAAAGCAAACGCGACAACGTTACACGATAGGCATTCTGGGAAATTTTAATTTCCAATTGGAGCGTGCCGCTAATAAAAATCTCCTTTCAAAGAGTCGCTGCAACACTTCACGCTCCTCCTCATCAGTTAACCCAACATGCACCCAAGAGGAGATCATGCAACACAGGACCAAGTGGGATTCGAACCAGGGACCAGAGGTATCCACTGCCCCAGCGTGCAGGACCCCAGAGACTCAGACTTAGTGACAATCTGACTCGTACGATCACAAAAGGGCTCATCTCCTGCTCATGGATGAAGCTCAGCAGTTTGAAACTGTCAAAGAGAAATGTTTCCATCATGGAGGTTGCATGCATCGACTGTTCCTTCAGTTTTTTGTGATCTGGGTGAAATGAGTAATCAGAGCAGCACCTCGGGGTCTGCAGGAAACAAACAGGCTCCTCTTGTCTCAGATGAAGATACTGTTCTCAATGAGATGTGATAGATCAGCACCAGACCCTCGCCTGCAACAAAGACAGCATGTAGCACAATCCATACAAATCCAGTGGGACTGATTCGACACACACATACACACACACACACACACACACAAACCTGCCGTTCATCAGATATGAAGGCTTTCATTCGCAGTCGCTCCTCTCAGGAGTTTCTCTGCTCAGCCCTAAAAATGGCAACATGAATATAATAGAGAGCAGAAATCAGAAAATAAGCCAGGCCATGAACGTTCACACAGTCTCTCTGCGGCCTGCTCTCAGCATTTCATCAACGAATACAAGTAAACAAACAAACAAGCAAACAAACAAACAAACTGGGGAGCCAAGATAAAGATTCCTGCTCAGGAAGAAAGCAGATTGCGTCTCCTGTTAATGAGCCAAGCCGACAGTCTGCAGATAAAGCCGCTCGTCTCTGCTCGCAGTCTAACAGACCCAGTTTCCTCCATGAATCCAGAAACAATGGCTCTTTGTTCCCAAACACACAGATTGAGTTTTCTATTAAAATCCACCTGCAACGTTCCCACAGATTGACTGATCCCTGCGTACTCCTACACACACGTCTCTGTCTGTTTGTGTCTTCTTAACGTGCCTTTAGTCCCTCACCGTCCCTGCATCACTGAACTTTAAAGCTTTATTTTGACTCAGACGTGGATTTTTCATTTATTGATTCACTTCTTTCTGCAGAGTTTACAGTGGTGACCTTAAATAACTCAGAGGCAGTAAAGAGAAATGGAGCAGTCATAGCTCGGTAACAGACACTAACTGAGGTATAAATAAAAGGATGTAGCCACCAGCTTGGACCCCAGGAAGTCTGGACGGGTTCGAGTACCTCTGGTCATGCATGAGATCCCTCTTATGGTCGTACAAATCAAGTCGACGTAAAGCAAAGCTGAAAAGGAAAATACGATACGGTTCAAATGTTTTTTTCAATTTGTCGCTCAAAACGGGAAATATCGTTGGATGCATCGTGCAGATCAACAGAAACTAAAGTCACTGATAGTGAACCCAGTGCAAGAGGCATCAGGGTTAGACGTTAAAAAGTTCCTGCAGCCAGAATGGACCATGATTGGACGAGAGGCAAACACTAGCTGATCCATACGGTGTGTGCATGTGGCTAACACAGGTGTTTCCCTCAGATGGATTCTTTAGAAGACCGAAGAACTTAAGGAGGGTTTGTGCAACAAAAGACAAATGAGGCGACGCCTGCGAGCGGGTTCACGCAGTCAACCAATTATCCGTCTCTCTGCACCAGTACTGCACTCTGACTCAGCACCGACACCACCTCAGCATCCGCCTGCAGGGTTTAAGACATCCTCCCCATCACTACTCAAACCTCGGAGTGCTGAGGTCGCAGCCTGGATACAAAACACAAACCGTGTTCTGCTGCAGTAAAGATTGTAAACCTGAGCCGTCTGCACTCGGGATCTCTCTGTGCAGAGAGTTTATCTCAGCCGACGGCCTTCCACAGGAACATTACCTTTGATTCAAAATTGAACAGTCAGAGAATTTACTCAGCGGAGGTTTTTAAAGTGGTGCTCAATGGGGATGGAGCCTCAAGTGGACACTCGGAGAACTGCAGCTTCTTCGGTTTAACTTCTTAATGAAGGGTTTCCATTATTTTATGCTTTCTGTTTCTGGAAGCTGCACCTGAACCTCTTTTAACCCCCCCCCCTCTTCCTCCTCTTTGAAAACAGACCTTTGTTACTTCACTTAACAAATGAAGAAATGATTGAAATAAGATGAGGCAGGGCCACAAAGACGCTCATTGATCCTCTTCTCTGGTGAATTAATTTCATCGACTCATCAGATCGTCTAAGTGACCCGTGTCATCTCAGCCGATGAGATCTGAGGAAACATTTGTTCCTCTACCTCCCTCACAAGAGCAAGTTCCCATGGTGCATTTCTGCCTGCAGTATAGGTTTCACTAGTTGTAGAAATATTAAAGCTTTTCAGAGAACAGAGCTTCAAAGGTCAAAGGTCAAAGGTCTTCTATGTGGCTGTGGATCAGTGGTGGAGCCTATCTGACAGAAGGTCGGGGGTTCGATCCCCAGCTCCTGCAGCCATGTATTCGGCGTGTCATTGAGCAAGGCTGCTTCGTCTGAGACGTTTGAACGTGATGGACTCTTCACACAGCAGCATCTGTCACCAGCGTGTGAACGCGTCGGTGTGAAAGTGCATTTACCTTTTCACTCGTAGAAAAAAAAAATTTCAGAAGCAGCAGCTAAAACAAAAAATGTTTGCATCTGTATTCTAAAATATTATCACTATACAACTGTTTATTTCATTCAACAATAAGACTCAAACAGCAGCTTCTCACAGGACGTACTCGTTCGGTCATGTGTGACTTGTCTCGAGGTCACACGGGGGGTTTATGTCGGAGCTTCTTCATTACCCTCCGAGAGGATCAGGATTACTCGTCTTCATGCATATTTTTGGATAAAGAGAAAAGCTGTGTTGAATTTCAAAAAGAAAACGCTGTGTGCCTGTTGTGTTGCCGCGTTTGAAGAGGAGGAGGAGGAAGAAGTGCGGAGCGTGAAAGAAGTGAGCGTGCCTCAACATGGACGTCGTCTCATGGAGCTCAGTGCGTCAGAATCACAAGAACTGAAGGACAAGACAGGAAGACCTGCAGTGAATGAAATGAACCATATCAGCAGACATTAAGGAAACACTTCTGGGAGAAAATGAATTTGAAGTCGACACTGAACTCTGAACGTGTGTGCAGAGGGCAGCGGCTGGCTGTGCGCTCAGGAGCGTTTGTGTCAGCTGCTGTATGACCCACACTGCTCTCTTACTTTTTACTGCACGTTATATATTTTTTATCTGATCGTTTATTTCCTGATCAAACACAGGTACGATCTGCAGGTGATATCATTCATTTGGAAAAAGAGTGACGGTGATGTCAGAAGCGCCTTTCTAGAAGAGTTACGATTTTTACCTTGAGCGCTCGAAGCAGCTGCACAAATAAGGCGGAGCGCTCGGGGGGGGGGGGGGGGGGGGGGGCAACGCTGGGCGCTGCATTTTTTCGCCCGGAGTGCGCCTGCAAGCCCCGTTGACTCTGTCCATGCAGTCTGCACCAATCAGATCAGTTTGGCTTTAAGCTGCACAGGCAGCAGGGCTCCAGCTCGCTGCCTTTTGTTTGCATTTGCTGCTGCAGGATTATTTTCTCCATTAAAGACAAGACCGGTTCCCTCCCTGAAATCATTTGGGATCCGTTTGCTTTTGTCGAAGGTGGTTAAACGACACAGAAACATAAAGATGTTTCACATGCTCGTAAACGTGCGTGTCCTTTGAATCTTCAATCCGGTCGGTGACATTTTGCAGACTCATGTTTTATAATGAATGGCCTGTCGTCGACGTGAATGCACACGTCTAATGTTAAAAAATGAGACGACTGTGAGGAGGTAGTTTATGCAGGCGGTCTTCTCTGCCGCCTTTATCATCAGCCTGTAACTGAGGGAACGTAAGATGACAGCAAAAATTGCCGGCAATAATTCAATGTAGATGCAATCTCGATGTTCACTGCATTGGCTTATTATTCCACAGCGGTCATTGTTTTCTATTAAAATCCATGGAGCTGTCACTTCAGGCTCTGCCCACATCCAGAGCTGGTTTTAATCACGGAGGAGAAATCCCCGAGCCGACTCTCCCACGACACCAAGACCTTGACCTCAGTGTGGATTCAGAAAATAATGAACATCCACTCTGCTCCGTGTCACGTGTGAGTCGGGTGGATGGGGATCTGCTGCTTGCTTGTTGCATGTCGGCCATGTTGGCTGCTTCACTTTCACCCTGTCGCTCACAGTCGTCCCGCCACAAGATGTGAAGGCTGAACGATATTGGAAAACTCTTCTTGAGTGATACTTTTTTTGTCTTACGGCGATATATAGATTTCAATCAAACAGTTACATACTTTAATTATTCGTGCCTTTGAGTCATTTTCTAAATCCAAATCTGAACCTCTCGTACTCTGATCACACACAGGAGGAGGGTGAGGTGGAAAAAGAGGAGGAGAAGCAGAAGGAGGAGGAGGAGGATGATGAAGAGGAGGAGGTGCCAGCGACCTGAGGTTCGACTCACAGGGTTTGCCTTGAACGTCACACCGCAGTACGTGTGACGGCAGCAGCCTGAACATTTCTCCATGCAGGGGAAACAAAGACTGCATGGTCTGGGATCAGAGGCAGCTTGTGTTTGTAGTTTGTTACTGACTCAGTGAGAAGACAGATAATTGTCGAAGAAAGAAAAAGAGAAAGTTAGAGTCCACGGCGAAGCACTCAAAGAACAGATCAAACACGACATAAAAGTATCTGTGCAAACTTTCTCTCCGTCTCTGCAGACATGACGAGCTGATTGGACGACTTTCAGAGACGTCCATATTCAGAACAGAAGTATTCATCAGAACAGAGTGGAGGGGGGGGGGGGGGGGGGGGGGATTAGACAGAGGCTGAGAGAAAACACATCTTTTGTTTTGCTGCACGACTCGAGCACCACTCGACGCTGCAGGTGGTTCTGACCTCACACGGGGAACCAATGCTAAAACTATTTCATCATCAGAAGCAGAAAATCTAATTTACCGTTTCTGTGTGAGGAGTGCAAATTTAAAGCTCGATCTCTGCAGAGAGAGAAAGAGCAGACATCTGATTTGCATTTGAGAGAAACAGTGAATTAAAGGTTCATGAATTCCACTTTTAATAGACTCTTCCTTTGCCGCGGTGGCTGTTCTGCATTTCTCTCTTTGTGAGTGTGGGAACAATTCAAAAACAAAAGCGCAGCACATTCCTAATAGGCAGAAAGGGATTTAGCCGTTTTCTGGGTTACGTCGGTGCCCTGTGTGTTTTCTGCAGACTGAAACAGAGACTTGTGAAACTCCTATTGTGCTTTATTAACTAGAAACTGCTTCATTATGCTGCCTCATTCAAACACACTGTGACAGAAGAGTCGGGCCGTGGATGTGGAGGATAATTAGGATTCAGGGGAAAAAAAGAGGATGCAGTTTGTTCTGCAACAAAAGGATTCAAATCAGACTTAACATTAAACAGAATTTTAATTATAAGTTATAATTAATGGCTTCTTATGACAGTTTAATAATCAACATGGACACGCGCTGAGACGCCACTCCGGCCTGGGCGGACGTCTTCATGAAGTGACTGCAGGGTGTTACGCAACCCGGTGGAGTGTAATCCACACTTTCATGAGTCACACAGGCCAAGTCAAGGCAGACGTCTCCGTGCTTCATGGCACAGCGTACGCCAGGAGATTAGTACACCTGCACTTTGTATTAGAGAGCTTATGGAGCAGCCTTTGTATTAATTCCCTGCTGCGATCACCATATTAGTTTCCCTGTTAATCCCGTCAGGAGGTGCCGAGCGGTGCACAGAGCCTGACAAAAAGAGAGCATGGAAGACATGAGCTGCTGGATCATGAGTTTTTTTTGTTGTTTTTTTTTGCATTCAGAGACGGTGAAAGATTCATTTTCACATGTTCACACTCAAGTGTCCCACTTGAATGTGAACATGCAGGCTTTATTTCCCCGTGTTATTGTATTGCATTGGTGGAAGTCGAGTCTGGGAAGTAGCTCTGATGTGCTTTCCGCTGACTGGATGGAAAGAGAAGAGCTCGCCTGAGGAGAATTCCCCGCAATGCTGCTGAAATTAGCAGCGATGCTAATTAATTCATGCACAAACCACCACAGAAACCTAATACACAGCCCGGAGAATAATCTTCAAGGGCATAAAAAAAAAAAGGTGATGCTTTTTTTTTTTTTTTTTTTTCTTACTTGAGAGAAGCTCATGAATAAAACATGACTTTGTGGAGGAGGAGAGGTTAACTCGAGGTTCTGCAAGTTCATTTATACAAGAATTGTGCTCACAGTCTGCAGACTTTTCACACTGAAATCTCCACAGACGATGAGCTATAGCTTGCCGTATCACAAGAAAAAGCTCTTCTCTTCTGAGAGGGAAATATGTCATGCAGTGGTTATGTTAGTCCTCATGGAGCGTCGCAGATTGATGCTCTGCACTGCTCTCAAACTGCAAAGAGAGAATATACGGAAGGTGTTACACGCTGAATACAGAGGGAGCAAAAAAGGGAACATTTGTGTGAAACATGACCGGCGTGTCTTCAACACGGCGGGCCAGGATGGATGTGGGGCGAGTTCATGTCGTACTCTCTGACACTAACAGAGGCAGGCGGAGAGCAGAAGGAGCTAAAACACTCCAGGTGATTCCCAGACCTCGTCCTGTGGTCACAAAGGAGAGCCATCAGGGTCCGTCTTCATCTCAGGCCCATTTAACGGTTCCTCTCTCTTTACTATTCCAACTGAGACGGGACTTCTATCATTTATAAAGCCTCTCCCAAACAGGTAGCATTCATTTAATAGCTAGCACGGGGTTGTAAATATGCAGCAGCCTGCAAAGGTGATGACTCGGACACCTCTCTGTCTCTTTCCTCTAAATCCCTCTCTCCGCTCTGCTCATCCATCTGCAGACGCCTTCCCATTACACATTCACATAAACTCTCTCACAGTGCATCCATTTTACAAGAGCGGCAGCAAACAAACGCCATAAAATTGTAACAAATGGAATCTGCATCGACGACACGCGGCGCTCTCCGGAGAATCACTCCGCCTATAAAAACAGGCAGCGCGCTCAGCCTCCGTTTGTCTGTGCAGCAGAAGCACACGGGGTAATGACACAGCCGTGTTCGAGAGCCCATCACAGGGACTCACTGTTTGAACCTCCACACTGACCCCCCCCCCCCCCCGCTAATTAAAAGAAGGGCTCAAAGAGACGGACCCTGTTAAAGCTGATTTAGACTCAAGCTCCTGGGAAAGAAGACAAAGCAATCTTTGATCATTTAGAGACTTTAACTGTACGGGAACAAAAAGGGATGTTTCACGTCGTACATATCCGAGTGCGCTCTCGTCACTGCAGCATGTTAAATAATAACCATGCTCTGTCACTTTCCTTCGTTAGAATGGGAGAGAAACATCTAATGGATTAATTCCTCGTTTCAGTATAAAGTTTCAGATTGGTTTTTTTCTTCATTTTGCCACTTAAAAGGACCAATCAGACGCCACAAGCCTCACCTCCTTCATATTAACACGCATGCTCCAAACTATAAAATAAAAACACATCTGCTTCTTAACTCCGTCGTTGGAGTGCTAAAAAAAAAAATTAAAAAAAAATTGTTCACCACAAAGACGAACCAACAGAAACAGGGATCAACATTATGACGCTGCGTTAGGCGGGGCAGGCGTTGCTGGGCAGAATAGGACTTTTAAAGATGGCCAAATGACGACTGTGCTGGACAGCAGAGTCGCTAATGCTGGTCACACACAGAGGTGTTACAACACGGCTCCACAGGAGAAACCTTCAGTGTCTGCATGAGACTCAACAGGTTGTCAGTTAAATGTTACGTACAGTAAAACACATCCACAGCGAAGTCCGGCGCTCGAAACTTAAAGACCCAGAAAACTGCAGAGGGCACAAAACACATTGATCACAGCGAGAGGAGGATTTAAAAAAAACCTTCCCTCTATTTCAGAACCCGTCGGAAAAACACCAAGAGGGTGAGAGACGGAGCATGTGTCCACGCTCCGAGCGTCAGATAAGTGGTGGAGGACGTGGAGGCGGAGACTAACGTGACGCATGAGAAGGAAGAGAAGGAAGTGTCGGACAGAACAACACGAGCTGAGGCCTCCAACAGGTTCATCAGCTCGAGACGCATGAGAAGGAAGAGACGTTTGTTTGTGATCAGATAATTAGTGCGCTCATTAGAAGGTTAGTGCCCTGAACGCCGTCACGCTGCGAGACGATGGCTAATTGATCCTGGAATATTACAGCCAAAGTGTCGGACAGAACAACACGAGCGTTCATCAGCTCGCCTAAACGTTTAAAATGTGACAGTGACAGTAAACGCATCTCTTCTCACTGTTCAGGGGTCAAGTGTGTTCTTGGACTTTGATGTGAATTTTCAGTAACGCAGCTGAACATGAGACACAATGAGAAGGGAAAAATATTTTTGTTTCTTGGAGCTCGATGTGAATTTAAGAATATTGATAAGCACGGGCTTATTGTGATTTCACACACGTACAAACAGAAGCTTCATTCAGCTGACGTGTGCGACGTGACGCAAGATGCTCGAGGCCACTTTCTTCTTTTCAAAGAAGGTTGGAGACGCCACACACACACACACACACACACACACACACACACACACACACAGGTGCTTAAATACATATACAGTATGTATAATGTATATAAATATAGTTACATTTATTTTAGCATAATCTTGATTCAAACAACCAGATTTCATGCAAGCAAACAAATATGCTATTCCTCCATCACATGCACAGAGCACACTGTTGAGGCCACGTCCCCTACATGCCACGCCCCCTACATGCCACGCCCTCTGCATGCACAGACTATAGAAGCCCGTGGACTACATAAAGTGAAGTATGTTTGGATTATATGAGATAATGTACTCTGATGTTAATCTGTTTAAATGTTCTTTTTATTGTAGTCTTTTGCAGAGTCTGCTTGAGGCGTTTATAAATCCAGAGATAATTCACTCCGAGGAAGAAGACTGAGCGGCACTTCAGCTGAACACACAAACCTTGGATGAGTCCAGATTAGCACACTGTTGTCATCAATTACACAGACTGTGTGTACAGTCAGTGGTAAATAGTAAGTACATAAACGGACAGCTGCGGATACGATCACAGACATCCGAGTCTGAGCGCGCTCACAGCGGACTAATTCATCCTCATCTCTCCCTCGCACTGTATCCTGCAGCAGAGCGGCGCGGGCGCAGGAAGTCGATTCACGCGGGGGAAATCTACGGTGAATCTTAAATAGTTATTGACAGCCCTCCAGTTGGTAAACGTCTCTCGTAGCCCAGAATTGATCGGCGGATGCAAATAGCGCTGCAGCTATGAATGTTTGATAAATGTCGGGTCGGGGCCGAGCGCAGGGTGAAGAGTTCAGAGGTTTAATTTGCAGGGGGAGGCGCCGGCCGTCCCCCGGGCTCCTGTTCAAACTGCAGCCAGGTCCAAAAGGTTCGTCTGTCTGCGAGCATCGATTTGCAACAACATACTAATGTGTTTATCAATGTGCCAAAGTAGGTATAAAGATTAGATATAAGCAGATGATAAAATAGCTGTGAGTGATTAATCCTTTGATTATGTCACTTCCTCTTCCGCTCTTTCACCCCTGCAAGCTTGCACCTTTCTTTATTTATTATTCTAAGATACGTCCATCCATTTCTTTCAGCCTGATATAAAGTGCATATCACAAAGCCCATGCTGTACTTCCATAATGGCAAAGCTTCAAAGCAAAGATTTGATCAAGGAAATAGCCTTTTTAATATTCAATAGAGGCTCCAAGCACGATGAAGGATGGAGAGTAGCCCCCCCCCTTTAATCCTTTACTGTCCGGTCCACTACATGAAGACAAACGCTGCGTGCATGACACTGTGGAGAGTGGAAGAGGACTGGGATCCACCCACACTGTCCTGGCTGCAGAAAGGAGTTTGGCAGTGAAGTGGCCTGTCGAGTACAGCAGGAAGCGTCTTTAAAAACCTCTCACTGAAGCGGCTTTATCTCGTGCGTTATTAGTGGAGATGACAGCGGGAGGATTCTGCTTTAAGGAGTAATTTGGTCGGCCCTCTCTGACTTTAAACCTGAAGACACGCCGATTAGCAGCTCATATTCTCCCTCATTATTCACGTCAAGCTCCATTTTCACACAAAGTGGTTTCAAAGAACGCAGATTTTTAAAGAGTTACGTCATCAGTCGGCTTCTTTTCCTGACTCCTATTTGGTTGATGCATTTGATTAGACGTTACAGAGAAAGAGCGGATACGAGCAGCCTTCCTTTATCGGTGGGAACTTGACATCGTGGCGCACGCAGCGGACTCCTCTGAAATCCCTCCCTCCATGAAATCAATTAGAGACACATCAGCGCTGTCTGAGCCACCGGAGGGAGAACGCTCTCCTCTCTGTTTCACACTTCTCTCTCATGCTAAGAAGGAAATTACAAACCAGCCTATCAGCTGATCAATGAATGAGATGCACGGATTACACCAGGACGGACTGTCATTATCTCTATTATCTATTTTGGGATCAAGTCAGCAGCGTAAAGCTAGCTACACACCACACCGTTTTCAAACTTTAACCGATTTAAGAAGACAGACTTGAAGAACGATTTTTAATCAATCCTCTGAACGCACACATCAGACACCTCGGCGCCGCACACACACGCCTGCAGTGTGTTTGTTAAGAGCACACAAAGATACGAGATCGCACAGAAGCTAGCACGATCAAACGTGACAAACATGCAGGACGGTCGAATTCGTGGTCTGTGCTGTGTGTGTGTGTGTGTGGGGGGGGGGGGGGGGGGGCCGTCTGCTGCAGCGACCTGATCTGAGCTCGATTACGTCTCATAATTCAGCTGTAATGGCAAAAAAAGAAAAAGGTTAAAAACCTGCATATGAAACAAAGCTGATGAATTGCACAAAGAGTCGGAGCATTGTTGGAAAGGTCAGCGACTCCGATGACATTTCTGAGATTTTGTAAAGAACTCACTGATGCACGGCGAGCTCTCACAAACGTGCGACAACAACAACACGGCGTCCTGCAGAGTGGAACATGTTCGCTAATTGATAGCAACCCCCCATTTTCATCTACTTTCTGAGAGTGTGTGTGTGTGTGTGTGTGTGTGTGCTCGGATCACAGCTGAGGCTTTAATTGCTCGATTGATTCGGTTTGGACTCGTGGATCTTCTGATCGTTTCAATAAAAACCGGCTCAGAGGGTTTTGGACTGTGTGAGCTTCTCACACCTGCTGGTCACATGATCCCATCCTCTCCGTCATCAGCTGATCACAAAGCAGACTGATGGGTCATAAACTACGTGCCACGCCGACCTTTCAATGATAAAAAATAATCCGATGAAAAGTTGAGAAAGACGACACACGATCTTCGTTTCCAGTTTTTAAAGACGAGCTCTTAATACAGAACTCCATCTCTCACATGACGGAGTGATTAAAGCACCCGATCGTCCCTGCAGGGAGGTCGATGAAGACGTGAATAAAGACGACCTATAATGAGCCAGCGATGATCCTCATGAAGACACACCCACATCCACATCACGGCTCCAAACGGGAACAACCCCCGCCACTTTACGAGCCGTGACCGAGCAGACACTGACGGGAAACTTCGGCTGGACTTGGACACGTACGCGTTTGACCCGTGCTTCAGGACAGAAGGAACATTACACCCCGTGCATGGATGAACACATCACTATTATCCCACGAGCTCTCACTGTCACCTCGCTCACCTCCTTTTGCATTCGCAGAGCCGGATTTTCCTATTAAGGGAAGTTAATAACTTGCCATTACTCTGAAAATTTCAACCTCAGCAAAAAGGCCGCTCGGCCAACATGAACACACCAACATGCTCTGGATGAAGCACTCGTGCAGTGTGTGACCTCCTTCCACATTCCCCTATAATCTGCAAACTTTGATTAACTGTAATTAATACTCCATTCTTGCTGCCAAGTGAAGGAGGGCACGGTCATTTCATCAAATTTAGTAAGAGCCAGGGGTAAAATTAACTCTGGATTTGCTCCCTCACTGGAGCCATTTACTTTTTAGAAGTCGCTCTTGGAGGGAAATGTGAGGCAACCCAAAGTCTCCTCTGGTGCTACCATGTCCTAGAAAGTACGACGCGCCTCGCTACACGACCATGAAAGTGAGAGCCTGAAGTTTAAAACGAGCACGAAGAAGATTATAATAAATACAGCAAAAAAAAAAAACATGATTCAGCTATTTACTCAGTGGAGGAAGAAAAACAATAAAATGTCCTTTAAAGCAGGGTTTCTTAACCTTTTTGACCTTGGGGCCCAACATTTTCAGGGCAAGGTAGTCTGGGGCCCAATCGAGTGAATGGTTCTGATTTAACTTTTGCGGTCATTTTTATTTAATAGCTATTTGTGTCACTATGTTGTAATAATGAATCCTGTTCTTCATTTGTATGTTTTTTAATCAATATATAACCTATACATAGGCTAATTATGCATAAAACCTTGCACAAGTTAAGATCATTTAATTAATTTTGCTCATATAAAATCATGTTTTAGTGCATGTTTGTCAAATAAGTAACACAATATAAACTTAGCAACAAAAGCAATAACATTAGGTGCTCAATGAAGTTAGGTAGATGTGTTGAAATTAAAATGAGCATTCTGTTTTGTGTAGCGCTGCCCCCCCGTTGCTGTCATTATTTTTTCGTTTTAAGAACCTCTCCATGACGTTTCCATTCAGATTCAGGCCCCGTTTACACGGAGACGCTGTGACAGTAAGACGAAACATTTGGACATGCGCAGTAGTCGACAACAAACAACAATGGCGGCGGCTATGTGCAGCAGCTATTCGCGTTGCATCGTCTTTTAAAACAGAACCTTGATATGATACATCGTGTATGTCGCCGCCAAAAGAGCAACGAACACCTGCAGCAAATAGTTCAACCTTTACCCGAGCACAGGGCGACCATATGCAGCATTTAGGTAAGACCTGGGAGAACTCGCCGCTAAACAGGATGTTGTGGAGGAAGTGGTTATACTGCTGAGTGTCGCGCGTGTCGCGTTGTAAAGTTCCACTATCGTGGCAGTATCATCTAACTGATGATACTGCCTCTGGTGGTCGGAGAGTATACTGCAGGCCAACGATCACGGCCCTTACGGCCCACAGATGCAAACATATTATCCCCTTGCGGCCCTGCAGGTGGCGCTCGCGGCCCTTCGAAGGGCCGCGGCCCTATGGTTAAGAAACCCTGCTTTAAAGGATATTCAACCTTTGAAACATGAATCTGTTTTGACTTTGGGTCATACATGTAGTAGATATGTGAAATGCATTTTTAAGTTGACACCTTCTTCACCAAGAAATAGAAGAAAGTGTCAATATGGAGGATGTTGCTTTTAGAGTCAGGCAGTGAGGCTCCGCCCAGTGAGGTGGCAGTGAGGCCCCGCCCACTGATCTATAACACATACAGAGGAGGGGCAGGATGCACAACCATTCAACAATGCTTCCAGGTTTCTAATGATATAAAGCTTCATGCAAATAGTGAAGTATACTTACAGTATTAATGTAACTCTTCATCCTCATCATCATCCTTCATTTCCGGTGTTCTGATGTCCTCCGCCCTGCTAGCATCCATTGATTCCTCTTGATTTTGTGCGATAAGCAGACTAGAAAATATCAATAATAACATACTGCGATGAAAAAAACACGGAGGAGGAGGAGCCAAGTGAAACATGAAAATATTTAATAAACAAATCCGCTCACAAAAAGTGTCCAAATAAAGTTCATAAAGAAAAGAAAACCGAGGAGACAAAGGACAGACTGTGATGAACCGGGTGATCAGACGCAGGTGAGACTAATGAGACAGGTGAGGACAATCAGAGTAATCAAGACAGGAGGGGAAACACAGAGAGAGACAGGAAATAAGACAACACTGAGAACTACAAAATAAAACAAGGAAGACTGGAGACACAGAGGAGGATGAGATTACAAAATAAAACAGGAAACACAAAACGATCAACAGAGAAACACTAAAACTGAACAAGACAACAACCACGACATGTACGGTCGATGACACACACACACACACACACACTCACACACACACACACACACACACTCACACCTTCATCCAGGTGGATGGTAGAAATACAGCGACAGGCTATGGGAAGAACTTCACCCTCTCAGGCGGAAACAGGAAGTGTGCGTTACCATGGTTTCTCAGTGGCGTCTTGTGTTTTTTTGTAATTAAAAATGTAACGTTCAGTGAATTTATTGTGATTTCATGCAACAGGTTGTCTTAAACGAATGCACAGACAAGCATACAGAGCAGCAAAACGGTTATTTTTGGTTGTCGCCTAAATCAAGTTTCTAATTGAGATTTGACAAAAACATGAAAAGTAGAAAAATAAGAAATTAATGTGAAGAGTTGAGAAGTTGTCTATTTCTTTAGCTACCAATCGGAGGGGTAGTGGGGAGGGGGAGGGTGTCGTGGCTGGTTTGAAAAAAGACCCTTTGCATTTCCAGCATGGAGACCGCCATCGATGGGACTCCAGCGCCCCCTGCAGGAACACACAGGGGACGACACTCAGGCTTCCTCCAGTATAGTCTATGATTCATGCCAAGAACAAGAATTTTCCAAGCATTGATTCTTACATTCAAATATTTAGTTTTTATAAACTTTCCTCCACTACAGTTCGTGACCTTGAGCCGCTGTGAGTCCATCGTGACACTGCAGAACAAATTAAACTGGTGCCCGTTCCCATGCTCCGACATGCTCTGACTGTTCCTGATCGATATGAAGAGAAGAGAAGAAACGGAGCAGTGTCGACTTCTGCACGTCTCGCTCCACTCCAGAGAACCCCCCCCCCCCCCCCGAGCTGTCAATCACACGGCTGTGACTGGAAGGCCGCACACAGCAGGGGAGCACAGCCTTGTGTAGATACAGTGTGTGACGTCTAAATTAACCACATGTACAGTTCAGAGGTGTGTGTGAACCAGATGTGCTCATCGTGCTGAGCGTCATAAGAATGATGATACTTTTATTAAACACTTAATAATGGAGGATTTCCATTAGGAGCAGAGGTGTTGCACCAGATTCAGAAACACTTCCTGTATCCTCGCCGTTAGTGCACGCGTCCTCCGAGCGGGCAGCCCAGGTTTAAACCCGACCTGGGGCATCCCCCACTCTCCCTCTGATTTCTGTTTGAGACTCTGTTTCTGACTTTGCTGCTTTCAAATCAACTCGAGCGGCTAAATGCTAACTGCTAACTGCTAACCGCTCATTAGATCTTGACATAACAGCTGAGCGATCAGGAAGTGGTGCCCCAAGCTCTCTGGCTTTAAACAAGATATGCTTCATCATATTTTCTGAAAGGAACTTTTAAATAACGACTCAGAGAAAAAAAAAAAACAGATAAACTTTTCTGATTGTTCCCTCGTCTGCCATGATTAACCTTCGTGTGAACTAAAGGAAGAGAAGCATTCAAAGGTTTCTGCATCAGTGAAATAACCTTGAAGCTGAGATATTTCCTCCCTCCTTCTTTATTGGCAGCTTTTCCTCATTCTCCACCGTGAACTGTTACTCGATCATTATTCGTGTTTAAGGCTGTTTAAAAGACAAGAGGAGACAGAACCTATCCATTCTGCTGATCTTTGTTTAGCTCGTTCCAGCCCCCGCTAATGATGATAATTGAAGACAGAGCCGCCTGGGCTGTAATTTGGCACACCCCCGACTCATTAATCTATTCTTCTTACACTCAGATTAATGTGCTGACGGTGATCCCCGTGACCTCTGGCGTGCAGGGATGTCTGTCACGTGATCAGGTCATGCACACGCCTCCTCCCGCTGCAGACCACAGCGCCACGGACGACGGCGCGATAATCTGAGCTATGAGCGAGAAACTAGAATGAGGAATGTGATGCATCTGCGGCCGGCTGCCAAGCGGAAAATAAAGATGTAATTAGAAAGTAAAATGAACGCAGCTCAGCTACTGTACACAGATTTTATTGTGCATCCCACAGAGCACACACACACGCACACACACACACACACACAAACAAACAGCTTTGTGCTCCAACAAACAAAAATCAATACGGATTCCTCACAGCTTATCAAACACGATCGCTTTGGATTTTGGACAGGAAGGCAGTTGATTTGAATTGAGTAAACCCCGATTCAGCGTCAAAGCAGTCAGAGTGCTACCTCTGCACGCCTCGAGACAAATACTCACAGAGGCGACAGAACGTGTTCAGGACACTGAAACACAGTGTGTTGTTGCCACATGTCGCTCCCTCTCTGATCCCGGGTTTACGACTCGGGCTGCACAGATTCGGCGTCTAATGGGGGCTCTGATGCCGAACGCTGAGACGCTGGCACAGGGATGATTTATAGTACAGTAGTCGGTGGAGGTGTGCTGAGGCTGTGCCACCCGGGGAGATGCCTTCCATCACATCTCATTTGCATTCACTCGATTCCTGCGCTGGCGATGACTCACAGCGCTAATGAGGCCCCCACAGGACAGGAGAGCGTTCAGCTCACTGTAACGCTGCTGTTTCATCCCTCGCTGCACACACACACACAGGCTGCACATGCACCAGGCTCTATTTGATCTGTCAGGGTACACGACCACGCTGAGACGCTCCTCTGGTTGCTAAGGGTCATTTTACGGTAAACAAGCGGAACACCAATCCTCCGAATGTCACATTTCGATGTCTCGTTTCACCACGTCGATAACGTGTTTTGTCTGCGTCAAAGCTGTGATGATTATTCAACGTCAACAACACAAACCTGCATTTCAGTCATAAATATGCATCAAAGGTGGGAGGTGTCCTCATGTTCTGAGAGAGAGATCTGTTGTTTTGAGCTCTGCCTTTATAAAATAGGACAAAAAAAGTAGCTTGAAGCGAGACACAGCATGACTTCAGTCCATGAGCAGCAGGTAGCGTCGGCGCGTTGCTCTCTGATCTCGGCTCCTGGAAGCCTCACAGTCATACACTTTAAACTTTAAGCAAAAAGTGACATGAAGGAGCCCAAAACACAGTTCTCCTTTTTCCCTTCGACTCCTAACTCGTCAACCTGCTGACTCATTAAACACGAGAGGCGAAAACATATCTGAGAGATTTGAAATACTGAACCAAACAGGTACAGGAAGTTATTTAATAATCAATCATTACATGTTTAAAAAGTATTTAAGTACATTTGACATTATTTACAATGTACAATTAAAAGGTTTCATATTCTGTAAAATCTCCTCCATGTTCTTCGAACATGTGTCTCTAGTCTCCAAACCCTCTGATGATGAGAAAAGTCCGTCCTCTCCACGTCTCAGAAAATGTGTGCTCAAACAGGCCGTTTGGAGATTTTCCCTTCATGACATCACAAAGGGCAGTAGCCCCTCCCCCAGGTGGGTGACACTCCCACAGCTAGGTGTTTGTTCTGCCCTCTGAGTCTGCCTTCTCACCGTAAACAATAGGACATGGAGCCAGAAAGCAGCGAGTACACCCGAGCCCTTCCAGAGAGGGGGCGTGGTCAGACACAGCTCATTTACATATTTAAAGCTACAGACACAGAAACAGCCTGTTCTGAGCAGGGCTGAAATAGAGGGGTTTATAGACATGATCAAATACAGGATCAGAGTGGATTTACAACAACACACTTCACACACATGATGAAGAGGAGCGAGGACACTGATTTCACCTGAAGAGGAGGAGGAGATCATGTGACCTTTAAAAAACGTTCACTTGAACTAATTGTGGACTTCTTTTTCAACATCGTTAAATGGAAAAAGGCTTACCGGGGAGGCTGTAGTCCTGGGATCAGACTAATCCAGATTTATGGACACAAAATATTCTCGATCCTTTTTTTCTTCTCTCATTTCAAAATCCTTTTTCGTTATTTGCAGATAAGATTTCATCCTGTTCTTTAACTTTATTGCCATCACTTTTAAACAAAGTTGGCCCTCGAGTAAGTGTCTTACATGATGCTCGTCATAACCTATGGAGGCGTCTGGAAGGCACGTGTTTCCATGGTAATCTGTTTGTGCTTGATGTGTTTGCATCTTCTCAGGAATGTGCAGATAAAAACCTCAGCTTGAATAAAGCTTTTTATCTGAAGCCCTTGGTACATTTAAAGGGCACTTAAAGCCTGTTTTCCATGGCTACCCAGTGATTGTTTCTCCGACAGACACACACACACACACACACACACACACACACACACTCACACAATACACCACATGCACTGTTGTTGGATTAGTTTACATCTTCTTTAAGAGAAATGAAAACCAAAGTGTGTCATTGAGTTGTGCAGGGACGCTGGCTGCCTACTTATCGTCTTCACCTTGTTCCTTTCATTTCTTCATCCTTCAAACAGATCACCCACACACACACACACTGACGTCCCTCCTCACAAACACACACACACACACACACACACACGAACAGTGCTGAATATTGTCTGCAGAGCTCTAAAAACCAAAGGAGAGGAGCCTTTTGTCCCCTGAGTTTTTCGTGATGTGTGGTTTGAAGTGGCTCAGAGGGAGAAGAATCCTGTGAAGAGGAAACTCATCTCGTCTTCTGTGTTTGCTCTCATCTCACTTCTTCAGCGCTGTGCATCATTTTCCGGAAATAGTAACATTCACACACTTAGTTAATCCTCAGAAAAGCGAGTGCACACAGGCTGCACGTATCCTGCTGAGGATGAATTATTCAAAGGGAAACTTCTTTCCTTGAGTTTGGATGCTTCACATGGGCAGACATCACAGGAGGGGGGGGGGGGGCTGCTGTGGTTAGTGATGTCACTAAGCAGGAGTGATGTTATGTTTGAGCATGAACACGTTGAGTCATGTCTCCTGCAGTATTCATCTGATGTAGAAACAGTCGAAGGAGTCTGACTGCACGAAGCCTCGATGTTAAAGCTGAGACCGTAAATCCAGCCGCTTAAAGAGCGGCTCATTACACACACACACACACACACACACACACACACACACACAGTCAACATTTTATTGAGGTGCTGCAAACATTAATTAGTCATTTATTCGTCTCTGTTTTCGATTCTCATTGATGAACTTATTCCCTTATATTAAAGTCATAACTGCATCTTATATCATGGATTAGTTTTAATGATATTTAAGCCTGTAAGCCTGATCAGATGTCCACTGGGATTCTGCAGAGATAAACATGTTTACGGGCAGACTTGTATATTATATTATATATATATATATATATATGTTGTGAGGCCAGCAGCAATCACTGACATTTACATCAATAACTTTAAAGACCAGCTTCACTGCAGCCACGACGGAAACACTTAGAGATCAGAGTGTTTGTGAGAGACGCTCCTGCAAAGAGCGTGAATCTTCTAAAGGCTGCAGCGTGAGTTTAGGGAGGGTTCACACACACACTGGTCTTAAAAGAGATAAAAGCAGGGCCTAGGTATTAAACAGTAATCTGATCCTATGAAAGAGACACGATGGAGGCACTTATAGAAGTGTGAATGTCAAAGTTAGAATCAGCGAGACGATAACGAGCTCTGGGGCGAGTCTGTTTGTGAAACGTGAAACTTCATCACCAAACACACCACAGACTCTGGGAGGTCTCATTCTGTCTGTACCGACACTCATCTTCCACTTTCTCTCCTCCTCTCCCCGCTCGGCCTGCCCTTCTCCGGCGGATATCAACAGGATGTGTTGACTCCGCTCAGTAACGGGACGAGCAGCAGGAGCCTGGAGGAGGAGCGGCGCTGCAGTCTATTCTGGGCCTTTTTGTTTAACCCAATTACAGAGCGGCGTTGTGCTGACTGAAGCAGCAGCAGTCAGGTGAGGTGCGTCCGTTAAAAAAGTGGGACAGCGGCGTTATAGAGATGGAAGAGTGAAGGCACTGAAAAACAATAAGAGGCTGCTGATACAAGGAGAAAGAAATGATTTACACACACAGAGCCGGAGCGTGCAGGATGAAAAGGCGGAGTCAGGTCAACGCATGACAGCGAGCGACGCCTCTCTTCGACCTTGGCCTCTATCTGTGTTACCGCTTCAATCTGCCAAACAGTCTCAGGGCGAAGCAGACATCTTTCCACATCTTCATCGGCCTCAGAATAAATGTAAGTCCTGAGATAAGCCTGGCTGCCGTGACAATGAAAGCACGAAGCCGGAAGATAAACGAAAGCACAGCAGAGCCACCTGAGGCCCCGTCGACTGAAATCAGCCGGCTTCAGAGTTTTTCTCTGCAGGTAAATGAGGTAATCATGTGCGAGCGTCCGCAGAGAGAGGCGGGAGATAAAGAGCCGGCTGCCTGTGGGAGGCTCTGCTTTGAAAAGAATCCATCCATGAGCTGCTGAGTTTAACGCTCTTCTTCTCCCCCGGCCTCCGCCCTCCAGACAGCTACTCCGCCGCGCCGCTGACGGAGGAGACGCGACGGCGTCTTCTCTGCCTCTCTTTTGTCAGTTTGTCTCTGTGCGATCGTCTTCAGTGTCTCTGCTTTCTCTCACACAGCTCAGATATGAATCACTTCTCCCCCTGAGCGTCGCACCGCTCCTGTGAGACCGAGCCCCATCATTTCATCTCAAATGAACTTAATTTAATCTGAGAGCCGGCGTGTAACTAAGAGACACATTAACTCATCTTACAGAGATTCTGTGTGAGCTCTGAGAGGATCCTCCGTCCTCTTTCTTCTGCTGAGCGTACCTCATGAACCAGGCGTCGTATTAAAAGAGAGAGATCAAGAAAATGGATTATTAGCGGAAACCTTGCAGCAGAAAACCTGGAAAAAAATAAACAAATCTGAGCTCCCAAAACCAAAGATGTGAATCAGGAAGACCACAAGCCGAAACACGCCGGTCTAATAAAGTTCTGGTCCAGACTTACTCCGCGCTCCTTGGAAGTTTGTGAAGCTCGTCACAGCGTGCTCTGCTTCTTCAGCGGTCGTGAGGTTTGATCACTTTCTCTGTCAGAGGTGGGAAAGGATTGGAGATGAGATCCTCATTCCAGTCTGTGGTTTTTGGATCGTTTACTCGAGTGGACGCACAGACGGTTCAGTGAAGGAACCGTCTCCTGAGGTGAGACGTAGAAAAGAACGACGCAGCCACGACGCTGTGATGTTTCTATAATCCAGTGCACAGAGAGACATGAACCGTAGTTATCGCCTGATTGTTTGAGACTCAGGAATCCTCCGGCCTCCTCGGCGTGGACAAACGCGTCGGTGTCACGGGGGCTTCTGGGAAATCATTAATGTTCCAGGTGACGCTGAGCGCTGCGGGCGGCAGATGTGGGGACTTGTTAGGAACTTTATCTGCCATTGTACCCTTCAACAGACTTCACTCCTAATTAGGTCTCCATGGAGACGGCGAGACATCTGGACTCTTTGCTGATGAATGAACTGAATCATGTCCTTTCACACACACACACACACACACACACACACACACACCTCTTTATCTCCACCTTGTTAAAGTAATATCACACTAATGGCATGCAGATATCTGTCACATGCAGCCTGTTGGAGCTTTAACTCCATCTAGTGGACGTTTTTATATTGCATGCGGGAGAAAAAAAACCCCCACACACTTCTGCATTGCACACACTGCAGCAGCATGACCGTCGAGCTCCCCCTGTGAGCTTTTTGTTCCACATTCATGCTGCACACAACACCAGTCCTTCCTGCAGCATCAATCCGCCCGTCTCTCCTCCGTGCGTCGACTCTGCATCTTTCTGCAGACGTGTCATCGACTGCTCAGCGTACAGGTTGGAAGCTGTCGTTGGTCCGAACGGCCACAAAATGTCAAAATCGATGGAGCAGTGAGGAGCTCAGTGGACGATGAGGCGGGGGAGTTTATCTGATCAGATACGGAGAGACTGCACATAAAGAAATACTCACGGGAGCCATTAGTTGTAAAGGTTAAATGTTGTCGTAAAAAGGAGATTTTAAAGCTGCATTAATCAATGTTTTTATAAAAATAATGGCCACTTTATCCAGTGCAGAGTGAGAATGTCTCTCGTGGTGGAGAGGAGGAGAGTTGACTCTGCACTTTCTTCAGCCCTTGTTGGTGTAAAAATAACAGCTTTCAGATCTTTTTCTGGCTGCTGAGCTCGGGTGAGGAACGCCACAGTGTTTGGCAATTTTCTCTCAACTCAATTTTTCGGTAGTTTTGGAAGTGGGTCAGCGCAGGATTAGACTCCATCTCGGCCTCATTGGAAGTTGTGAAACAGAGCTGCGAGGCCTGGAGCTGGCAGCTGCAGATTCTGTTTGGTGAGGCTTCTGCTCCGGCGGTTTACACACCCGTACACGTTACCTGACGTTGAATGGGACTCACAGAACCCAGGGGAACACATGAGCCAGACTTCAACATACAACTGGAGCAAAAGTTGACCTTCTGCAGGGAAGGAAATAACTCCAAGTGTTTACCCTCAATATGAGGCAAAGTAAAGACAAAGGAGGGACTGACGAATCCTGTCCAACGTGGATCCAATCAAGAACCTTCTCTCTGTGCTCAGCGTGTCATATTCAGATTTACATGCACACATGTATTTAAAGGCTCCTGATAGGTCCACTGAGCTCCGTGTTTAACGTGAAGGGAAGATGTGTGGAGGACGATGATGCTGCACTTCATCAAACAGACTCTTTAAAAAAAAAAAATCTCTTTTATTCACATTTTAAAGCTGAAAAACATTTACAGTTAAAGTACCGTGAGAGAGAGAGAATCACGAACATGAGGAATGATTACAAGGAAAAACATTTCAGGACATTTTAAAGACTAATAAGTGAGTGAGTCTAAAAATAAATAGAATAAGAATCAAAGTGGACGTTCAGACGTGGAATGTATTTTAGTTGAGCACTGAGGTAGATGTGCAGTTTAAAGTCTTTTATCTCCCTGTGAGACAGAATCAGAGCATAAAAGCATCGAATCCACCCTGCAGACCGCATAAAGGCACAAAAGAAGGAATGATGTGTTAAAGGAGCAGTATGTAACTCTGACCCCTGCTGTTTCAGATAGGTACTGCAGTCTGATTTTAAACCTAACCTCTCTCCATGTTTCAAAAGCATCTCCAACATTGATCCTAGTTTGAGCAGCTTTCTGCTGCTGGAGCTTATTAGAAACATGCAGAGGCTTTTTAGCTCGGGTACAATCACTTCTATCTGAAGCAGTTCCACTGCCCGCTTCCATCGCTGCAACACCTGTTCACCTGATAACTGCTCTCATATCTGGCAAACCCAGGGGCGTCCAAAACGGCCTTCAAAGCCCCGCCTACCTTCTCTGGTCCAATCAGATCCAGAGCATTCAGGAGCAGAATCTAAAGTTGGAAGGAGGACATACTGGCTGCTGCATTGTTAAAGAGAAGTTTCCTTCATGATCACAGAGGAGGCTTTCAGTCAGTACATATCTTACACATCGTTTCTTGATTTCAGACAGTCTCACTGTAAACAACACAGCTCTTCATTTACACGATCCTTCGGGCAGTGACGTTGATAAAGTGCTCACAAGTGAACTGTGGTCATTTCGTATCAAAGAAAAATAAACTCCTCGTCCAGCGGTGGCACTCGGTCTTAAAAAAAAAAAAAAAAAGTACCCGTGTCATAAAAAAATAAGACATCAGCACAAAGTAAAAGCAGCTGACAGCAGTTTGGAGAGATGGAGACAAAGCTGCAGCCTGAAGCAGAAGAAGAAGAAGAGAACATAATCTACTTTAGATTCTTTTCTACCGTCTCAGAGGAATCTTTAGGGGAAACATTGAGGCAATAAAAATGTCCTTTAAATGTCTTGTCTTCTTCTTCTTTAAATCCAGTGAAGGCAGATTTAATCTGACAATATGTCATACAAGAGGAGGTACAGTAAGTCACAGACTTATTTCAGTACAAGTTTTCTTCAGCCAGGGAATCTGAAAGAAGAAGAAGAAAACAGAATGAGTGAAAGGGGGCTTCAGTTTGTGTAACCTTCAGAGGTCGTGCAGAGGTCAGAGGAGGAGGATTACCTTGCTGGAGGACTCTCTGCATGTAGCGGTTGAGTTGATGCAACTCAGTGTTCGTGTCATGGCGTCCCAGCTGCAAACTGAAGGGATCCATGAAGGTCTCGGCAGGCAGCAGCTCCTCGTGGAGGCTCGGGGGGGGGGAGACCGGGAGGAGCTCCTCGTGGAGGCTCGGGGGGGGGGAGACCGGGAGGAGCTCCTCGTGGAGGCTCGGGGGGGGGGGAGACCGGGAGGAGCTCCTCTTCTCTCCCGCTGCACAGCAGAGCCGACTGGAACCCGGGGGACACGAACCCCGGGTTGGCTGCGTTCAGGTCTTTGAGGATGCTTTCGAACAAGCAATCATCGAGGACCTGCACATTCTTCAGAGGAAGAGGAGCGGCGGGAGGAGGCCAGTCACACGTGGTTGTAGGTTTGGCCGTGTTTTGAAGCGGGTTCAGGGAGTGACACGCCGCGAAGCTGCTCGCCAGAGAAGAAATCTGCTGAGCCAGGATGCTGATCTCTGCCTGCTCCCGCTCGCTGAGCTCTGACTCTGAGCAGGAGGGAGACCGGTTGGGGGTAAGAAGACTGGAGTGCATGGGCAGCACAGGTTGGGGGACATGCTGCACATGCACGTTGCTGCCCCCTTGTGGCTGCTGGAGGAGGCCGAGGTCCTCTTGGTGAAACACGCAGTCCACTGAGCTCTCACACATTTCAGACACAGACAGGCAGTCTGGGACTAAGCGAACGTCTGATGCACAAGTTTGGAAATCAAATGTGGGCGATGAGGAGGAGGAGGAGGAGGAGAGAGGAGTGAGGGCGATGAAGGCTGCATGCTCAAAGGATTGTTCGGCGGCTGAAGGCGGCGAGCGGTGACAGGTGAACGCTGCCTCTGGGAAGGAGCACTCAGGGGAGGACAGCAGCTGATCTGTGTAGCCATGCACGTCCATCAGGAGGTCACGGCTGAGCTCCTCCTGCTGCAGAGAGGAGCAGGAGGAGGAGGCGGGGCTGTAGGGAGGGGTGAAGAGTGCCAGACTGTCACCTGAAAGAGCAGGTGAGCCGTCGCCTCGGGAGGCGGCGCGTGCCACAAAGTGAGCGTCGCTGTCGGACTCCCTCGGGGCTCGGGCACTTTGCCCCTCACTTTGGCTGTCAGACGTCCTCCGCCTTTTAAAACATTTAGCGCCGCTGTGAGTCTGAGGCGCGTGTTGAGCTGCGACGTGGCAGGACGCGGATGGTCTGAAGGCTTCGCTGCTTATTCTCTTCTGCAGAAATCTGGCCTCTGTTTCACTGCACATAAAAAACAAAACAACAAAGTTAGTGTTTGCAAGTTGGAAAACTTTTCTTGCGCTGTCATCTCCGCGCTCCTGGAAAAGTTACGTTGTTGTTGTTGGTTTTTTTTGTACCTGATGATGACGTTTGTGCAGCTCATGCCCTGAGAGAGCTTGTTAGCCTGAATGTAGATCCAGGGCCATGACAGATCTTTGCACTGCAGCCGGAGCACCATCTCTACCCGCAAGCCTTCGTCTGCGTGCACTGGACGGGACAGAGGGAGAGACATTCAGGGTTATTTGAATGCACACACAAACAATGCACAGAAAGAAATCAGAGCGGTGCCTCTGCATGCGGAGGAGACAAAAGTTCACATCTTCTTGCTCAACGACAACGACAACGTCTCAGGTCAAAGGATTAACTTTCTCTTGGACGTTTCTATCAGCTGTTTGTGTGCAGACAAAGAACAAATTTCAAAAAAATAAATCACTGCTTTTCACTGATGGAGACATCAGAGAGTCATCCTCTCTCTGTGTTGTGTTTTTTTTTGTTTTGTTCATCGAGGCTGAAATCAGTCTGGATGCTGTGGAGGGTCAGGGTCATGTCTGATCCCTCTCAGAAGCTTCAGAGCTCAAGTCATGAGCCTGTTCTGCAGACGTGAGACGAAGACGGTTCGGAGGAATGCAGGATGTCAAAGTGGGAAGACATCGACACAAATGTAAAGGACAGACACCTGAGTGTTTACGTACTCAGACTTGTGTGAGACTCTGCGCACAGCGACAGATCTTCAGGATGAACCAGACTGTACCACGACCGGCCGCACAGCTCTGCAGAGGAATACCCCAAAACATCCGAAACACTGAAGAGAGAGAGAGAGAGAGAGAGAGATATCCAAACGTGTGTCAGCAAACATTTTACTGGCAGCTGTTTAACAGAGGGGGCGGGGCTTGTGGACTTACCTGTCTGACAGCTGGGTGAAGGTCATGTCAGCTCTGTGGACGCTGTCGAAGCCGAGACAGAAGCTGGAGTCTGAGCTCTGCAGGTGGTTCACCGTGGGGGTGCAGAGGGCCACAAACAGAGGCTGTGTGGGGGGCGGGGGGGCCACTGAGGAGGGGGGCGGGCCAGGGTGAGGAAAAGAGCAGAATCTCCCACTGACCAGCACGCCGCCGCCGGCGCCGCCGTGCTGCAGCTTGAAGGCTTTGGAGGTTTGCATTCGACAAACAAAGCTCCTCTCTGAGAGGAGACAAGGAACCATGTTTACATCTCAGTGTCACATGGAGACGTTTAACAGCGAGAATCGTCCTTTAAAACCGACCTGGTGATGACTTGTTCTCGACGTCCAGATTTGATCGGAGAACATCGACGTCATCGGGATCCACCATGTCGTAGAAAGTGTCTCCTTGAAGAACATCCAGCTGCAGACAGAAACATGGACCTGTTAGACTGAAGCTGCCGTGAACAGAAGACTCCTGATGTAACAGGGAGCCTCACTGTCTTCTTCTGTGGTGCCTTCAAAACACCACAGAAGAAGACGTCTTTGTATTGATCCCAAACGGTCGGTGCTGGAGCGACCTCATGCAGACACTCACTCTGATGTGATAGAAACTACACATGCTCACCATGGACAAGCCCAGGTATTCAGACACGTTTTCGGACACGTAGACCAGCCGGCCCTGCGGCGTGGTGACCAGGACGAAGCCGTGCAGCGCCGGGAGAAAGGCCTGGTAGGGCGGGGAGCGGTGTGACGTGTCGGCAGCAGCAGAGAGTCCTGAGAGAGGAGCAGAGAGAGTGAGCCGAGGAGACCAGACCAGGCCGAGCTGAGAGCTTCTGCAGCTTCCTGTTCTCTTCTTCTTCTCTCCTGATGTTTTACGTGGATCAATCAGCAACATGTGTTTTGAATTAGTGATTCTCTGTCGTCATGTGGATCTCTTAACGAGATTCTTAATGAAACTTTAAACACCAAAAAAAAAAAAAATCTGAATAATAAAAAACAAGATTGCATCTCTTTTCTTTTTGTAATCTGAAAAAAGTCTCAGAGCTTTTATCCAATCAGATCTCTTCTCCACCGATAAGGCCGATGAGTGTGAACGACCTCTGAGCTCTTCGTCTTACATCGTTAATGAACAAATAAAAACTCTCATTTCGAGCCAAAAGTGAAAATAAAACAAAAGTAACGGTCTGAAAAAGGAGGGAGGCAGAACTCAAACATCCCAGCTCTCAACTTTTTAAATCTTAATTCATTCATTAAGTATTTAACGACAAACAATCCCAGCGTATTAAAATAAACAGAAACACAAGAAGAGGTTCAAACCTCCTCTCCTCGTCCGCACACCTGCAGGAAACTTTGATTTATAATTGTGCTTTGTTTGCACACTCAGACTCCTCTCAGTCATTAAATCATTTAGGCTGCTCTCTCTCTGCAGGAACCTCAGGTGTTGGTCTCACACTCACCCTGCAGGAGCACAGACTTCCTGATGAAGGTGCAGATGGCGGCCATGGAGTGCAGGTAGGACAGTCGCTCCTGGTCGTCCCGGCTGATGGGCAGCAGAGTGCGCATGATCCTGATCTCGTGGTTGATGTGGTCCCTCCGGGCTTTGGAGGCTCCTTTGGTGGATCTATGAGACACCATGGTTTGCTGAGGTCAAGAGGTCCGAGGAAATCTGAGGAAAGTTTTTTTTTTTTTTCCTACTGCCGAGGTTCAAAAGCTCTGCCTGCAGTCATCCTCTCCAAGTGTTCGGAAAAAGAAACAGAAAACAGAGATTGGTTGGAGCCTCCTGCTCGCTGTGCAGCAAAGTTTGAATATCAAAGGTTCCTATGGAAACTGCTGATATGAGAGCGTGTGTGTGTGTGCAGCAGAGAGGAGGCTCTCTCTCAGCAGACTGAGTGTGTGTGTGTGTGTGTGATCAGTATCTGTCCTGGTTTTTATAGCTGTCAGAGCTTCAGCGTGGGCGGCTCACTCAGAGGGAGGCCGGCCTTCTGCTGCTGCCTCATTACCTTATAAAGTGGGAGTCCTCTGAGCGGGCCGCTCACGTCACCGCCACACACACAACACCACAGAAGGACAGATTTACCCGTTTTGCATCTCATCAATGAAGCCCCATTCAGAGCTGTATAATTACAGAGTAAGATGACATGTTTTATCTGCTGACTGGAAACTCCTCAAACTGTGACGCTGCTCTCTCATTTCAAGTTTTTACAACATTTTGAAATGTGCACGTTTTGTCCTGTGTGTGTTTTAAATGGATGCTTTTCTGCAGACTCAAGAAAACTCTTTAAAACACAAAGCTGAAGGAAGACTTGGATCAATGCAGCTGCAGCATGCATGTCAAGCGGATCATTATATTTATAAAACAGGTCGATATTCTCCCTGACATGTTTGAAGACGACCCCGATAAACGTTTGTTGTGCACATTTGTTGTTTGTGTCTTTTCATGTCTAAAGATGTATTTTTGGATTTGAATGATCGGCTGCTGTTACTTGTTGCGCTGCTCGTCTTGTCCAGGAGATTATTAATCTCAACGAGTTTTTCTTTCCTGGTTAAATAAAAAAAAAAAAAATACATATAGAACACACACACACAGTTGTAACTTTGCTGCAGACTGCAGTAAAAGGGGATTAAAGGCTCCCTGTGGAGCAGCACCGCAGGCAGCAGAGCAGCTCGGTTCAGCCACTAGAGGAGCCACTGAGCT
The DNA here is from genome assembly GCF_947650265.1 of Symphodus melops. Taxonomy (NCBI): domain Eukaryota; kingdom Metazoa; phylum Chordata; class Actinopteri; order Labriformes; family Labridae; genus Symphodus; species Symphodus melops. Next base: position 1,759,780 of record NC_136705.1, on the reverse strand, counting down.
GAACCTTCTGCAGGAGGAGCTGCAGCAGATCTTCTTTGTGACCCTGATGGTGGAACATTCACAGAGTCAGGACGGATGAATCACATCTTAATGACGCGTCCAAAAACATGTTCAAAGTTACAGGAGAAACTTTCTGCATGTGATCTCGATCGTCCTCGAAGTGTTCAAACCTTTTTCATTTAAACATGATCGATAGTGACCCGTGCCGCAGCAGGGAAACTCCTGCACGCTGTCGTCAGAACGGCCTTCTATCTAACACCCGTCATCGACTCTGCATGTGAGTCCAGTTACTTATCGACGTGAACATGATGACATACACTGTAGATGTCAGTCCCCTGTGAGTAGGAGCCATGCTGCTTCATCGCCTCCTTGTTCATTGTTTTTACACGATTCTGATTCTTACGATCATCTTGAAGTTTTAAGCTCCACAGCTGATGGTTAAAATAATCTATTTAAATAGCACAAGCAGGATCAGCTCGGGGGTTAACTGTCTTCCCCCGGGACAAATCGGACATGAGGCTGCAGGAGCTGGAGATCAAACCCCCGACTGTCCAGTTGAGCCACAGCCTCACTTTTAACAGGTGGGTAGACGATGTCTTACCTGTGCACGCTGCAGTCTGACGACACGCTTCATAGTGTAAATTTGGGGCACTGGTAGTTATAGTGGTGAGCGTGCACGCCCCATGTGCGGAGGCTATGGTCCCAGAGAGCGGCAGGCCTGGGTTTGAATCCGGCCTGCCAGTCATCCCTCTCTCTCTCTCTCTCTCTCTCTCTGACTCTATCTGTCCTGTCTCTAAATAAAGGCAGCATACAAAAGAAGCCTGAAGCGGGATCGATCGACCGATCGATGAATTCATGCATTTATTATGTTCGCACTTTATCTCCTGACTTTTAAAATGTTTATTTATTCGCCTTGTAAATATAAATTGTTTGTAATTATAGAAAGAGGTGAAAGTCCGTAGAGCTTCGTTCCCTCCTCGCACCCTTTTTATTTTCTTTGGAACGTGTGCTAAACAAATAAACTAAACTAAATCCCCTCCCCCGGTTTCTCCACCCGTTGAATTCCGAGCATATCGCAAATGTTTGGGCAGGGCCGCCATTTTTATTCTTCATTGCATTTAAAGAGACACACAACAAAACGGAGCGTTCAGAGCGTTCGATTCATGTTATATTTGGCACAGATGTTTCGTTTAGATCACAGGGGGACAGTCTGAAGAGGGGGGGATAATACGTCCTCTTTAAAGTGACAGAACTTTAATTTACTTCATTTTCACGTTTTAGGATTCAAGATGTGAAGCAGCCATCCGTATGAAACTCTGTGATCATCCATCCATTCTTCTTCTTCTTCTTCATCCTGCAGAGAAACAAATTGACCAGCTGTGTTCTTGAAGAGTTTCTAACTCGTCACAAACGTCAAACAGCCTGAGAGGAACATGGACGCCTCTGGGATGTAAAACCACACCTTCAGGAAGAAGACAGACTGTTTCTGTTTCGAACCTCTGTGTCGGGCTGACATTTACGTTTCCTGCAGACTGGACTCAGTTATTGCTGCTTGATCAAAGAATGAAACACGAAGCAATGAAACCAAAGATGTGTCACAGATCCTCAGAGTTCCGTCTGCTCCTCCGTGTCTCGTTGTTTAATCTGCGAACAGAGCTCGCAGGCTGCCGGCTGTGGCAGAGTTTCCACAGAGAGATTTAACCGAGTCTGTTCGTCACTCCACTAAGACCCTGCTGGAGGAGAAGTGAGCTGCAGGTGTGACGTGACGCACTGAGGCTGACTCACGCTCCACCATGACTCTCATCCTCATCATGAGGCTACTTTCAGGACTTTGAGGGGACGGGGTCTGAAGTGGGACAGAACGAGGTATCATAGTGAGCGTCAGCACGGCTCCTCTTTGTAATAATGAGTTTAGAAAGAGGTGCTGTCCTTCTGATCACAGTAATGGAGGGGAACAATAGCCCATCAGTGGTGGTCTTGACCCCCCCTCCCCCCCCCAAGTCTGAGACCAAAACGAAGCCGAGTGAAGACGCTTCAGATTCCGAGATGAGACCGAGATCTTTGAAATGTGGTCTTGAGACTGAGAATGATTTTGAGTGCAACCCTGAACAACACCTGACATTTATTTAGCGACTTTGAAAAGGCCCGAGGACGCGTCACACGGTGGAGTGAAAATAAAGAACAAAACCTGGTAGCATGCATCGTTACACGCCTGCTTGGAGACTCGTGAAGAGAGGACTCGTTTCTGTTCGACATGTTTTTGCACACGTCCTCGGAGGGCTCGTGCTCTTTAATGCATCTTCTTCTTCTTAAATCCCCCTCTGAGTGGTCTGAACGACGCCGGGAGCAGAGAACTCGAACTTGAGTGAGGGAATCTCAGAGGGACGGGGGAGGAGGGGGGCGGGGGGGGGGGGACAAGACAAAACAAATCACTCTGAACAAATCCTCAGTCTGATTGTGAAGGGCCGCAGGGACGCTCGGGGTCCTGGAGGGAAATTAGAGAGTCATTTAGCTGAGTGTCTCCTCGCATTAACGCCTGCGTCGCCGGCCCTGCAGGCTCCGGGGCCAGACAGAGGGACCCGGCACAGCCACGCTTCCTGTGTGCGGCGGGGGCCAGGCGGGACAGGGTGTCTCTGCTCCCTCGCTTTAAGCTGACCCCACGTCTGTGGCCTGCACTTAACACTGCAGATAACAGAGGCTTTATAGCAGGCAGCTGGTGACAGACAGGAACAGACTGGAGCTGACGTTCAGGGTGAGACACTTTCTACTAAGGGGACCCCCCAAAGCAGCCGCACGCGCCCCATTAGGGAGACTGACAGGCAGTGTGGGGGGGGGGGGGCGGCGGTGGCTTCAGAGCACCCACAGAGGTAGACGTGAAGACTGTTCGAGGAGCAGATTCAGCTCTGTGAGTTTCTGCAGGAAGCAGAGCTGCAGAGTTCAAAGACCGCCGAGCGATTAACGACACGTACAGACGCTCCGCTCCAGAGGCCGACGTGACGTTAAGAGAACGAGGCCACGCAAACACATTTAGAAGTACGCAGAGCTGTGAAGGGTCAAATCAGACTTTTCACAAACTCATCGACCACCGATGCTTGAACGTGCAATGTGCAGAGAAACCAGGAGTAGAGCTGCTGTGAGCAGGAGACTGGAGCTGAGGTCCAGGGTGAGACTCGCTCATGGAGGACGAGCAGACCGGCCGGTTGCTGCAGATTCAGCGTGTGTGCGTGGGTGTGTGTGTGTGTGTGTGTGTGTGTGTGTGCGTGCGTGCGTGTGTGTGTGCGCGTGCGTGTGTGTGTGTCTGCAGGAAGCAGAGCTGCAGAGTTCAAAGACCTGCGAGCAGCTAACGACACGTACAGAAGCTCCAGGAGGAGAGCAGAGAGCAGCTGGCGTTTTATGATCAGTGAATCAGAAGACATCGTATGGATTCATTAGTTAGTGCTCCGTTTGATTTTATTTTTGGTCAAAGTAAATCTAGAGAAACAGGAAGTGTTCGATGTACCATGAAGCGTCCAGATCGAGTAAAACCTGCAGCGTGCACGTTTGACTTTAACTTACACAGACAGGGTTCAAAGAGATGAGCTGACGGCGAGCTGACGGCGAGCTGACAACATCGACCGTCCTGCATGTCGGTTTGTTTTCTGCTGAAGTCTCGTCTGCTCACTCGAGTCTCTCGGAGATCTCGGCTCGGGGAAACGGCAGGTGTGAGGTTCTGTGGTCTGAACCGTCCGGGTCACTGCTTCCCGTCCCGACTTTAACCTTTGACCTGAGATTCATCAGAAAGCAAACAGATTTCTGGAAGCTCTGTAAAGAACGAGCAGACGTTTCTTCCATTTGTCTCATATTTATTATTGATACAGTTTTAAAGCATATTGCACAGGAAGTCCTGATCAACCTCGTCCCCTCTGCAGAAGGTGTCAAATATAAAACAAAATAAAAACATTGTAAGTGATTTCAAACACACTCCATACTTTGTTCTGTTTCTAACAAGCATTCTTAGTTGTCTCTGAATTCTTCAGACCCAAAGATAAAACACACAGTTGGCATGAAATCAGTCGACGTGCTCCTTCGGGGCATTCGTCACGGCGTGCTCAGAGAAGCTCGCTGGCGTGCGTGCCTGCGTGCGTTGTGATCGAGCGATGCGCTGCTCGGTTCCTGCAGACAAAGATGGAAGAGGAGCCTCAGAAACATTTTCTTCCTCCTGCAGGCGGGCGAGCGAGCGAGCTTCACGGAGGGACTTCGCTTTGATTCACATCACGTCGTCTTCCTGAAGAGTTATTGTCTGAAAACACCACCACCACCCCAAAAGCTTTACACGCAGCAAATAACGAAGAAGAAGAAGAAACAGGACCAAACGACTTCCACGCCACAGAGAGAAGAAGAAATGTCATCCGTGTTTGTTCAGCTGCACCTTCTAATGTCGTGAGCGCACCGTTAGCGTTCCTGCCGTTTCACTGAGTGAGCTGCAGAGAGTGTGTGTGTGTGTGTGTGTGTGTGTGTGTGTGTGTGTGTGTTAGAGTCTCATTGGCACCACTGGTCTCTGAATAAAATCCAGACTCAGTTTTTGGAGGACGAGGTCTCAAACTGAGGCGGCGCGTCTCCTCGCCGTAAGGCCGCAGAGTCCTCACCGGCTCCTCTCGTGCAGATCGTTTGACGCTCCTTCAACGTGAAACGCTTGTAAACATGTTTGGAACACCGAGGTTCATCTATCTGCAAGTCGGTGTGAAGAAAGCGTCACTCAGAACGTCGTCGTCTTCTTGTTTCTGTTTCAGAGCGAAGGATGCGTCGCTGATATTCTGTTTTCATGAAGTCAACAAACGACGCTCATGTTTGACAGCTGACTTCTTCTTCTTCTCTCATTCAGCAGTAAGCTGTTTGGATTTTGGCGTGACAGACAAATATCTGCTCCTGTCTCATTATTTACCGACGTGTCATCGGGGGTCGAACCCTCTCTACAGGCCTGACGTTCTTTCACAGGGTCGTAAACGATTTAGCACTGAGAGGAGCGGCCTTCATCCTTCAGCACGCCGGCTGTGCAGGGCGGCGTTTTCCTCCTTTTAACGGGATTGTTGACCTCCTCAAAAACAGAAAATAGCAGCGGCGTCTTCGTTAAGCTGAAGTCGATGGCGATGAAACATTAAAATCAACGCCTTGTGGTGCGGTTTGGATTTTTGTTCTAAAATGACCTGAATAAAGATGCCTCGTGTTTCCTCGACTTCCCTGGAGCGGCGTGTCGAGCGTGCGATCCACAAACAGCGCTCGTGTGTTTTCTAACGTCTGCTCCGGTGCAGCTCGCGTGAATGAATGTCTACGAGAGGAAGGACCACGTCATGCACAGCAGGGACGATCTCTGCACGCGGGCGGGCGGGCGGGCGAGGATCACGTGCTCACACACATACACAGTATATATCTGCATCATGATTCCTCTCAACGTTTGGCACTGAAAAACAAAGCGCAGGGTGAGAGAGCGGTGAGTAAGAACACAAAGAGAGCGGAGGGAGAAGGCGACGTCTGATGAGTTATAAGTTAAAGGGAGGTAGATGGACAGGATTACTTCACAAGGCAAGTCTCCAAACGATGAACTTCAGCCGGACTCAGGCGACAGGAGACACTTCTAATCTCACACCACGAGATCATATTCAGGTTGTCCTTTGACTCCCTGAAGCTCCTCGAGCAAGCTGCAAACTCATCGTCCATCCTCTGACGTTTCCTCCGGGAGCGACTTTAGGGCCTCGCTCGGCTGAGTTTGCAACGCACACGTTCAAGCTAGATGGACGTTAAACCGAGTAGACGCTTAAAACGTCTTCACCCTCTCTGCGGTTCTGCGTTGGCTAATGCACAGCCGGTCTCAGAGGAAAAGGAGATGTTCAAAGTCCTGCAGCAGCGACGCTCTGAAGATCTGAAGCAGGAAGTTGGATTGTTTACATCTCCTTCGCTACTTCACTCATCCAGATCTGAACGTCCCAGAGAACTTTGGGACGCCTCTGAGGAGAGTTCGGATCGGTCCACGAGAGACCCCTGAACCTCAAACGGCCCTGGATGCTCCTGAAGTCTGAGTCCGGACACTTTGCAGCAGAGGGACATTCAGCGAGGTTTTGATGAAGAGTGAAACAAGGTGAGCGATGAAAACCAAACATGGCACCCCTAAAGATCTCTAACCCAGCGAACACGTGAGCTCGCTCCGCTTCCCAGAAACTTCCTGCTCAGCTGACTGTCTGTGTTTTATGTTCATGTTCGAGAGGCGTCTCCGTCTCAAGCTTCACATTTGTCCTCTCTTTGGGGGAGATCCGTTGAGAGTGACATCATGATGACATCATCAACAAAGAGGTCAGCTCTCGAAAACCTTCGGCCAAAGTCCGTGTCTCTTCCTGTGCTTAAGATTAGAAGTCTATGATTATCATAGGCTGATTGGATTTCTAGACAGTCTAGAAAGAAGACAAAAAAAAAGTGTCAACGATTTCGGTCTCGCACGACCAGCGTCTCAAGGGTTAAAACATCCGGGATGGCTCGCGGCGTCCCAGAAGTCCCTGCGCACGATTATTTTGGTCAGAATGAACTTGAAGAACGTGGAAAAGTAAATCCCAAACACATCCGAAAACCAGAGAGGTTAAACAGAGCGAGCGGCGGCGGCGGCGTCAGCCGTGAGACGAGAAGATGGGCCTGCTGATGTTGCTGTTCGTCGTCATGGCAGCCAGCTCCCACCTGGAGGGAAGAGCAGAGACAACGTGACTCACCTCCACACATCTCACCATACTAATCCTAAATGGTCGCCCCACGTGGCGCTCTTCCGACACGACTGGAGAAGACGATGCACGCCGTCCTGAGGATCGGTTAACGATGGCGAGCAGCCGACCTCGCCTCCCTGCGCTCGACGTTTTAAACATCACTTCCTGTTAGCAGCTCAAACAGATCTGCCTCCCTCTCTTATTCTTTTAATCCTGACCTGCAGCTCCCGTTTGATTTAAATCATCGGAACATTCTGGATCAGGAGGGAATGAGATGTGGCCTCGTGTGTCCCCCCCCCCCCCCCCCCCCGCCGCCGCCCCCCCCCCCGGCCTCGCTGTAACTGGAGAACCAGGAGCAGAGCTGACCTGCTGACAGGGCAGAGGTTGAGCTGCAGATTGTTATCTCTGGCTCTGGTTTCACACTCGCTCCCTCTCTACTGACCACTGGGCTTTTCCTTGTTGTTGTTGTTGTTGTTGTTGTTGTTGTGCGAGCGTGTGTGTTTGGGGCGGGTGATTGGAGCTGGAGAGGCCGGCGTGGGGGGGGGCGGAGGGAGTTAACGCGAGTGTGGAGCGTGCAGGTGGCAGCGCGAGGAAACGGGAGCTACTTTAGTTCAGAGCATCGCCATGACGACGGGTTCATCAAAACGAGGGAGTGTCAAAAACATGAAATCAGACGGTGGGGAAACACGTCGCTCCTGACGCTGAGACGAATACACTCTGGCGCTGTGGAGAGCGTCCCGTTTCTATGGCAACGGTCGCACTTTTTTTACCGCACGTCGACTTCCTTCACTGTGAGCGTCAAGCGCAGGATGTTTGTCCTTCGTCTGAGAGAGGTTCTGGTGACGTCTGGCGCTGAATTAAAAAAACGCTAAGTGGACAAAAGGGACGTCATCTGTTTCACCGTGATTATCTGAGTTCTCTTTAAAGAGACTGAAAGTCAGCCGCAGTTATAAATGAGAAATAATGAGCTCTAATGCTCCTCTGTGAAAAACAGCCTCATTAGTTTAGAGGGAGAGAGAGAGAGGGAGAGAGAGGGAGGGAGAGGGAGAGAGAGAGAGAGAGAGAGAGAGAGAGAGAGAGAGAGAGAGAGAGAGAGAGAGAGAGACACAAACATCATGAACAACAATCAGTCAAGTGAACGAGCCGACAGCTCAGATGGACGAGAGGCGGGCGGCGCTCTGACCTGAGGTCGTGCGGGAGTCCTGACTGCTCCAGACTGTACTGAAGAACAGCTATTTTGCATAACGTCTTCAAATTAGGGCCTGAAAGAGAAAAGAGAAAAGAGAGAGAGAGAGAAAAGAGAGAGAGAGAGAGAGAGAGAGAGAGGGAGAGAGAGAGAGAGAGAGTAATGAGTCCCAGATAACAACCACACGGAGGAGAAGAAGAAGAAACGTGTCTGTGGTTAACCCTGAACCTCGGGACTCGAACGCTAACTCTGCCGTGAACAATCACGACTCGGATATTTTTCATCCGTTCAGATTTATCCGAACAACCTGTCGCCTCACATTCATTCTGAGGCGGGGTACGACTGCTGCTCCAGTCTGTGGGTCAGGGTGGAAGCACGGCACAGCAGCGGCTCCACACACACAGTGAGACACGCACACACACACACACACACAGTGAGACACACACACACACACACACAACTTGTTTGTTTTTGAGCGATGGACTTCTGCACCACCTTTAAGAACTCCTCCTCCTCCTCCGGCGTCTGAAGGGTTAAATCACCTTCTGATATTGTGTGCAAACATCCTGTCGTCACCGCTTTGTCACCATATGTTCAGGGAGAAGCAGAGCGAGACCCACGCCACCGGCACGTGGAGGCGTTGGCAGCGGGGGGAAGCCACGGGTACTGGCAGTCCCCAAACGGCTGCTGCGTCCACCTACGCAAACCCCCGAGTGTGACCTGAACGCATCACAGGAAGAAGCTGCATTTGGTCGTCCACGAGACGGAAGGGCCGGACGCCATGAGGCCGCTGCTTTGTCCTGTGACTCAACTACTGGTCTTAAAGCGACGCGACACCCCCCCCCCCCCCCCCCCCCCCCGCTAATCCGTCCTATCAAAATAAAAGAGCATAAAAACCTCCTGCTCCAAACTCCGGCCTCAGCTGTAAAAAGCTTCTCTGACGAGCTGCTGTGCTGAAATCTACTGCAGCTGTTAATAAAAACGATGCCTTCAGGCTCCCAGAATAAAACAGGAAAGGAAAGAGATACTCACTGAAGTCTAAGATATACAGGTCTGAGTGGTCCATCAGGTTGAATTCATCCCCCATTCCTTGCTCGGGACACGGGCTGTGAAGAGAACAGAAGGACCGTGTGAGCGCGGACCAGAACCACCTTCACCTCGTCTCTCTGTGCCTGCACGCTGGAGGTCAAAGGTCACAGATTCAGACCAAACGGGGGTGCAGAGGGTCTGCTGTGATATGCTTGAATAAATTCAGGGTGCACCAGTGAAAAAAAACAAAACTCTGCACATTTTCTTCCCAGTTATCTTGCTGCCTCGTTTAACGACTTTCTCCAGTTTGTTCTTAACACACACACACACACACACACACACACACACACACACTTATGTATTTATTTTTGCTCGTGTGTTCTTAAACGTCTCCTGCCCGTCTCTGACGCAGCGATGTCTCCGTCCTTTAGACGCTCGGGGTCTTAATGAAGCAGCTCTGCTCTCTTATCATGAGCTGGCATGATTTAAGCCCACAGGATGTGCAGCGCTGCAGGCTGGCCCGCACTGATAATACTCACAGACCTCTGCAGCCTGAGATATCACTGGACATCTGCTTCCTGCTTCACACACACACACACACACACACACACACACACACACACACACACACACACACACCTGTGGCACACCTGGTGCACTGCAGCTTAGAAAGCTTAGCTGTATCACACCTCGCGTCCGTCACCTTCCTTCTTTGCATCAATAATTAAAAATGGCTGCTGATTAATAACACCGCTGACGGTCGTCGGCTGCAGCCTGACGGACCTGAACACGATTTTAACAGATTTACTCCCGACAGGCAGTCGGTAAATTCTTCTAAATGCACATCATTGATTTACATCCACAACAAAAGAGCACCGAGAGACGTGTCCAGATTAGAGGATAAAAATGCACTCTACAGTTTTACACGACCCCGAGGACGGTTTCAGCCAGACAGGTGCATTTACAGACGACTTTATCGTCTATAAATATCCATGAGGGAGAGTTACAGAGGGGCCTTTAAAGAAGAGCACGGACTGTCCCGTGGCTGTCGGGCGTCCAAACGAAGCCGCCGGCCGACGCTTCTTCTAAAGCGTCCCCCGGGCGCTGAAGCCGTTTGAAGCGCTCTCAACGACTTTTGTTTTACTTCTCTTTTCTTGTCTCTCTCCCCATTTTTCATTCTCTCTCTCTCTCTCTCTCTCCATCACTGTCTCTCCACCCATCAATCTCTATCCCTCTTTCCCGCTGTCTCCTCCATCGCGTCTCCCTTCACTGCGTGTTCAGGATGTTGTAAGGGTTTTACGTTGCTAATCTTCCCTAAACAAACAAGGCGCTGGCTTAAAGCGGCCAGCAGAGGAGCAGAGCACGAGCGCAGGCGTCCCAGGGGGCCAGCTGGGGAAGTCATTACCCCCCCCCCCCCCACACACACACACACACACACACAGGGGGCTTACAACTCGGACCTTTATCAGAACACCCTCAATCACCCGAGCCCTCCCCTCATTAATACATCGTCTACTCGAGGACCTGCAGGTATCAAAATAAAGACAATGAAACACTTTATATGAAAGCAGCTTTCAGGATGCTGCTCTGAGTGAAACAGCTTTATGACAACTTTGAATCTGGACTCTATAAACGATCAGTCAGAGACTTTATTTATGAGGCACCTTGTTCTAAAGAGAGCGAAGCCCTCAGCGTCTTTTTCCCCCCTGAGCGCTCCGGCTCTCGACTCGACATCCTCCTCACTCCGAGTCTGATCAGGGAAAATAAACGATGTCAGATGTAAAACGTGCACACGTGGACACGGAGCCCTGCTGGAGCTCACGACTTCAAGACAGAAATTGCAAAGCTACAAAACGAAGTCTTCAGGTTGCCTTTGATGCTTTGAGTTGGGAGACAGAAAAGAAGATGTGAGAAAGCATCATGTGTATCTGAAGAGCGTGCTGCAGGAGCTGTCGACTTCTGTGCACGCTCCGGGAGGAGAGGAGGGAAAGAGCGCAGATAAGAGGAGCAGGAGCCGTCGAGTCTTTCTCGCACGCTCGTGGGTGAAGTCAGGCCGGGTGTGAACTTTAGCAGCAACATTACGGAGAAGTAACGATTTAATGATCACCGCAAAGTGGGAGAGGATGAGGGCCGTCACGGAGGCAGGAGGAGAAAAAGAAAAAAAAAGGAAGGTGCGAAGAGAGAGACGGGCCGCGGTTGGAAGCGGGAAAGTCGCAGTGAGCGACTTTATGTGGCGTCCTGGTGTTTGATGGCTCACTTTGTTACTCGATCAGGGAAGTATCAGAATGTGTGAAAGTGGTTCCTCCCCCTGCAGCAGCACTGGTTCCCAGTCTGACGAGGCCTGAGGGATGCCGCTCCCCCCCACTAAAACAACACTGGTTGCTGTTTCAAACAACACTCAGTGAAACGCACCGCCTCTTTATCTTACCGCTCTCTGAACGGCCTGAAACTCAAACGCCATCTAAACACAATCAATAAATCTGGCGTGTTTTTTTCATCGGCCGCATCCTGATTCTTGGAGTGATTCAATCTGCATCCTTTTTCCTTTTTCTCCACTTCCTGTTGAACTCTGGTCCTTGGGACTCACAGGAACTCATCGTACACTACAACTTCCTGCAGAGCGTCTTATCAGGACTGCCAGACGTGACTCCAGAAACACTGAACACACACACACACACACACACACACAACATTCATACAGTGCACATACGCTAACATGGCACGATGAGAAGCTTTCAGGTTCAGCTGGAAGTCGCAAAATGATAAAACAACAATTTTCTAACCACAAATCTGAGATGATATTCTGGTCACGTGTCAGCACGCCAAACGTCGACCTGTTGTAACGATGACCTCATTGCATGTCACTGTGGAAACGTGTGTGTCACAGAGGAGCAGTGTGTCGGTCTCTCTTTCATCTGGCTTTTAAAACTTTTATTTTACTTGTTTATTCACGCTCCTTTTATTTTTATTGTGTTTCTCTTTTATTGTTTTTATAGTGTTTTTGCTTGTACAGCACTTTGGTTGCTGTAAGTGTGTTATAGAAATAAAGACTGATTGATAAAAAATTTAAATGTTGCATACAAAACATGTGTGTGCATTTTAACCTCTTTAAAAAAAAAAAGAAAAAAAAAAAAAAGAAAAAAAAAAAAAGTTAAAATGCATCCGAATACATTCACAGTGACAGCAAACGAGGGGGGGGCGGACATGCCCCGCCCCCCTCTCAGGAGGCTTCAGCTGTAAGCATTAATAAACAGAAAGAAACTAAAATTATTCTGTAATTAAAGGAATTATTTGCCTTCTATTGTCACCGTCACTTTAAAGACCCCCCCCCCCCAAAAAAAAGGAGTAGAAAGATCTTGCAGCCGCTGCGGAGGTAAACCTTTGTGTTTATCACAGATCGATGGATTCCCGTCCATTTCTTCCACCTTAATCTCTGCTGCCTCGCCTCGTCTTACCGAGCTATCTGTGCCCCCTCCCGGGCAGTGGCTGGACGGTGGATTAAACCCTGTACCTGCCCAGACCTAAGCCCCATGCAGAGGGTGAGACACAAACTACAGCTGGCTCCCAGAGAGAGAGAGAGAGAGAGAGAGAGAGAGACGCCTGGCTTCAGATTAAGAGACGCTTCACTGCAGCTCAAATTGCAAAAAAAAAAAAAAAAAAAAAAAAACCCGTCAAACCTGCGGGCAGACGTGGTTGGACTTGGTGCTGATGTTGGAGGAGAAAAAAAACGAAACCCTGCTAATCTCCAGAAAATGACAAACGTGGTGTATTTTATCAGGACAGGTTGTTATCAGCAGAGTCTGGAGGAGACGTTAATAAAGTGCCAGAGGAACCTTGAACACAGCTGGTGGACTCTCCTCAGGGCAGGACAGATGTTCCTCTGGAGCCGGGGGATTCATTCAGGAAGAATAAGTGACTTCCTTTATAGCTCCAGTGTGAGGACGAGAGTCAGGGTCAGCCAGTTAACAGGAGGAGAGGGCCAACAGAGCGTACGTCCTACACGTTCTTCTTGAAGGATGATTTCATTTCTCTTCTCCTGTGCTGTAACAGTTGGAATTGGTTTTGGTCTCAGGAGAACTTTTTGAAGGTCATTTTTGAGCTTGGGGTTACTTTTCAGTCGAGTGAGCATCACTGTACACGGTTCTGCTTGTGTTCGAGAACAACATCTGAAGGATCAACACGACGCAAGTGTACATTTCTATTTGTCTCTCTCTGCAGAGACTCTGCCAAAAGGATCCGATATTAGCGTCCCCCGACTTATTTAGCTCCCCGTAAGCACAGGCCGCCCCGCTCTGTCTTTTTCTCTCTCTCTCTCTCGCTCTCTCTCTCGCTCTCTCTCTCGCTCTCTCTCTCTCTCTCGCTGTGTAAAGTGCGATTGGGCTCAAACACTTTAAATTAAATGTTTTGATCGTTGCGTGACATCTTTCCGGAGAGACATCATGAGAAACAGGAAGGTTAAAAGTGCATCGTGGAGTTTAGACGTGAAAGTAGGAGAAGTGTACAGATGCTATGGTTTATGTACCTGTAACACAGTTTGAAGATGGGGGGGGGGGGGCAGCGATGACACCGACAACTCTCCTGGTAGCTTTTTAGCTCCAGTGTCCAGGGACAGATTTTTCCCTTTAATTTTAATTTAATTTAATTTAAGTGCATTTAATTAAATAATTATGATAACAAATAACAAAATAAATAATAAAAAAATATAAAAAAATAAAAATCATAAATAAAATAAATAAAAATATATATAAAAAAATAATATAATAAAAAAAATAAAAATAATTATCAAATTTAAATTTAAAATGTATTTCATTTATTTTTTCACTTCTTCTATTTTCAAGTTTTAGGTCCAAATCTACATAATGCACCTTTAAAAAGGTGTTTCCAGACGTGTGCCACAGAATTTTCACTCCCGTCTCTTTTTAGAAAGACAATGAAACAGTGCGCCTTTCACTGGCGAGCGGGTCGGGTCGTGTTTGGGGCTTTGTCTCGACATCGGGCACGGACGGTCTCGTCCTCTTGTTTAGCGCTGACGAGTCATAAGTCAAAGTGAAAGGACTGGTGTTTAGACGTGTGACTCTTTGAGGTGGACGGCGTCACAAAGCGTGCTGTGTGCAGCTTGTTTATTTGAGCTGCTGTGTAACACTCGGCCCTGTGACACCTTCATGTATACAGCCTGTTGGCGGGTTAAACAGGGTTAAGATGCACATGAAATACTATCGCACTCTTTGTCTTTGAAGAGTAAATCACAGTGTTGGCGTGCTGCCCCGGGGTCCCGTCCCGCCACGTGCGGGGTGCCCCGAATCCTGCCGGGGTCACCTCCACTGTTTGACAGGTTTTATCTCAGGCGTACCGACCACACGCGCGCACACACACACGCACACACACGCACAATTAATAAAGGAAACTTCTGCAGCCTCGCCTTTGACACCAAAAGGCCAGAACTCAGCGTGTGTGTGTGTGGCATCAACACGTGTGTCGCGTTGATAGATGCGTTTCCATGGAGACGTGTTTTACTGTGGCCGAAATTTAAAGAGAACGGAGGAAGCTTGTTGTAAAGTAAGATTTTAAAAAGTGAGCTCTGCACGCGTGCCATGTTGTGTTTAGTCTAACAATCGAACAGTGATAACACAGCTCCCTTTGAGCAGCTGGACTATCAAAACAATATGTTGATAAGGTGCAAAAATGCCCCTGTAGGTGATATCGAGGCTCCAGGCTTTTTGACCTTCCTGATCTACCAAACACAATCCCTGGACTCTGCAGAAGCTCCGTGGCTCAACTAACAATCTGTGTTTGGAAACGAGCAGGCGAATTCCTCCCAGATTAAATAACACGCTGAGATTCTGATGGATTACAAGCAGAGGTGAGGGGCTGGGATGTTTTGGCTACCAGTGAGATTACCTGCTGGGCAGTCTCTACTCCTCACCACAAACATTCAAACTGAACAAGAGACGGAGGCAGGAAAAACTCGGCTGCAAGATTTAACATTTAAAATAAACTGAGACCGACGATGTCTGCTCTGATAACGACGCTAATCCTCAGTTTGAGCCGGAAACAGAAACAAACTCCAAGAATCTAATTATTAACTTTTGGACATTTTAAAAAATTTGACTCTTAACACTTAAAGGAGCAGTATGTATCTCTGACCCCTAGTGTTTAAAATGGGTACTGCAATGGATTCGCTTTGCCAATCGACTCAATATCTCAATGTCTTGACAATAAAAAACACTGATTGATTTAAACCAGGTTTTTTGTTTGTTTTTGGCGTCAGCATTCTTCCCCATCTTTGTTAAATCTTCCAGACTTCTGCTTAGTGGATCACATGCGTTAAACCTGGCAGAGCAAAGAAAGCATGTGCAGCTCCTGACGTCAGCTCAACAAGAGGAGCGGTGAGTCATGACGATACGAGCACACACACCAACGGTACACGTCACACACACACACACACACACACACACAAAAAAAGAAGAGCGAATGGAGTTGGGCCTGAGAGTCCTTCTGGCCGCTGCACCGGGCAGAGACGAGTCCAACAGCGGCTTCTTCAATTTAATCAACATCATCAATGAGAGGAAGTGAATCATGGGAAACGGGATATTTTAGGAAATTGAATTTCGGAGAGTTTCTCGTTCCCAAAAGAGGCAGAAAACACGATTCCCTGAATGGACACGTCAGAGGAGCAGTTTTTAAAACGCTTGTTTCTGGTTATAAATGTTCAAAGAGGTTCAAAAACCAGCGAATTGATCGACAGTGTCACAACAAACTGGATGAAGTGAAACATCCAGCCCGATTTTATTAACCTCTGTTCAGCTCGCTCTTTTGCCTTTTTCTCCGTACTTCTTTCTTTGTCCCACCAGTTGTGACTGGTCCCCATTTCTCCCAGTGAAAACCAGTTAAAACCTCTTTAGACAGCTCTCACACGTGAAGCAAACTCTGCCGGAAATATCTGATATAAACTTTTATATTTTGCTGTTTTCACACAAATCAGACATCTTTACGATCGCCTGATAAGAATAAACACCCGTCGGAGTAAAAATATATTCCCTGCATGAACGCACGTCGTCAGATCCCCTAGATTCCCCTTCAGATTCCAAGCTGTCTGCTCCCAGCACGCCAATCTGTCACGTCCTTGTTCACATCCTGGCCCTCGTGGGATGCCCTGTTCCCGAGATTAAAAAGCTCCCTAAATTAGCCAAACCGAGGCTCTGTCGTAAGCATTTACACACAATGTGTGTGTGAGAGAGCGCCAGCGATGACAACAAACTCAGCGGGAGAAGCGTGATCTTCACGAGTGCATTCAGTCAGAGAGCCTAAAACACACACACACACACACTCGGGGTGTCTGCGGTTTGTTGCTGGTTTGCGTTAGGTGAAGGTCAGTGCAGGTGGAGTCGGTCATGCACGGCCCGGCCTTCGTGGGGCAGCGAGCAGGTCTCAGTAAATGAGTGTAGCAGAGACTCTGAGGGGAGATCGAATTGCACTCTGTGAGAAAGGACGCTCCCCGAGGTCATAAATCAGAGACGGGGGCAGAATTTCGCGCCTTTCTGCAGCTCAGCAGGTCTGTTTACGCTGACGTAAGTGGCCCTCAACAGACTGCCACTACTGCCCAGCTCGCGCACACACACACACACACACACACACACACACACACACAGAGTAAACATCCAAACTCAGTCTGACACTGAACACTGAGAAAGAGTCTCTATTGAAGATGTTCGTTTCATTAATGAGTTAACACGCTGTCCAGTCCACTTCGAGCTTTTTATTGTCCTCCAGTCGTCGTAAATTACTCTTCAACAAATTCCTGCAGCTAAAATAAATATCATAAACTAGGCGACACGTATGAACAGGAGGGTTCTGTTTCGGATCAATACGAAAAGGAAAACAACACGCCCACCGTAAATCTGAAACACAATTTCCCCCCCCCCCCCACGGCACACAAAACAAAATGAGGAGCCCCTAAAAAAACACGAGCGAAGCCGTCCGAGAAAATAACTCACGACGGCGCCGTGTGAGCATTCATCACCGCGTGGAGACGGACGCTGTTCGCTGCGCTCGTGCCGTCAGGTGACGTGAAGATAAACACGAGCGACGGCCTTTTAAAGAATCGTTCACGCGTCTTCTCCGACTTCATGAGAGAACTTTAACGCCTTCATAGAAAAACTTCCTCGTTAAAGAGGAGAGTAAGCAAACAACAGAGCAGTGCTAAGTCTGCCCAAGAGTTTGTTTGTGTGTCTTAGTGTGTGTGTGTGTGTGTGTGTGTGTGTGTGTGTGTGTGTGTGTGTGTGTGTGTGTGTGTGTGTGTGTGTGTGCGTGTGCGTGCTTATGGGAGTTCCTGTGTGTAAGAGGCTTAAGTGTGCTTGTGTAAACGTTGAACGTGCGACGCTGGTCCAGAGAGTGTGTGTGTGTGGCCGACGTGCTCACAGATCGTTAAGGATCACGCTCTCCTTTGTAAAGTAACAGGAAACAACTTCTCTGCAGAGTAAGGACGACTAAACGATCGCAGAGCTGCAAAAAAACCTAGTCCAGTAAAAACCCGGCCTGAACGGACCTGAGATGTGACGAGGAATCACAAAGCTGAGAAAGGACACCGAGGCATACCGAACGTTCACATTTGGAGGAAACTCAGGAGGAGCTGCACATGTTCAGAAATGACGTGAGAACGCAGCAGGATGTTCAGCTCGAGCGAGAGAGGAGTGACTCCGTGCACGTCTGACCGTCTGCAGGCGACCACTTCGATCTTCGTGCACATTTTTAAACAGCTGCTTCATGGTTCTTTATTCTGAGTGGGCTGAGCTACACGTAGCATAGCTTCATTACAGCGTCGCACACCGGACTCTGCTGCTGCTCCGTCCAGGTGTGTCGTGCGTTCACGTGTCTGCAGCTTCCTGCAGAAGATGAAAACCTGAATCTGCCCCTGCAGACTTTAACACAGGATGTGGTCGGACACTTTGTGCTGTTTGATTTCTTCCTCGGCTCTCTCCATCACCTCAGCCGCCTCCGCGACGCTCCCCGCCAACACCCGGCCCTATCTGCTGCTCACAACAGGAAATCATGACTCCTTAAAACCTTCCCGGACTAATCCTGGCGAGAAACCAAACATCTTGAAAGGTAAGCGTTTTCTCAAGCTCTTCACTCCTACAAACGTTGTTTCTTCTTCAACAGGCGTCTGAAGTCCTGAGATCTGAGACATCCAAGAATAAGACCTCTGAGGTGTTTCTATCTGCCGGTAGGTCACGCTACTTTTTTGAGATGTTTGCTACGCTGCAGGTTTGTGTAGCGTTACACATACGCTCTGTGATTGGTCCGCTGCGCACAACACTGTCGGTATCTCTTCCTCCAGTTGAAAATGGCCGCTCTCATTTGGCTTGAAGCCTTTTGTTGTTCTTAATGGACAAAGAAGACGAAACCATCCGATTGTTTTTGACTCGTTTGTTATTCTCTCAACTCACTGGAAGGAAAAACTGTCTATTATTATTTTATTTTATTTTGAAATACTTTATTAAATCGCTACACTCTTAGTTATGAGACATGCTACACACACACCCACACACACACACACCCACACCCACACCCACCCACACCCACACCCACACACATGGCCAGGTCAGCCTTATATGAAAAGACATTTTGTGTGAGGGTGCGTGGTAACCACGGAAACGGGTTTGTAGACACTGGACAGATCCTGATAAGAGGACAAACTAAATATTGCATTCGTGTTTGGTCGTTACTGCTGAGAGCTGGGAGAGAATAAAGAGGTCAGAGGTCACACGGGGAGTAAAACAAACCCAAATACACTTTAGAAAAAGAAAAAAAACCCGGCTACCCACGACTGCAGATATTTGCAAGCGACTTTACAGAAAATTGACGATGATGATGATGATGATGATGATGTGCAGCGCCGGCATCAGAGACTGTCCGCACTCAGCTGCATGCATGAGCATCTCGTACGAGCACAGACAAAGACAAGCTTCAGCTGATTTTCAATGATTCATCTTTTTAAAATCATACTCGGGGTAGCCGAGGTGGACGAGCTGAAGCGAAGTGTCAGCGTGTTGATGAGGAGATATTTGTCTGAAGCTGAGACACAAAGTGAAGCACTATGAGGAGTTTGAAGGAGCACAGGCGGAGCTGCTGTACGCTGGGCGGTTGTGTATTAGGGTGTGTGCGCTGCTCCTCGCGGCGCTGTGACCACTGGAGCAGTGAAAATGAATCCAGCAGCAGCAGCAGAAAGAGAACTTCAGCAGACGGAGTGGGGCTGAGAGGACTCTTATCCACAGCCTCCCGATCCCCACTATCAGGTGATCACAGCGGGGCTCGCCTGATAACACGCAGTCTAGTTGATAACAGCGACCCAGCTCCCGGACCACTCTGGACCATGCTTAGGCCGTTAGCTACCTCATTAGTCCTCTGGCTACTGGCCTATCAGCGGCCCGTCACCAGCCAAGAGGCGCATTACCAGCTACGATCCCCCGGCCATCGCTTCTGTCTGCAGCCAACAGCAGACTCATCACAGCCCGGTGTGCACGAGCCAGAGCCTCCGACTGGCAGATCATGAAGACAGGAAAATTCTGATCCAATCACAGAAAGCTGGTTGAGCCTTCGAAACATGGTGACTAACTATTTAAAGAATCCGTCTAAGTTAATGCGTGTGCTTGCTTTGGCTCCGCCCCCCCTCGTCACAGCTCCGTCATTTCCGGAGCCTCCTGCAGCAGATACACGAGGAATTCTTATCTGCTGGATGCCGGAGCACGGCGCATTATTTACCTCGGAGAACGATCAAGCTGGACGGGAAGTCACACACCGAGACGACGTTAAAAGCTCGGGTTTATTTTCAAAATAAAACACAAAATAAAACAATAATATTGTGTGTTTGTTGTTGTGTTTGCAAACGAAAGTGTAAAATGTAAAGTGAGGGTTTTTAATCCAGCAGGTAGAACAGGACAAAGAGTGAATCTGTGGCTGCTAATCCAAACCGCCCCCCCCTCTAAAAATGATTTCAGGCGACGCGTGTTGTGAGTCATACGTGTGTATTGTACCGTGTGTGTTTAAAGGATGGATCTGTCACTGTGTGGAGTTGTGACATTTCCTTATTTATGTTTGTCTGCTTCTACTGGACCAAGGTTGATGGTAAGCGCCGGGAAATGATTGGACGGGAGCTTGAGCTGCGTGATTGGAGGAAAGCGGACGGTGCTGAAGTATTAAAAAAGAGCTGCGACTGGGATGTAAGGGGGGAAAACAGGATAAGTGATTTTTGGGAACAGTGGGCACTAACTTCCCAGTTTAACGGCTACATTTGCAGCTCGATTCTTTTTGTTGTAAAATGTAAAAAAAAAAAAAAAAAAAAGAACATTAAACACGACAGTAAAAAGAGGTAAATTTAACGTCTCACCTCGTTCCTCCAAAGAGGATGATTCGATCTCCAACCATACAACAGCACTGCCGTCTCCGAGGACACGGACCTTTCCCCTTCGGTTCGACTTTATTCCAGGAAAACGCTTCTGTGACGTGAACACAAGAACACAACCAGGGTGAGACCACGTTCACACTAACTGCAGGTTTCATCCTGCTCATCTTTAGACTACGGGTGCCTTCAGTGCATTCAGCCTCCTGCTTTATTGAAGCAGGGACAAAAAGGTCCAGGAAGCCCGAAGACGAAACTCAACCTTTATATGAACACAAACGTCTCGTGTCCCGCTCTGCTGAAGAGCAGAAAGAGTGACGATGTCGAAGCTCTCTCAGCCGTTCCATATAAGGATGAAATAAGCCGTCTGTCACGCGCTCAGTCGACAGCATCATTGCGTCTCTATGGTAACAGGCCAACCAGGCTCACTTTAATAAAGGCTGTCATTAAGGCGCTGCCTGCCATCTAGTGGACAACAACGCTCAGGATCAAATGGTTCGAGGTTAAAACTCTGCATGTGTGCAAAAACACACATTTCATTCTTCATGTTTCTGTCCCACTCTCATTGCTCCTCCTTCTCATTGCTCCTCCTTCTCACCGCTCCTCCCGCATCATGCCTGGAGCAGCTGTCTATGAGACGTTTTGGAAACCCTAACCCTTATTTGTTTTTCTGCTGTAACATCACACAGAACTTTACTTCACTGGTTTCTACAAAATAAAAATGTAAACTGATCATTAAATGTTTTTGAAATCAGAGGAACGACTTTGTTTTCAGCGCTCAGCCGGAGCGTCTCCTCCTGCTGCAGGTTGCTCTCGTCTCTGGTGCTGCACTCACGCGCTCCTCCGATTGTTGTCCGATCATCCCGGTGTTCGAGTCAGGAAGTCGTTCTGCAGACTTATCTTAACATTAATCTAACATGTTGATGACAAAGGTGATGCCAAGTCAGCGAGTTCCTGATTTCATTTGTTTGTTGTTGTTTTGGTTGAGAGGCCTCTGCATGTAAGAAAAGCCCTTAAACTGACCGGAGAATCGATTTGCCAACATTTATTTGAGCAGATTAAAGCTGCAGAGACTGAACCCTGTGTGTGTCTGTGTGTGTGTGTGTGTGTGTGTGTGTGTGTGTGTGTGTGTGTGTGGGGCACAAAGAACAAGAGTCTGTTTTTCTCACTGGATACAGAAGAGCGTTTGTATGACTGAGCAGACGAGCGAGGAGGAAAGTGGGTCACCGTGAGCTAACAGTGCAGCGTTCCCTCAGCAGGTAAGATTAAAGCTTGCGTTAGCTCGACGTCGCCTCTGCACACTTTAAATACCAGAACGATGAGTCGTGATTTACCTGGGTTGAACTTCCACAGGTCGTTGAAGTGCATGTCGAGACGAGCGTTATATCCTCCGAATATGTACAGCTCTCCGTTGTAGGAAACTAAAGAGAATGAGAAACATGCAGAGGAACGTTTATACTTTCACAACTCAAACTATTAGAACAAACAGATTAACCGTCTCAGTGAGACATTTTAGAAATTTCTTGTAATTTTCCTTTTTTGTTTTCCCCCCCCATCAAATTGCACCGGCGTCCCCATAACCACCGCCGTCCTCATTCATGCACGGCCTGCTTCGACCTCCACCTCAGCGGGATCAAGGAAGGAGAAATCCTTTCTCTTATCTTAAAGAGTCTTTACCCGCTCAAGATAACACGTTATGAATCTGCACTTTATAAATAATGATTAATTGATAGCCTGCGTACGGCGTGCTCCTGGCGAGCGGCCTAGGTTCTGTCCTATCTATAAACAAAGGCTTTAAAAGACCCCCAAAAAATAAAGACCTTTAAATAATCTCTTTTTGCACCGTTAGTATCATAGCGAGAGCCCGCTGATTGACCTCGCTGAGCTGCAAGGAAAATAAATCCCCCAAGAGAACATCCTGTGACGTCGGGAGAACGTTATTCTTGCTCGTTGTTTCTCCTCCTTCCAGTTTCATTGTTGCTCGATGTGCATACGAGGGCGCAGTGCGAGCCCCCGTGTGCAAAAGCTACAAGCGGGCAGTCGGGGTTCAAATCCGACCTGTGGCTCCTTTTACTGCACGTCGTTCCCCTCTCCCTCTCTCTCTGATTTCTGACTCTATCCATCATACAAAAATAATAATGTGCACGTGGATATTTATCTTCATCATCAGCTAAAAGTTGAATTTTCTTACTGAGGAGTATTTGAGAAAAACAAAAATTTAGTCCACTGTTCACTGAAGACATGCTTACACGCTGAATGGCTCCTGCGTCCCTCGGGCAGCGGCTGAGCTGACGGCGTGCTCAGCCAGCAGTTGGTCTCCGTGTCGAACACTTTGATCTTGTTGCAGTAGATCTCGTTGTTGGAGTGGAAGGGGCCGAAGCGGTCTGCTCGCCCTCCGAACACAAACATCTTCGTCCCGATGATGGTGGCCGAGTGGAAGTCTCTCCAGCGTGCAGGATTACCCTGGAAGAAGAAGAAAAACCAGTCGATTTATTTTACAATCAGCGGACGAATGAGATATGCAGACGTCCACTCTGGACAGACGTCAGGTTGCTCCCTACGTTCATCAAGGAGATTTTAAAAAAGAAAAAAGGAGGTCAAATTCCTCAGCATCCCTGAATTCCCAATGTGACCAATTTAACCACTGGAAGAAACTTCCTGCAGGAAAAGATGAGACTTCTGTCCCAGTAACTTCATGTCAACACTGCCATCTAGTGGACAAAGTCGTCCACTGCACTGGTGTTCTGAAGCCAAACCATGTAAAGCACCAGAAGCCTCTGTACAACAGCCAGACTTAAAGGCGGGGTCGGTCTTTCCCTCCTGATACACTTTTAAAAATTCAGGTTGAAATTGTTTTTAGGTCCTGACAGAAATTAATAACTCGAGTTCTCTGAAAAGGGAAGAAAGAAAATCCGTCATCTGTATCAATTTGTAAACGTGTAAAAATTCAACCAATATCGGCCACGAGGTACCAATCTGATGAACCAATCACACGCCTCCCTGTCTCCCTGCTCTCTAATGGACCAATCACACGCCTCCCTGTCTCACTGCTCTCTGATGAACCAATCACACGCCTCCCTGTCTCCCTGCTCTCTGATGAACCAATCACACGCCTCCCTGTCTCCCTGCTCTCTGATGAACCAATCACACGCCTCCCTGTCTCACTGCTCTCTGATGAACCAATCACAGCCCTCCCTGTCTCCCTGCTCTCTGATGAACCAATCACAGCCCTCCCTGTCTCTCTGCTCTCTGATGAACCAATCACAGCCCTCCCTGTCTCCCTGCTCTCTGATGAACCAATCACAGCCCTCCCTGTCTCCCTGCTCTCTGATGAACCAATCTCAGCCCTCCCTGTCTCCCTGCTCTCTGACGAACCAATCACACGCCCCCATGTCTCCCTGCCCTCTGATGAACCAATCACACGCCTCCCTGTCTCCCTGCCCTCTGATGAACCAATCACACGCCTCCCTGTCTCCCTGCTCTCTGACGAACCAATCACACGCCCCCATGTCTCCCTGCCCTCTGATGAACCAATCACACGCCTCCCTGTCTCCCTGCCCTCTGATGAACCAATCACACGCCTCCCTGTCTCCCTGCCCTCTGATGAACCAATCACACGCCTCCCTGTCTCCCTGCTCTCTGATGAACCAATCACACGCCCCCGTCTCCCTGCCCGTAACGTGCTCGAGCTCACACTCAAAGCTCGTCACCGATGACGGACTTTATACAGCGTTTATTTACCACTGACTGAGATGACGTAGTTTCTACACGATGCGAGCGATGAGCATGGGGGCGTGGCTTTAGAGGGAGGGGGCGGGAGCAGACGGAGCACTGAGGGAATGCTACTTTGAAAATGATGCTAGTTTTGGAAAAAGATCAACCCAGCCTTTAAATGAAGACGCCTGTTGTAGAGATGAAGGTGAACAGACAGTTTTACAGCGTGCACATGAACAAGCGAAAGTCGAGCAGGAGGTTTAAGTTTTCAGGAAGGATTACGAGTCAGAGAAAACGACAGCATTGTTTGCTCACATGCTCGGCTAAATCTAGGAGCGCCACACTGTAATCCTCCGGGTGGCGAATTGTTCGAGTCCAGAAGTAAAACTTCCCTCCTTCCCCCCACTGCCCCCCCACCACCCCACCACCCCGCTCACCCGAGGGAGAGACACCGTCAAAAATATACTTAACAAGAATTTATCACATGAGCAGGTTGGCTTCATACAAACACACACGGCATCTCCCGAAACGGGAGCGCCTTTAATCCTCGGTGAGGCTGCTTGTATTTGGCGACCTCACAGAGAGCTGCATTACATCGCTCTGCTCTCCGTTTCCAGCCAACCCGACCAATCCGCTGCGTGCGAAGCAGCTCAGCCAACCACGGCTCTGACTGACGGGTCGTTGTTTTGAATGTAGGCGAGCTTTTTCACCAGCAGGGTTGTTGATATTTCTTTCTGATCCCCGTCTCAAAAAGTTGTTGAAATTCTGTGCAAATGTTCGCGAGTGAATACGTGAGTTTCTCAGCTGCTGGTTAAACTCACCCTGGCGTTAATTAATGACCAAACCATGGAGGTGGTGTCCAGCTTGTGGATGTCATTGGAGAAGCAGTCGGCCTACAAAGCAGCAGAGGAGGTGAATTAAATCATGTTTCAACGAGTTGGCCCCGCATGTGTCGAGTGATAAAAACTCACCAGCTGCTCGTATCCTCCAAATATATACATCGCTTTCCCCAGGATGCAGGATGAGTGTCCGTCCCTCGCCCCCGGAAGTGTCCCTGAAATCTTGGGTGTGAACCATCTGTGGGTGTCTGTGAAGCAGGAAGGTTTTATGTTAACTCTGAGCAGCTGAAACCTCGAGTCAGGCGTTTAGATTCCCCGACACAAACTCTCTTCTTTTCCCGAAAATGAAACAAGCTGGAGATGCGGCGTTAGCGTTTTACTTACTGATATCAAAGGCGTAGAGGACGTTGCAGGCTCCTTCTGTGTCGTTACGACCCCCCCAGAGGTAGATTATATCATCCAGCAGCACAGCTGTGTGGCCGTAACGCATATATGGCACTTCCCGGGCGCGTTCATTACTTCCCATCCTCACCGGAGGCAACTTCATCCAGCGCAGAGACACTGAAAAACAAATCCACATTTTTATTATTAGAAGCTCGTACATATTTATTTCTGGGCTTCGTGTTTCCTCTGTTGGAAGGACAGGATGGTGAGAGAGACGGGTCAGAATTGAACTCGGCGTGCTGCCTCTTCACATCGGGCGTGCAAACCAACCACTAGGCCCACAAGCGCCCCGAGAAGAAATGAGCTTTCGTACCATCTCGTCTGAACGTCGTCACAGAGAAACATGCGATACGTTCTGGTTTTAGAGCGACGTGTTTTACTCAATAAAAGGAAAAGGAACTCGCTGCAGATTAACCTTTAACGGGATTATTTAATCAGCATGGACCATTATAAAACAGGATTATGGATTATTTAGAGGCGGTAAACACTGCTCACTCAGCGCCTGGTTTCATTTCTGTGTGTCTGTCGTTTCCTCTCGGTGAAATCAGAAATACTTCATGAGAGTTTGTGTTCATTAAGGGGAAAATATCATGACAATAAAACACAGATACGTGATGATGAAGGCTCGTTAAGAAGTTAGACGTCTCAAAATGTAGACGAGTAAAGAAGCAGAAAATCAGAGAAAAGAATCAAAGGACGGACACACACACACACACACCTTACTGTACGAAAGCATGCTTTAATCTCAAAGTCCAGTTTGTTAGACTAGTGTAAGTGTGTTCACCCCATTATGTAAATTCATCTGTATATATTTTTTTAAATTAGTATTTATTCTGTTTTGACTTTTTGATTTCTGTATTGCTGCTGCAACGCCTGAATTTCCCCCGTGAGGATCAATAATCTCATCTCAGGTGCTCACGGCACAGTTCGCTCATGAACACCTGAACGCAGCATGGAGAAGAAGTACAGTCGATCCCAGCCTTCAATGCGTAGAGAAAAGTCAGAGTCGCTGTCATGTTCTCCGATGTGCGGACGGCAGATTTGGCCGTGTATCCGTCTTGTAAACTGAGCACGCTCCTGATCTCGTAAAGCCACGCACGTGTTGTGTTACGATGTTTTGTACAAGAGGTGACGAGGCCTGAGCCCGGTTTGAGGGGGGGGGGGGGGAAGACGACTGAGCTCACAAATAAAACATCAAAGAGAGGAGGCACAAAGAAAGTGATAAAGTCACTGAAACAATGGTGAGAGGTGTTTTTACATTTCCATCACAATCAGATCAGACGCAGACTTATCAAGGTTTCTGTAGCCAAAAAGAAAAACAGCAGGCAGGCTCGAGATACTTAGGAAGCTATAAAACCATAAAACAGGTGGCTGCCGACACAGAGGAAAAATGATCATTTAAAATGGGTTACAGTTTTGTAAAAGTTACAGCTGAGAATGTAAAAAACTAAACAGCTGCGTTTGTGACGAAGAGAAAACATGAAAAAACCCACCAACGTGAAGTCGAAGCCAGCTGTGATGAGAAGTGAAGGTTCAAATCGGCTCATTGGAAACGCAAATCTCTGAAAACATTTCAGATCTAACTTTACATAAATACATAAACTACGGCTGCAGCCTTTCATGGTGGAGTCAGATGAGCTCCTGAGACCTGATCTTTATTTACCCTGATCAACCAGGTGAGCACGACAGCCCCAAGCGAAGAGGAGGATCTCTGTTAAACTTATCCAGCACCCACCTGTGTTGAAGACGTGCACGTCGATCTGCCGCAGCGTCTCGTAGTCCTCCCCGGAGCAGTAGCCCCCGAAGGAGTACACCTTGTGTCCCACCGCCACAGCAGCATGGTTGACTCTCCGCGGCCCTCCTTCTAGGTGCACCGACCAGCGCAACATTACGCGTGCAAGCACCTCTGGGACCTCCAGTCCTTAGACCATCACTCAGTCGCCCCGCTTGGATCCCATCAAGCCAACACCATCGAAACCTGCAGTGAACAGTGAGAGGAGAAAACGCCCCGTGCTTAGAGGAGCGGCGGGGCAAACGAGGAGGGGCAATCGAGGAACACACAAAGGGGAACGATTTGTCCTCTCGGGGTAAGAGTTACTCTGCTGACAGGCTGAAAAGCCCCGGCCTTATCTGCACCAGGAGAGTATTTTAAGGAGTGATTAGACCCGCTACACCTACCACTCCTCTTTCTTTCTGTTCACTCTCCTCGCTCTGAGCCCTCAGGCTGCACTACAACTCTATAAATACAGAGTCATATAAATAAATCTGCAGTCCTTTGGGACGCAAACTGTCAATAAAAAAACGCTGCATCACTTATGTGAACGACAGTAAACTTCTTTTAGGTGAGCGGACGCTTATAAAGCAAGTGTTTCCCGATCTGTTGAAAAGAGAGCCGAGACCAAGCAGCAACCTGCAAAGTGTCGATGAGTGAAGTCGATGCTGAAGAGTTAAAATCCTGCAGTTCCTCGAGTGTCCACTAGAGGCTGGCTGCAGAAGCACAGGAAGTCACATACACACCCATTTTAAAAAGACTGGTTTCACATCAACACGTTTACAGCCTGGTTAAAAAAAAAACCTAAAACAGTCAGAGACTTTTTTTGATGACTCGTCTGTTTTGTATTGATAAGAGTTCGCTGATCTGACTGGTCGGTGTGGCGTAGCTCTCAGCCTATCGTTAGGTCACCTCAACAAATATTACCCATAGGCAGATATATTAACGCCATCTGAAGTTGTGTTAGCATGCTTTGATAGAAGTGCACATTTAAAAATGCACATGAAAGTACCTCACCTGCGGAAAGCTCTGCAGCTCTTAGCTGAACGGCAGCGTGCACTTTAACATCATTTCAGCAGCCGGCGCCGTGGAAACACGGCGGGGGAGTAGGCACCTCTCAAGACTATCACAGAGGAAGGTCGGAGGGAAAGACAAGTTGCCTCCAGCTTCATAAGCAAAGACAAATATGAAAAGCAGCTCGTTAAGATTTTACTTCCCAGCTGCCGAAGAAGTCTTCAACGTTAAAACAAAACAAGTCAAGCTCACCCTACACGCCTCGGCTTATTCTGTCCGAATGAGTCACAGTCTCACTGACCTCCAACCTTCGTTTGCTCTTATAAATAAACCCCCAGAAGACCACTCCACATAGACCTTTCTATTTCGAGCCCAAGCATCTCTTAGGCAACAGACCAATGCGAGTCTAACTTCGTCAGAATCCTGATCTGCTGTTTTTGGAGCTGAAAAACAACCTTGAGGTACCTTAAACGCCGTGCAGGCGGCGCTCCTTCAACAGGTATGGAAAGCAACATTAGTCATGTATGTATAAAGGTTGTCCACACATGTTCGAGCTCCGTGATGTTAGCGCTACAGTGCGCCCAAAAACAACAGATACGGACAAAAGTGAAGCTGCTCCATGGTCCCTTCTGGGCCTCCGTACGTGTGAGGTGCAGAGACTCTGTCCTCTGACTGGATTTTCATGTTTTGTTTGGTTGAGTCAGGAAGTTTCTGGGCGGGGAGCTGGTGTGTTTCCTCCAGCCAATGAGAGCGCAGCAGGTCAGTTTAGGAGTGGATACAACAGACTGGACATGATTCAAATCTGCGAAAATGACAGACGACGACACAGCAGCAAAAAACGGGACCATATAAATCATAGTAAGGGTTAGGTACACACTGCGTCCAGCAGGGGGCGGAGCTTCTGGGAGCGATGAACCCATGAGGAGGAGCCACGTTTGAATGGTGTATAAAGTAATTGTGGTAATCTGATGTATAATAAATAAATAAAAACATGACCCTAAGCAGTATGAGCAGGCCAGATATAAAATGTGTTCAGCTCTTTATTTAAACATTTCTACTCGGGATGTTGACCCGATGTTCAAACCCAAAACACCGCCAACATTTTTGTGAAATCTAGAAAGTGTCCCGTATTATAAATCACTGAAATAATGGTATTTGTATGGATTTAAAACATGTGGCGACGATGTTTGACTTCACCTGTGATGAAGTGGCTCCACAAGGTGCAAGTACAGGAACAACTTGAATGAATTAACACCTTATCTATGCAACAGCACACACGCTTCAGGCAGCGGTATCTTTCAATAAATCAGACATCCTGAGGTTTCACACACAGAGGATTCAAAACTCTCCTTGTGGTAAGAGAGGCTTCTGTGGGGGGGTTTGAGCTGTACCTGAGCAGCTTCTGCGGGGGGGGGGGGGGGGGGGGGGGGTTGAGCTGTACCTGAGAAGCTTCTGTGGGGGGGCTTGAGGTGGATCTGAGCAGCTTCTGTGGGGGGGTTTGAGGTGGATCTGAGAGGCTTCTGTGGGGGGTTTGAGGTGGATCTGAGAAGCTTCTGTGGGGGGGTTTGACCTGTACCTGAGCAGCTTCTGTGGGGGGGGGTTGAGGTGGATCTGAGAAGCTTCTGTGGGGGGGGTTTGAGCTGTACCTGAGCAGCTTCTGTGGGGGGGTTTGAGGTGGATCTTAGAAGCTTCTGTGGGGAGGTTTGAGGTGGATCTGAGTGGCTTCTGTGGGGGGGTTTGAGGTGGATCTGAGAAGCTTCTGTGGGGGGGGTTTGAGCTGTACCTGAGCAGCTTCTGTGGGGGGGTTTGAGGTGGATCTTAGAAGCTTCTGTGGGGAGGTTTGAGGTGGATCTGAGAGGCTTCTGTGGGGGGGTTTGAGCTGGACCTGAGCAGCTTCTGTGGGGGGGCTTGAGGTGGAGGTGGTTGAGGTGGATCTGAGAAGCTTCTGTGGGGGGGGGGGGTTGAGCTGTACATGAGCAGCTTCTGTGGGGGGGTTTGAGGTGGATCTGAGAGGCTTCTGTGGGGGGGTTGAGGTGGATCTGAGCAGCGTCTACATACATCCAGCAGGATGATATTTATGTCAGATGTCTATCACGGTTTGATACTTCTTAAACATAGAGGAAAATGTAAATGACTCCACAGGTCTCTGTTTATGTTTATTAATGAAGATAATCTGAACCTGGTGACTATAAGCTGCTGCTTTACTACACTCCAGTCAACGCCTCAGACAGCAGCTAGCAGATGTTAGCTCTAAAAACAGGAATAACACACTCCTAACAGGACCTATAAAGGGTCTAATCTCACAGTGCCAACTTCAACAACAACCGTATGACAGTAAAAAACGTGAATATGTCAGTCTGATAACAAACAGAGCAGGAGGAGGAGCTGCTAGCTGTGCTAAAGCTAACCTGTAGGCTACCTGACGTAGCTGTTAGCACGCTAACATAAACTACACAAAAAACAGGCGGCTAACAGCTAACAACAAAGCAGCGTCTATTCATAGCTCCGACAGCCACACAGTCACACACACAGGGGGAAGAAACAGTTGCTACCTTCAGGTCCGCTCGGTTCTGGTTCTGTAGACAGGCTGTGCTTCCACCAGGAGCTCCACCGACTCCCCTCGTGCCGTTCCGCCGGGAGGAGCAGTGCGCGCTGGCGCCCCCTGTCGGCTGCTCGAAGAAAACACAGAGTGATGTTCACGCAGACAAGATGATAAAAGATTTATTTCTCGTTTTTCTCATGTATCTGCACACAAAAAAAGGCGAAATGCAGTCCTCCCAGCCCCCAAGCAGTGAAGAAAAAAAGAAAACAATATAAACATACAGACATAAATGTCTAAACATCTACTGAGGGATAAAATCAGATAAAACAATGCCAATTAAAAAATAGCACAGATAATAGAACTGGTCGGTAACATACAGTTATAGTTCTTTTTAAAGGTGCACTATGTATTTTTGGAAAAATGTGAAAGTTGGATAAATGTCCAGACAAACTGTTTGAAGATATATTGAAGTTATTGTGAAATCGTAACTCTCCAGGAAGCTTTTTAGATCCAAATTCGAGCTTCTTGAATAGTTTTGACTTCAATTCAAGAACAAAGTAGTCAAAACACATTTTTTTGTAAAAACGGTCAAATATGAGTCAAAATAAGTTTAAAAAAACATTGCGAGCATAAATATGACATGTTAGAATTAAAATTAAAACAACATTTTGTAAATAAAGTCATAATATCCATTTAAAATATCAAAAATAAAGGTAAAATGCAATTCTAAACAATAAAATTAAAAATTCGACATAAAAAAAGTCAAATTGTCAAGAAAGAAATCGAACTGTTTCGATCACAGTTGAAATACGAGACATAGAGGAAAAAATGTTCTTTTAAATATAGTTTATTAAAGACTGTTTCTAACCTTAATTTAAGGGACATTCATTATTTGTAATTCTAACTCTCAGGTTAGAAAGCAAGCATTCAGTTCTTTTCTTCGGGGCGTCTTTAGATTCGTCAGGAGAAAAGGGGCCCACCTGTTTCTCAGCTCTCAAACAGGATTGACCTGTTTCACAGCGTCTTTGGAAAGGCAGGCAATGGAAAAAACAACTCAAGAAGACTCACGAGTCTGTGAATGAAGCGAACCCTCGACGAACTGGTTACAAGAGCGAGGACACACAGGCATGAAAGACAATCAGGGGGGTGAACAAGAAGGTTTAAGAAACTAAATAAAACAAGAAATGACAAAAAAACAAAAAATAAATGGACAGAAACAAAACATGACCTCCCTTAACCTCACTCGTCTGCAGGGAGTGGGGTTGGGAACCGGAGGGTCACCGGCTCAAGTCCCAGTGCGTACCAATCCTTGAAATTGGTCTGGAAGCTGGAGAGGTGCCAGATCACTTCCTGAGCTTGGCCGAGGTGCCCTTGAGCAAGGCACTGAACCCCCCCCCCCCCCCCAAACACCACCAGCCCAGGAGCGCTCACTGTAGTCTCTGACATATCTCCTTTAGTAAATGTCCATATGATTCTGTTTGTGTGTGTGTGTGTGTGTGTGTGTGTGTGTGTGTGTGTGTGTGTGTATTTCAGCCTAGCAGGCCTCAACAACAGAGAGTAGAAATGAATTTCCCCTCCCGCTTTCTATTTCTGCATCAAATGAAAACGCTATTTTGTTGTTTACAGCTTGAGGCCGACTGTATTCACCCATGTGACCATTTCTGTTATTAACTATCACACATTTGCAGCAGTAGAGGGCGCTGTCGTGCATATTTTGAACTGCTCATGAGGTCAGCGGGCTGCACACACCCTAACACACAGAGTCCTGCATGTTTGTGGATTCAACCCTGAAGACATTTTAAAGTGCTCACTATCATCTGTGAGTCCTTTTGGATGATTGCCGTGTACGCAGCGAGCACACAGAGCATCAGAGCCAAATCATATAAAACCAGAGTCAGGATGGTGGTGTCATACTGACACAGACTGAAACCAAGCATGTCTGCTGGAAGACCACTAAACAATCCTTAACCAACTCCAGAGGGAGATTGTGGTCATATTGTGGAGTTCCTGGTTGTAAATTGTGTTTTTTTTTTAGATAAATAAAGGCCTTCATCTTCGCAATATTTCTGTCAGAACATAAGAATGTGTTTGTGGGCAGCTCGCCGGGCTCTGAGAACAAAACAGTCGTCATCCAGGGTTCATGTGGGCACCACGCTCTGATCCTACTGCGACGGCGCCTTCGATAAATGTGAACAACTCGTGAAGAACCTCCTGTAGTGAGTCTAAAAATCAAGAGGCAACCAAAGAGGCAGAGAAATGACGCCAATGCTGAAGTGAAAAATACACTGCAGTTCCTCCAGTGTCCACTAGAGTCTGTCTCCTGCAGTGAGTCAGTCGCCATAGAGCTCTATGTTAAAATAAACATGTTTTCAGTCTGGTATAAAAACAGTCATCTCTCTCAACCGCTCACGTCAAAACTTGATTTTTCTGTGTTTGTGCTTGTTTAAGTTACCTGGTTCACAGAATTCACCTGAGTGAACAGAGAGTCCACTGGATTCAACGAGCTCTCTGAGCTTCATGAGTCTGATCAATAAATAACTCCAGGCTGCAAACGACACAGATTCTCACTCCGTGGGAAACACGATTTTTGATCAGTAGCAGATTTTCACCCTGTTGAGGTTTGATGACTTTAAATGTGTTAAAGCTTCTCCCCTCTTCATCTGCACCTTTGTGTCCAAAAACAAGCTGAAGCTTTGGAAAAGGCAGACAACAAAGTAGTGCATGATCACATTCATTATTTATACAGGCCTGGATTTCACACAGTTTCACGCTGTATCACTCAAAGGAGCTGTGTTGATGGTGTCAGCTCAGCCCAAGTGAAAGTAGAGCCCTGTAGAAGGATTATGTGAAGGAGCTGTGCGTCAGCTGTCATGGATCTGCTCGTTTGTCTGCTCAGGTCTGGCTGTGATGGATTCACCGTGTGTCGGCATACCAACACCAGGCCAGCTGCTCGAGGGCACAAAGGAGAGATTGTGCCTGCACTGCCCAAACGACAGCTGTCAGAAGCTGGCCTGCACAGCTCTGATCAGTGACTACAGACCACAGAAATCAGAGCTTTCAGTCACATGACTGGCGCGGAGGCCTGTCAGGCAAAAAGAGCTCAAGAAGTAAAAGTCATACAGCTTTTGACTTTCAGCACACAGAACAGTATGTC
The DNA here is from genome assembly GCF_947650265.1 of Symphodus melops. Classification (NCBI taxonomy): domain Eukaryota; kingdom Metazoa; phylum Chordata; class Actinopteri; order Labriformes; family Labridae; genus Symphodus; species Symphodus melops. Next base: position 1,725,967 of record NC_136705.1, on the reverse strand, counting down.
AAGCAGCGCTTTCATGAACGCCTACCACCTTAATGATGTTCATGATGATGGTTTTGATGCTGACTAGAACGCTGAAGGACAGCTGTCGATGTTGTGCTCTGCCTCTGGTCACTTCCTGTCAGCACATCTGGTCACTTCCTGTGAGTTAAATCTGTTCCTCCTCTCTCGAGCCTCGCTTGTTCTCTCTCTCTCTCTCTCTCTCTCTCTCTCTCTCTCTCTCTCTCTCTCTCTCTCTCTCTGTCGCTAAATGGATCTTAACATATTTACAGCCTGGTTCAAAATAACAAAATCCACACACACTGTACGGGGGGAATGTTTTGATGACTCAGCAGTTTTGATTGGATGAAGGATCAGAGTGATTCACAATACGGCGTGTAGCTGACATGATTGACAGGTGGGCGCCGTGTAACGGTTTGTCAGGAGGCTTAAAACCCGCCTCAGCTCTCAGCCTGTCGTTAGCTTGACTCAAAGTTAGCCTGAGACAGCATTTCCAGCACGGAGACCGCCATCCATGGGACTCCAGCGCCCCCTGCTGGAATAGTAATATTACAGTCTATGATGAGAACAAAGTAAAAATACAAATACAGTGATAAATGACCAAAAAGAAAAACATGACATTAAGTAAGTTGATGGGTTGTTTCACCCGCCAGGTGGGCGGTTCCTAAAATGCTATAAATACACACTCTGTAAATCCCATCACTGCAGACGATCTTCAAGTGATTCTCATTAAAAACAGCTTTGTTTCTCTGGTAGACTCTCGACAGATGAAAAGTCGTCCGTTGAATAAACATCCAGTCTTTTTACGACTCTCCTGTTCTTTGTCTCACACATGAATCCATCTTACAGTAAATCTGCTGAAAGCCGCCTGCTCAGCTGCCCTTCTTGTTCTCTGTTACACAATATGCACTTAGATGAGGTTTTTCTCTGGACCTGGACCAGAGAATTTCTGGGAATGGTTTGGACAAGTTTGTTTAAATGATCACGTCTGGGAGACTGGATGTTATCCGGGGTTAGAGTCTTGTTTTTGATGTCTTTCATAACGAATATTCAAGTAAATAAAATCCGCTGACACACTTCCTTCTACTTTTAGATTTTGTTCGTGGCCTCTGAATTCTTAAATACTGCAAACATTGTGTTTCAAACTTCTCGAGCTGGTTTACAGAGATTTAGGATAGTAAATATTTATTTTCTAGTCTTCTGACTCAAAGATCTGTTGCTCTGCAGGTCACACCTCCACATTCACACACTGATGGTAGAGGCTGCTCAGTAAAGAGACCATAACTCATCCATTCATACACCAGCAACAAAGCAGTGGGAGCAACTTGGGGTTTAACGTCTTATCCCCGAGTAAACTATCGCACAAAGCTTTTGGAGCTCTGCAGGGTCGCTTGTCTTTTTCTAAACTTTGGCAACACAGCTTGGTTTGAAGTGCCAGAGGGGTTGCTGGTTCAAGTCCTGGAACAGACGATGGTGTAAATATAAATCTGGTTTCTGGAGAGGTGCAGGGATCATGGGTTCATATAATTCACAATCCCATTATAACAAGATGTTTGCAAGCTCTCGAGGGAAACTGTTGAAAATATACGGCTGTATGTCCTCTTAGGGCTTCCATACATGAGAGAAACAAACAAACTCTTCGATGTTTACAGATTCATTGTTCTTACACTCCTTTGTTTGTTTGCACACAACGTATCTTCTTGCTCATTCCTCTTCTCTGTTTTGATTCTGAAGATTGTTTTTTTTGTGCAGTATTTGTTCCAGTTTCTACACGTCACTGGAGAGCACCACAATCTGAACCCTGAGCATGAAACGAGCCGTACTAATCAAGTTGTTTTAAGGCCTATTCACAAAGAGAGAAGTGTGTTCATTCCAGAAAATGATTTCTAGCAGCTTATAATCCTGAAAACATTCAGACATTTTCATTTTTGCGACGACTCGTCTCAAAGGCGATGCATGTGAGGCGTGTAGTCGCAGAGAGCGAGCGCCTCTCTCTCTCTCTCTCTCTCTCTCTCTCTCTCTCTCTCTCTCTCTCTCTCTCTCTCTCTCTCTCTCTCTCTCTCTCTCTCTCTCTCTCTCTCTCTCTCTCTCTCTCTCATCAAATGAAAACAGAGAGCGAGCCCGGCCCAGTGAGAGTGTGTTCAGGCCTGCCGTCCCACCTGTCAGCGTTTGCACACATTGCGTCATCCATGTGATCCTGCTGAGCCTCTTTGACACATTTGCTTAGTTGTGTGGGTTTTTTTTTTTTTTTTTTTTTTTAAAGCTTTACGGCTCACACATGTGACGTCCTGTTGTGACGCCTTCACAGAGAGAACAGGAGTCGAGCAACTGCAGCATAACTCAGCGAGGCAACAACAACAACTGCAGAAAGCAACTGTTGTTGGGTATTTCTGGGCCACTCGTATGATGGCACGGCTCTGCAATGCTCTGTGGCAGAGAAAAACACAGGCTCGACTCAGAGACGGCTCATTTGGTTAACCTTTTTTTCTTTACCATGGCTCATAAAATCTCAAAGTGTGCTCTTATAATGAACAGTAAAAAAACAAACTGCATTCAAAATAAACCCATAAAGGGGAAGGGAAGGGAGAGACAAGTAGAACAGTTACGCAACATTAACTCTGCAGAATCTGAACGTGTCCTCTCCTTCTCGCCGTCTTCACCGATGATTTCAGTCCCCGCGCTGATGTCGGCGCGCTTCACATCGTGCAGAGATATTCCCCGGATGTTCAACGCGCTGATTTGACTTCCGCTCTTGCAGGATTAGGTCAACGGCGTTCAGTCGTCCAGAATGATGTCATAGAGCATGATCTAACTCTGTGGCCAGATGACTGAATCATACATTTTCCTTTAATTTGGGGCTTGTTAAACTCACAGAGCTGCTTTCTGTGAGTTTTGAGAGAAGACGATTGGTATTCGCCTCGGGTCATTTTTTCGCTTATGTATCATTTGAGTTGCGTTGAACGAGGAGTTAATTTAGCGCTTTGTAGCCGCTTTTATTGGTTAGCCTATGTTTCCAATTACCAATTAACCAACAACAGCTATCTTTTGTGAGTAAAGTCATGTGTGCACACAGGGAGGCTGGTTATTGAACAATCCCAAACAGATGAGTGATTTAGGAGAGAATTATCATTTCCACTCAGATCGTAAAAACACAAAAACACTTGATTGGCCCCGTGGCGAACATCGGATCTGTTTGGGATATCTATCACAGATTTCTCTTTGGATATGTAATCATTTTGTAATCGGATTTTCCGTGAGTGTTTGAGTACGCATGCAGTGTATTTCTTAAAAAGAGTCCTCAGCAGACATGAATCTGCATTTTAACTGAGCATGAAGAGTAAAGGAGCGGTCTGTAACCCCCTAGTGTTTAAAATGGGTACAGCAGTCTAACCTCTAATCATCACAGTCTCCCCCCTCCTCTCACACAGGTCAGCATGTTGGTGGACACTGTAGCTTCAGTGTTTAGCCAGCTCTGCATGTAGAGACACTGTAGCTTCAGTGTTTAGCCAGCTCTGCATGTAGAGACACTGTAGCTTCAGTGTTTAGCCAGCTCTGCATGGGTCTGTAAAGCTTTCTGCGTTCTAACCTCTCTCCATGTTTCATCTCCAACATTGATCCTAGTTTGAGCAGCTTTCTGCTGCTGGAGCTTATTAGAAACATGCAGAGGCTTTTTAGCTCGGGTACAATCACTTCTATCTGAAGCAGTTCCACTGCCCGCTTCCATCGCTGCAACACCTGTTCACCTGATAACTGCTCTCATATCTGGCAAACCCAGGGGCGTCCAAAACGGCCTTCAAAGCCCCGCCTACCTTCTCTGGTCCAATCAGATCCAGAGCATTCAGGAGCAGAATCTAAAGTTAGAAGAAGGACATACTGGCTGCTGCATTGTTGTCAGAGAAGCTTCAACACAGCAGGTTTCCTTCATGATCACACAGGAAGAGAGCGTCATCAGCTCACTCTCTACACAGCTCTCTGATTGCTGCTTTAATTTCTCTGAAGAAAATGACTGAAATTAACTTGTTCTTACAGGTTTGTATCCAAAATAAGCACGATAGATAAGTTGGGAAAATAACCTGAATGTGCTTGTTTTGATAGTAAAACGAACTGATGCAGGTCCTCTGAAGGCGGACATGGAGCTGTTCTCTAAACTCTGTTTATACTGCACTCCTGCGGCCTGTTCTCTTGTTGTGTTTGTTTGTTTGTGGCTCTCTCACCTCCTCAAATAAAACCAAATTAAGGGCAGGAAATGCTCCTGGTTCCACTCAGCTGCACCAAATAGACAGAGGTGTGAAGAGCACTTAAGCCTCTGTAATCTTCCGCGGAGGCTGAAACATCTTTGTTTTTTTCTATCTGAATGTTTGCAATCTGCACTTTCACACTCTGCTCTCTCATGAGCTGAAGCACTTTGTTTTTCCTGGTTCAGAACTCATTCCAGCTTCTTTTTCGGCCCCTTGTTGTTTACACGATATATACCGTCACGTTCAGGGGGATAAAATAATTAAATTACCTCGGGGCCTTTTCAGATTGACTGCGACAGAAAACGACCAGCTGCAAGAATTATTTTCATCCCAACCACTTTAATTATGTGGCTCACATTCTATTTTTGCCCCCAGAGAGCCGGACCTCCCTCCTCCCCCTCCTCCTCCCTCCCCCCCCTCTCCCCCCCCCTCCTCACAGTTGGTACAGTTGTTTGGGAGATCTCACAGCACCTGTTTTAAACCCAATTGTTATCCCACACCCTTTCCTGAAGACGCGTGCACCTGCTTCAGTTATCTCCTCGTAATGTCTGAATGAATGTTCACGCTCTTTCTTCTTCCTCGTCATCAACATCTTCAAAAAAGCATGGCTGAGTTTAACGGCCTAAAATTCAGGACGTCGGCCCTCTGGAGGACTTTTTGAGCTACGACGTGCAGCGATGTGAACATGTTGAGACAGTTGTCTCTGCAGGACGAGAGATCAGCAAAATGTCACGGTGAGAGACCCTCGCCCAATCAGCTGCTCCAGATTCATGTCATGTTTGAAGTGTTAATCGTATGTCTGAGCGTCTCCCCCGGACGTCAGGACGTTTTTACCAAATGAAGACAACGCCTGAGAACAACATGCAGCCATGTTTGATCTCCCCCTCTCCTCACTGAAGACATCAAGAAGAGAAACGATGGTAGGAAACTTCTGCAGATCTCCAGCTGACCGGGAATCTTGTCTGTGATTGAGGAGCTAGTTAACCTGTGTGTGTGTGTGTGTGTGTGTGTGTGTGTGAGAGAGAGAGAGAGAGTGTTTCTGACCATGTTTTGAGCTCTCAGGTCCAATTTGAAAGTGTCTGTACCTTTTCTTTTTTATTATTGTGACATGTAAGAAAGCAGATTGTGTTGAGTAACGTGGCCAGAAAGTCACTCAGAGTGGATCTATCATGGAGGCTGTAGTCCCAGTTTTGTGTCCGACATTGTGGCTCTATTCCTGCAACTCTCTCTCTCTCTCTCTCTCTCTCTCTCT
>NC_136705.1:1678323-1720280 GCF_947650265.1 Symphodus melops | reverse complement strand
TCTCTCTCTCTCTCTCTCTCTCTCTCTCTCTCTCTCCCCTCCCCCCCCATTTAAAAGTGTACATCAGTATTTAACTGTTTCAATCTGTTGTTCTGCTAAAGACACACATGTTGTTGTTTTTTGCTGAATTCTGTTTGTATATTTGAACCACTACTGAAGGCGTGTTTGTTAGTGTGTCTCAGCATCCACAGCTCATTGTGGAGTCAGCGATGACCTCATCCTCTCCAGTAACAGCAGGCGACACGAACGAGGCAAAAACAACAAAAGCCAGAACTGTCAGGTAGGTCCGCTCCGTTACGTAAAGTCCTCGAGACCACCTCGTGTGTCAAAGCAGGAAAGAATGAGTCTCCTGCTGTCGTGCTCTGAATCCAGACGCTGAGAGGAGAACAATGATGATGATGATGATGATGATGATGATGATGATGATATTTGTCCTTTCTTTGAGATAAAATGACTCAAAAGTGTTTCACAAGCCGTTGGAGAACATCTGTGAAAGTTTTATCTGTGTACTTTTAGTTTAAAAAATGACAGAGTGTCGATTCATTTAACTCCCCCGTATGACTCTGTAATCTCTGCTACACGATGAAAGGCCTCCGTTTGGTTTGTCTGCTGCTCCTCCTGTGAGGTCACAGAACGCCGCGGCCGAGGAGCCGATCCTTCAAACGTGTTTGACCCGCCGCCCCACTCAGCGACACCTGAGAGCTCACCATGCCGCTCAGTCCAGTTTGACAAGTCCTGATTAAAGTTCCTGTATGTGATGAATAAATCACGCCGCTGGGTCAACACCACGTCCAAATAAAAGCACCCAACCTGCCGCTGCCATGACATCAGAGGTCAGAGGTTAACTCCCTCTCGCTGTGATTGATACCTCTGCAAAGGGCAAAATAAGCCCCAGCTTTTTTTTCCTGTTATTCAACCTTTTGATATGAGGAAATTGCTTCCTGCTGCTGAGTGCTGTTGCTATGTGAAGTCATGTGATGTCATGTGTGGAGTGACCTCATCGGGCCACTTAGCGTGACCGCCACCTGAAGGTCTGTTCAGAGTTCATTCAGAGGAAAGTGCAATAAAGACCCAGCGTGTCCTCTGAGGAACAATCGCCAGCATGTCGGCCTTAAACACGCCACCGCTTCATCTGAATCTTCAGAGACGAGATGTTTGAACATATTTAATCTTTTAGTTAAAAGGTTCTTCTCCATTCACAGAATCTACGAAGAGGAGGTCGGACCGCGTGATTGATTGATTGATTGGTTTTAGTGTAGGTAGTATCGTCCCCTAACATTCCTTGGATGTGCAGACGTAGAAAGTTCTTCTTTGTGCAGGTTTTTGTTTTAATTACAGAGAAAACGTTTTATTTTGAAAGGTATTCAAAGTCCATGCTCGTTACTGACCCCTGCTGGTCGAGTTGCGTGTTGCGTTGAGTGTTCGTTTAATTGAGGCTTCGTGCCGCTAACAGCCGGACACACGGCGAGGAGAACATTTAAAAGACTTATTCTGATGAACTGACACCTGCAGGTGAGTTCAGGTAACAATCCCGTCACAGACGTGTTGAAAAATAAAAGTTTTACACTGCTCCAGTTTGTGTCGTGTGTTATTTGTTGTACTCACTGGTGGCCTGGTGGATGGATGTTTTACTGCTGACTGCTAAAACAGATTGCACTCTCTCAGGGACAATAACGAGAACTTTTAATATCTGTACCAGATTTTGTTGGCAATCCATCACATCCATACATCAACGTCAACCTGGAGGAGGTTTTCAGAGGAGACAGATTCATTAACTTTGGACGATGAAAACCTGCACAAACTTTCATGGAGTGCAGAAACAGTTCAGGTTGGACCAAGCAACGGACGGACCAGCTTTATAATTTCTGTACATTTTCCAAGTTGGGACGTCATTTTCTGGACCCCAGATTTCTGAGCACTTCTTTGAAGACATAATTCGATATAAAAAATATCGACTTTGTGTTGATGCACGAAGGAAGTTCAGATGATCAGGCTTTTTAGCTCGGGTACAATCACTTCTATCTGAAGCAGTTCCACTGCCCGCTTCCATCACTGCAACACCTGTTCACCTGATAACTGCTCTCATATCTGGCAAACCCAGGGGCGTCCAAAACGCCCTTCAAAGCCCCGACTACCTTCTCTGGTCCAATCAAATCCAGAGCATTCAGGAGCAGAATCTAAAGTTAGAAGGAGGACATACTGGCTGCTGCATTGTTGTCAGAGAAGCTTCAACACAGCAGGTTTCCTTCATGATCACAGAGGAGGAGAGCGTCATCATCATCTCACTCTCTAAACATCTAAGAACCTGTTGACGAACAGATGATCCCTCATAAACTAACCTGTCATCGGCTCTCACCCCCCTCCAGATGCAGAAATGAAAACTGTGAAGTGGATCCATTTAATGATGCAGATATTTCCTTCCTGACCTGTTCGCTGACGCCGACTTTGAATGATTAGCCGAAAAAAGCTCCACTTTGATCTTTAATATTCTTCAAAATCACGACTTCCAAACGTCACGGCCTGATGTGTTTGTCTTATGTCACGGTCAGTCGTCATGGCAGGACAAGAGACCCGTTTGCAAGTCAAAACAAAATCCCTTTGGTCTCACAGCCGGGTCAGTCTCCTGTCGAAAAATTTCCTTCATATTAACCGACACTCAGTTTCTGCTCATGATTTCAACCTGCTGCTGAAGCTGGCGGCTGAATAGAGCAAATATTTCATGTTTGCGTGGAGGAATGCTGCAGACGAGGCCAGAAGTCCCGGTCCGCTCAGGAGTTACCTTTAGCAGGGAAGTATAAGATTCAGAGGTGTTGTATTTTTTGGAACAAAGCCTCTGTAGTATGAAAGGTTAAAAATGCACGCGTCACGGCTGAAGGTCGACTTTCATTGTCTCTGCTTGCCTCTGTTGCTGCGACAGACTTGGCGCTGCGTCTCTCCAAACAATGACTGACTGCGAAGGAATTTTATTGCGAGTGATGTCATCTGACACTCGAGCCTGCTCGGGCTCTTTACGGGTGAGATAAGAGAGGACATGTTGAGGAGAAATGTGTGAAACAGGACTCCGCGGGGAAGGAGAAACACAGGTGTGTGTGTGTGTGTGTGTGTGTGTGTGTGTGTGTGTGTGTGGACGTCAGCCGATAAGCATGCCGTCTCATGAGGTCAAATGTCGCCTCAGGTGAACGTCGGAGCGAGGAGTCACAATTATCTCACTATGAAAACAATGATGAGAGGGTCGGTGCTTTATTTGACAGTTTAATGTTGATGTTTTTATGTTTCTCAAAGGATTCGATTGAAGTTATTATATCAATTAAGTCATGAACAAAGCTTGTAAACGTACATGCATTCTTATTCTTATTCTGTACTTAAAGTAGAGGTGTGTGTTTCTCACCTCCTGGTGTCAGAGTTCAGATCAGTGACGCTCTGAGGGACTTTATAGCGGCTGTTTGTGTGTAATAGCTGGCTGAAGCTCACCTCATATGTGAAGCTGAGGTAGCAACCTGTTCTAAAAATCAGAGAGTAGAAAAGAAGTTCCTGAAGTACAGAGTCAGAAAAAGAGGGTCGTGATTTTGAGCTTTTTAAGACCTAAACAGTGACGTTTATACTTTGTGATTAATCACGTTTAATGTTTCAATTTCCATTATTTCACTTGTGTGTGTGGATGGAGACACGAGCTAATCACACATGCTGTAAGCATGTTCATGTCTGCTGTAAAAACAGGCTTTTTGAATGGGTGTGTATGTGACTTCCTGTGCTGCTGCAGCCAGCCTCTAGTGGACACTCTAGGAACTGCAGGATTTTACACTTCCACATCATCAGCAGGACACACACACACACACACGTTATCCCACTACACGACCCAGGAGTCTTTACTTAAGCCCATGTGGACATTGTTGAGTAAATGCTCTAAAATGTGTTTTTCATGAAGAGTTTGTTTTTCTTTTTTTGTCCATAAACTTCAGCTGTCGTGTTGTTCTATTCAAACATGAATCATTTCATTGTTAACACAACGTGTTCGCCCACAGGCAGGCAGAGAGAGAGAGAGAGAGAGAGACGCTCGGTCACTGTCAAGATGTGAGTGCAGACCTGTGAGCTCAGGACCAAAGAATTCAGATCAACACATAGATATCGATACGCATTTAATGACCTCACTGTGTTTCATGAGCTCTGATTCCCTCTCCGTCTTATTGTCATCCACAGCTCGAACTTTCTCTCTAGTGTGTGTCGAGCTGCGTTCAAACCAAGTAAAGGAATATTTACCTTTGTGATAACTTAGACTCAGGGTTATTCTGATCCCAGCAGAGAGCCGTATAACAGTAAGTTAATGTTAGAAAAGGTTGAATAATGGTCTTTTAAGAGGTTTATTTTGACCCTCATTATGACTTTATAGTAAACATCGGACAGCGGAGTCAGAAATCAGGTAGAGACATGACAGAAAAGAGCCACGAGTCAGATTTGAACCCACACTGCTCACTTTCAAGGACTTTGGCCTCAGACCCTACTGGGGTTAAGTGTCTCGCACAGGACACATTTGGACATGTGGTGACAGGAGCTGGGGATTGAACCCCCAACCTTCCAGTTGAGACGACGACGACTCTACCAAGTGATGAGCCAAAACACAGTTTCCCTGCAATTTTTGTCAATTTAAAACACAGATTGGTTTCCATGTGTTCTCGACAACCTCTGAATCTCCACCGGTCTCCCATCCTTTACTTCCTGTCTCAGTTTCTGTTTAGTTTTTCAGTTTGATTTCTCCACTGTATAAAACATCCCTAAAATGTGCTATATAAATCCAATCTATTATAATTCTGAAACCTTTTCACCACCTGACCCAAGTGTCTGTTATTCAGAAGCCTTGAAGATGTTCAGGTTGTTTGCAGAGAGAATTTTTTATTTTTCCGTTCCCTTCATATCCACCATTCTTTAAATCTACAAATCTTCTCCGTTTTGATCGCGATCCAGCGTGAAAACTGAGTCTTATCAGCCCTGAAACTGGAGCAGCAGGCCGATCATGCCTTTGTGATGACATAAACTGAGTGGAAAAGTACAGACCCCCCCTCCAGCTCCCATGCATATTCTCTCCTCCGCCGCAGCTATCACTCTCCTTTCATGCGGGCGGCCTCTGTGACATCACCCCTCGAACTCAACCTCCGAGTCTTTAATGACTCTAATAAAACAGAAGATATCTAACAAGGCTGATCACAAACCGGGGGGGGCCTGCGGTTAGGCAGCGTCAGGACTTTATTATCATCCTGGGAGGCGGCGATCGCCATCGTCTTTATCAGCCATCAAAGTTTCACACAGAGGAAGAAAGCACAAAGACACAGGCGGAGGCTGGAGGTGTCTGCAGAGGATGTGGTCGGCACGGGTTGAAGACACACTCTGGATGTGAATGGGAGCTGTGAGGGGGGAGACACGGAGGACTTTCAGGGTAAACAACATCAGGAAGGTGTTACAGTAGCTTAATCGGACTCGGTGGGCAGAGATGGGACACCTGGTTCAAATCTAACCTGACAGCGACTCTGCAAGCAAAACACTTTCCTTCCTTTATAAATGTTTACAGGCTAAATGGGAAACAGCGACTAAAAACACACTGAGCTGCTCCTTCAGAGATTGAATATTGAGTTTTCTCACATTTTAATTAAGTTTATTCCCTTTGACTCACAATCAGGGAGACTGTGCAACATTTTACACACAAGTACAGTATTAATCAAGTGCCTGTAAATAAAGGTCTGACTGATGTCTTTCTACGAAGAGGAAGCCCCTCTGGATGTGTGTGTAAATGAACGTGACGACACAACCCTCCCCCTTGCGTGGAGAAGCCCGATCCAACCGCAGAAGACGAGGATCCAAGATGGCCGACTCCAGTCCAAAGCGTCCAATTGAAGGCCTTTCAGCGGCTCGTCGACCACCCAAGACACTTTGTTCTCTTAGATTAAAAAAAATATATAAATAATTCTCAGGTAAAAAGAGGAATACAATTTAATTTTAAAAGTTTAATTCATGAGGAGTCAGAGTTACATGTTGCTCCAAAAGAAAACAACATTTTTCTTTTATGTTGCAACTAATTCAGACTTTTTTGTGAACGCTCACATAGAGCCCGAGTTTATGGAATATTTTGTGTTGAAATGTGTCTCTAAAATATTTTCTTCTTTTGTTTTATAACTGTGAAGGATTTCTAGCGTCGTGCTGATTGAACATATGAAACATCTCTGAGTGGTTGAGCTCGAGTGCAGACTTAAAGCTTGAATGATTTCATGTTTTGGTAAATTCTGTTCGTTTCGATTTTTAACTGAGCCGTCACCAGGCAGTGGTTAGGTTTATTAAAGTAAGCCTGTCAGGGATTTTGAAACAGGGTTCAAGACGTATTTCAGGGTTTTGACTGCAGGTTAGCATCTTTCTGAGCTGGTATGCATTTATACTTTGTTTTTAATCGTTGGTCCTAAATGAAAAATAGCTCTTTAAAATCTTCCACTTACTTTCACAGCTAAAATCTTTAAAAGTTTTAAAAGCTATTTTTATTCATTGGTAGCTTAATGATTTTAACGGTTAGCTAACTGTAAGATACAGCTAGCTAACATTAGCTTATCCATGTGACATGTAACTGTAGCCATGCTAATAAACAAAGGCCTTTCAGAGTACATACATGTATTATTTTACAGTAGTTCAGAGAATTAATTCACTTTATTTCATTAAATTAAGACAGTATATTTATTCTCCATGTAGAAATTCACACGAGCAAAACTTTCTCAACTCTTCTCCTGTCTCTCCAACCGACAAAGTGAAAAGTGCGGGAAACCTGGGCGGAGCTAAAATTGATTCTGTGCAGTGTGCGACTAACACCGACTAACACCGACAACTCAGAACGAGTTAAAACACATTAGGAGTTAAAATCAACCCTGAAATGTTTAACCCTGAAATTTCAACTCTCCCATTTTTGCTGTGAACGCTCAACATTTTGTGCTTGTGATGGCGTCACAGTGTTCCCGCTGCACTCATAAATCACTCACTCTTCAAACCACTCACCAGCTCTGTGAGGAAATGACATTTAAAAGTTAGCCAAACCCCTCGAGCTCCGCCCGTCCTCCGGCCTGTGAACGCCACCCAGACTGCACTCGACTTATCTGGGATTTCAAGCTGCAACACATTAAAACTCTTCCTTGGATGACTTCATCATGAAACCAGAGCTCTTTAAAAAGCGTCATTAACTTGTCGACTCCGGGGCGTCTCCTGTCACACGGGGCCCTGCTGAGAGGCGGTCTGTCCCGACTGTCCTCGAACAACTCAGGAACGAGACACTGAACACGGAAAGGAGCACACTTCCTGTTTCTGTCTCTAAATGTTGATAACTGGATTTTTAAAATGCACCAGAGTCCATAAAGGGCTCCTCAGAAACACACGACAAAGCAGCCAGATACAGGAAGATAAAAGTCTGTAATAAGTTCAAGAAAGTGAGAGCAGATATCGGAGAAGAAAAAACACATCTAAAAAATACTTATTAATTTATAAAGGAAGAGAGCACACAGATTGAGGTGTCGTAGTTTTTGTCTGGTTTTGTTTCATCTTGTTTTAGTTTTCATTCTTTCCCTCGTGTTCTGTGTCTGAATGAGTCCGTGTGGTTTCCCCTCCATACGTCCTTCTGTCCTTTCATGTTGTCTGTCAGTTTGTTTCCTGTGTTTTATTTGTGTTTTCAGGTTCTTAGTTTGGTGTTTAATGTTTCTTTGTCTTGTTTTAAGTGTTTCCTGTTTTATTTTGTATTATCTGCTTCAGGTTGTGTTTTTGTTTTCAGGTTTTACTTTGTACTTTTCTTCAGCGTTCTGGTCTTGTGTTCTCTGTGTTTTTTCCCTCCTGTCCTGATGACCCTGATTGTCCTCACCTGTCTGATTAGTCTCACCTGTGTTTGATTACCCCAGGTCTATTTAGTCTCTGTGTTCAGTCAGGTGTGTGTTTTGGTACCCTGTTCCTCATTTTGGTTTCTTGAACAGTAAGTTTTTGTTTGTCGTTTTGGTCTTTTAGTTTAAATAAATGATTAGTTTTTTTCTCCTCCCTGTTTTCTGCCCGTGACATGAGGTTTGTCCAACATGCACAAAACATTTCCAACGTGTTTCTACGTTGTTTGCATTTCTCCACCAAAAATCTGTTGCCTGTTTTGTTGTTGTTTCTTGTGTGTATGACTGCCCTTACACCAGTAAATGAGCATGGCTCATAAAAAGTCATGCAAAGAGACTGGAAGACATGAAGAAGTGATGAACATGTTTTGGAAAAATATAAAAGATACACCAAACATCTACGTTTTGTTATTTTCCTGCAAGGGTCGATTTTTTTTTCCCCTCTCATTTTAGAAGACCGTTTTAAAATAAATCAGCATCATGTAATATCTCCATCTCCCTCACTTTGTCAGGGTTTTGGTGGTCCGAGGCCGGACCGTGGGAGCCGTGGGACCAGGTGCTGGGTCGAGTCAGAGGGCAGCCGAGTGAAGAGTGAAAGTTCCTTTTTTGGGAAAAGCGTTCACTGGTGGAAGCAGATTCTTCTCTCAGCGCCCTGCAAATATTTTCTCTGCTGTCTGCCCTCCTCAGTAATCCCCGCTCCCCCGACATCCGCACGCCACCCCTGCCATTCCAATCAGTCAGCCCGACATGTGCTCTGCTGAACCTCAGCCACCATCAAGGAGTGGTGGGGTCATCATCTGTTTGACTGTTATTCACCCCCCACACATGTCACGGCAGCAGCTCGGGGGTTTAAGGAGCACAGCGACAGCTTCTCACAGAGCTGAAACCTGTGCGACAACTGTTCCTCTGCGATGGGGAAAGAGGAGGATCAGAGCTGAGGAGGGCACTCTCACTCCGGCACACGCAGCGTGCACACCGGCCTCAGAAGCTCTCACAACATACTCAAGATTTTTTTCTGCTGGTTGAAGTCTTTTCATTTGCCTTGTTATTCTTGGAGGGAGCAGAACACCTCTGGGCTGATTCAGTTCCTCTGTACTTCAGGGTGGAGGTAAAGAAAAGGCAGTGTGTGTGTGTGTGTGTGTGTGTGTGTGTGTGTGTGTGTTTCAGCTGAGGATATTACCTCATAGAGGATAAGCTGTGATTCAAGAGGTCTGACAGAGGTCTCTCCCTCTGACTCCATTACTCCTGTCTTCTTATCTGGGCAGGTTTTCTGTTCGGGAAGTTTTGACAGCCAGGCTTTACAGCGAGAGAGAGAGAGAGAGACAGAGAGAGAGAGAGAGAGAGAGAGAGAGAGAAAGTTGAGAGGTGGTGACTTCATCCCTTCTCCTAACCAACCCTCCTCTCTCCCCCTCCTTTTTTTTTTTTTTTTTTTTGTGCTGCACAGTCAGGCAGCATGCCAGCAGTCTTCCTCGTGCTGCGGTCCCTGCTTATCAGGCTCCTCAGTAGCAGACTGGCAGGCTCGGCGGCACAGTTCCTCAGGAGAATCCTCTCTACGGGAGCTGCCCACCTTGGCACGGCGCTGCGCCACGTCTGGGACCGCATTCGATCCCAGGAGTCCAAAGAAGCCGTCCTGGGCTGTGTGCTGTGCATTCTCAACATGCACAAGAAGGTGGAGAACTAAGCTCTGCCTCCGCTCGCTTCTTAACCCTGCACTCCCTGCTCAACACAGACTGGACACTTGAGGGAGTGAAGAGAGGACGTGCTGAGGGATGTGTTTTCTTTAAGCCTATCTGGACTTTAGTTTGAGTTTTTTTTCCCCTGAGGTGGACACTGAAAATGTCTGAGAGCATCGTGAGGAAGGTCCAGCCCTTCACCATCGGGACACGGCTGTCTGTCCCCGCTGTGCCAAAATGTCAGGACTTTACAGAGACTTACCTACAGAGCCAGAATCTGGATAACTGCACGCTCCAGCACAACCTGAACTCGCTCTACCTCAGCCGAGCCCAGGTCTGTGCACATGGCCCGTGTCTCGTCTCACCCATCGCTAAGCAGCTTTCCCCGGTCAAACTGAACCAGGAGGACATGGCGGAGGAGGACCACCTGAACCAGAACGTGTCATCTCCGTCCGCGGTCTCCAGGTCCATCAAGAAGATCACCATCTCCGGGAGTAGAGACAGATCAGAGACCAAAGCGTCAGTCGGACTGGCTCAGCGTTTTATTGTGGGGTCAACATCCGAGAACAACAACAACAACAACAACGTCAGCAGCTCCTCGGATCCACATCTGCCCAGGATCGTGGGTGTGAGCTGTGAAAACAAGCCCAGCTCTCAGTTTAAGGTACTGAACACATTTAAATCACATAAATCTGTGAGCAGTGGAAAACACACAGACACTGCTCTCTTCATGAAGTGCTATCAATGTACTTAATGGACTTTAACATGGAGATATTTATTCTATAAACTCATATCTATGGACTCATATCTCCAAAAATAGCTTGTTTTTTTTGACTACATCAAGTTAAGACATTTTGACAATCATAGATGGCAGCCTGTGTTCAAAACACTTTTCCTCAAAGTCTGTTTTTATTTGAACACTGTGTCCGACTGAATTATATAATATCATTCAAAAAGAAAAGAACTACTTACCTTCTCTCTGTGTGATGAAAAAATATTGAATCTTTCTGACAAAGTTTCTCATTTACAGTCAAATGTTTTTAAAGTATTTGATTTGAAAAGTCTAAATGTTGAAAGCTTAAAGTGAACCTTTTATTCCCTCTGCAGTATATAAATCAAAAACTCTCCTTTTTAAGGGGTTTTTACCTTTTGAAAGTTGAGAGGGTTTTATGTTGTTTGACCTTCTCACTCAAGGTCGTTTCCTCTCACTTTGTCACAGACAATAAAGTTTCCTTCAGTCTTGAAATGTGTTCTCAGATTTACTTTCTTTGCTTTTCACTTTTTTTTTTTTACATTTCCACGTCTTTGTTTTTTTTTTTTCTCAGCACTTTGGTTGTCTCGTGTTCTTTTAGGTTTTACTGAGAAGAGAAAGCAGTGATGAGGTCCAGCGTGCGCAGGGTCCGAGCAGAGAGGCCCAACAGGTAGGAGCTCCGCTTACTGCTCCAATTCAAAGTTTAACTCTGCTTTCTTTAAAATCAGATTCATGTCAGTTCATTTGAAAATCTTTCACCAGAATTATTATTTTTTTTCTCTCTCAGACTAAATGTGAGAAGCGTGTGTTGTGTTGGTCCAGGGATGGAGTCATGCATCTCTCCGAGTTGAGGAAGTGAAGTCATGTTGTGTGCTCGCCAAACTTGAACAGTTTATTATATTCTACATTTGGAGCAAAGTTACGCAGAGGTGGAAAACCATTTATGGGAGCAGCGTGTCTTTGAACGCCTCACAAACAGCCTGTTGTTTCCCCTCCTGCTCTGCACTGATTTAGCTGCAGTCTCCGGACGAGGAGCGGTCCGACTGCGCTCTCTGATATTGTTTAAAGGCTGTTGGATTTGGCCCGTTCCCTGCTTGAAGTCAGGAGTGTGTGCAGGGATATGAAGTGCTGTGCGGGGCTCTCTGGAAAACATGAGGTCAGGGAAGATGTTAAGAAAAGACTCGAGTCCTCAGTAATAACACTGACACAGCAGCGGCCTCGTTTCCCCTTGAAGAAAAATAAACCACCCTCCTCTTCTGCATCAGCTCGTATTCCCCCAACCACAACAACACGCCGCGTTCTCTTCCCTCGTGTTGTATTCATCCTGTTGACGCCTTTACCTGTCCAGGTATGACAGCGGGATCCTTTTGAAGGTTGATGTGTTTACATGTGAGGCTGACAGTGAAACGCGTCAGACATCCGAGGATCTGTCCGCTCCTGCTTCCTCCATGAGCCCAGATGTTTCCTGAGTGCAGAGCAGCAGGAATGCTGGTCCATTAGTGAAGCTGCCAGTCCTGTTCATCTCATCTCATGGAGTCATTGTTTTTGTTCAGACGAGCCTTCGGGCCAGTCCGACGCACGTTTAACCATAAAGCGACACTGAAACATCCTCTCATTGTGAGGTGGTGCTATAGCTGCTTTTAATGCTTTTATTACAGGCACGCATGTTGTGGCTTGTGTCGTAAAAAAACGGCCCTCATGGTTGAACCCTTCACTCAGGTTTCAGGTCCGGAGCCTCAGAGGAGAGAGAGCCATCTGCACACACAGAGCGACGCCCCAGGGGCCTCCACGACCCGCAGTGACTTCTTCTCTCAGCGCAACGCGCTCTTCAACAAGGAGGTGCTGCAGGTAAGAGAGAGAGAGAGAGAGAGAGAGAGAGAGAGAGAGAGAGAGCTCCAGCAGTAGTACAGATATGTGTGGATGTGATGATGCAGTAAAAGAAGAAGTGTCCCGCAGTCAAAGTTCCTCAGCTCACAGTGTGGAAGTCAAAGAGTCTGAAGGACTTTTCTAGTGAATGTTTTGAGTGCAAAGCTGAAGCTTGGTTCATGTTTGGAGGAAAATATTCCAACTTCAAATCAAAGAACAACGAGTGGAAATAATCCACAATGTTTATCCGTCCGCCATGTTGGCTGCTCCACTGGCATAAATACCTTCTAGGCATTATTTTCGAAAACATTTTGCACAATAAAGCAAAAATAGAGATAGATAGATAGATAGATAGATAGATAGATAGATAGATAGATAGATAGATAGATAGATAGATCGATAGATCGATAGATACTTTATTGATCCCGAGGGAAATTCAAGGCATCCAGTAGCAGTATACAGACAGGCAGGACACAAGACATTAGTTACAACACACACCCGCTGTCCCCCCTCCCCTCTATAATCCCCCAAACAAGACAGTCGATGTTTCCCTCTAAAGCAGTGTTTAATGAAAAGGAGATGAAAGTACAGATGTTCACATGAAATGAAATGTCAGGTGTAGCTCCAAGGGGCCTTCAGTCTTCAGTGTAATCCACTCACTTCATGGATGGACTTATTCCCAGCATTGCACAACAATCCATCCGTCCTTGGTTGTCACTGGTGAGTCAGGAGGTTTAGTGTTGCTCACCATGAGATTCACTTCTTCCCCCTTTTTTCTATTTCCTCACACAACTGGAAACTCCTGAAATGTTGGAGGGAGGCTGAACTCTGTTCAACCCACTCTGCCAGAACATTCAGGAGATGTTTGAAATCATCGCACGATTAATCCCCAGCAAGCAACCTATCAGAACCTCTCGTCTCCTCTCATGCAAATAACGCCAGACGACAAGAAGCTGGAGCGAGTTTATCGGACACGCTGCGAGAGATGAGATCAGAGAGGAAGCTGCCTGTCGCATGACCCGCCGGGGGAAGAACAAAATATGAACTGGTTCTTATTTTGTCCTGGAGAACTGTGCGAGCTTGTGTTCTGCTGAGGGAGGAGGGAGGGGAAAACCGCCACAAGTGAAGCAATTATTGAGGGATGAGATCATTGTTTGGCTCCATCTCTTCACGCCTATGGCCCCGGAGAGGCTCAGCCGAGCAGCACAACTGGCTGTGTTATCTCACCGCTGCCCCCCCCACCCCCCACCCCCCCCTTCGATGCATCGTTTTTCAGCTAGTTCTGTTGGACGTTTTGTCCCACAGTTGGCTCTTAATGATAAACTGTTTGCTTCCAGTTATAAGACGTTAATTTTGAGCGTGTCAGCTGAAGTATGCGTGCGTTGAGAAGCAGGCCTGTGGCACGTCGTTAATGCTAACAAGCTTAGCAGCCCCTTTGCTCTGAAGTGGAGCTTGGCGTATCTGCTGCTCTTGGAGGAAACGGCTTGAAATAGCTCCGAGTACCTGGGGACCTGCTTGTTTTACAGCGACTGGGTTGACTGCTGTCGCTGATGAAAACGTGTTAGCTCAGTAATGCATGGCTGTGGATGTGGAAGTGAGCGTTCCAGGGAGAGACTTTTAAAGGCCCCTGATGTTACAGAGGCCTGGAGAGCAAAGCAGGTCACCACATGGACGGCCATCTGTCTGCGAGGCTGCTCTGCAAAACGTCTCTCCTTTCAGCGACTCGGCTCCACTCCCACGGGCCGCCAGAGACCAGTGTCCACATGGTGCACACTCTGTCTTTGTTTTTCTGTTAAAATGGGTTCTTTTGAAGCCGGTCGATGTGATCTGAACGATTGTTTTTTCCTGCTTTCAGATCTGAAGCATGAAACATGGCGTTCTGTTTTGACTGCGGCGCTGCGTTCGTGTGTCAGCGCAGAGTTTTTCACAGGATACGAGAAGCGGTGATACGATCGGAGCCTGTTCTTTGTTCCCCTCACTTGAAGCCTCACTGTACATTTTGATAAACAGACAATTGTTGTGGGCTTACAGACAGGAAGAAACAGGGGAATCGTAGACTTCCTGTATGAGGTCATCATAGAGCCATGGAGCTCGGTGTGAGGAGAGAGAGGGCAGGCCTGTGTCGTCGAGCTCTTTTCCTTGTGTTGGAAGCAGAAATACCCCGGCTGCTCGGGGGGGGGGGGGGGGGGTTAAGTTAATGAGCTGCCTCTCAGAGGGAAAGTGACATCACATTTGAATCTCAAAGCGTTTTGTTTAGACGCTGCGACATGTGCCGACTCGACGTCGTAATCATTCAAAGTAGCGGTTACTGTGAGGTCTGTCATCTCTCGTCTCAACTGGAGGTGATGCTTTGATGTCAGACTGGGATGACTTCATGTGTGCGTAGCTGCTGATTTGAAGTTCTCCAGAAAGACAAAGAAGCTCAAAAGTTCTGTTATTGATCAAAGTCTGACTCACTCGGTGAGCTTGTGGGAAACCGAGGAATCAGCCGATTCATTAATCCGGTCGCTTGTTGTGACTTCCACTCGGGGAAGGTTTGCTTAAAACAAACACGTTCTGTTTCAGACTGTGACCACCTGGGTCGCAGCCCTTCTCACTCCGTACTCTGCGACTTATGCAACGGCCCTGCAGACACATGCCAAGAGAAACAGGCGCTCCACACAACATGACGTCAGCGAACAAAAGGGCCGAGGCTCCGACTGCGCCGATGTTTGCTCTCGCTGACGGGCAGAACCAGAGCGTGACTGACGCGTCTGCTGGTCGTTCAGTCACGCTGCAAACTTCTCACAACCTGTCCTCTGCTGAACGCGAGCCAACCACGCACACGTCACGTCAAAGAGTCCTTGTGTTTCATTTCTGTGTGTATCTTCGATCCACGCCAAATAACTGCGGGCTGTTTTCAGTAAACGAGGTGAAGAAAGGTGAAGCTCAAATCTTTTCTTTAAGGCTCTAAAGCTGCAGCGACGCATCTAAACTCTCTGCAGTTTTACATGTGGAGTATTGGAGAAGATGCCAGGCCCCTTGGAGCGTCGCTTTATGGGGAAAGTATTTGAGACGTTTGTGTTTGTGACGCAGGCCGAGGCCTGGATCAAAGGCAAGCTGCAGGACTTGAAGGACGGCTGTAATATTCAGCGCTGCCCCCTGCAGGACTGGGAGGAGGCCTCGCAGACGCTCCACAGGGACCTCAAAGACTTTGAGAACACCTTGATTCAACTCAACCAGGTGAGCTAAAGATCCAGCACAAACTGGAACCAAAGCAAGCACATCAGAGACGCCCACATCTCGTGTGTCGTGTTTATTCGAACCTCTCCGCAGGTCACGGAGCTCTGAATGTAACCATCAATCTCCGTCTGTCAGATCACATGACACCAAGCAGAGCCGTCTTGTTGGAGACCCTCAGCGTTCCAGAACAGTTTATATTTTCTCCCTCTGGAGAAGACGTTTGGAAGTGGTACATGCTGATAATTAACCTCCTCTGACACGCAGGGAGAGCTTTCACACTTTTCTCCAGGAAATCAGTGCGTGGAGCCCGAGTCCTCCCGAGGTGTCCGCTCAGCCGCTGGTCTCAGTCTGCGCTGCGTCCAAAGTAAACCATGACTTTAACGCTCCTCTGTGTTTTCAAAGATGGGCGAGCAGCTGATCTGCAAGCTGAATCCGTCCTCCGACCTGGTGAAGAAGCAGCTCGGTCAGCTCAGGGAGCAATGGCAGACCCTGAAACAGACGGCGGCCAATCAGACGAGAGCGCTGGGCGGAGCCAAGAACCTGCAGGAGTTCAACAGAAAAGTGGACAAGCTGGAGGCGTGGATTAAAGAGAAGGTGAGACAACGGTCTCCTCTCGTTCCGATGTGAAGAGTTTTGATCGAACTGACACATGGACGACATTTACAGTGTGTGATGACGTTGGATCAGTAAAAGACGAGAAAACGTCGCTGACACTCGAACGGGTCGAGATCTGCAGGCAGAAGATGTGCAGCTTTGTCCACAGGGGGCGCCAAAATCACAGCTTTTGAATCATTGTGATATTTTCACGCGTCTTCATTCAAAGTTTTCACATCTGATTGTTTTCCATTTATATCCAACAGCTGATCATTGTTTTTAATAAAAAGGAGCAGAATGATGTCACACACTTAGACTCGAGCCTCTCACACAGATTTGTTATGATGAGAAGAGAAGACAGATTTATTTGTAAAGAGGTTTTTGCTCATCGTCCTGATAGTGATTATCTGAATGATGTTGGATTCAGGGTTTTTGTCTCTGACTCTGCTGAACACTCGACGTTACCTTCTTTTATTCAGACAGGTCAAAGACTTGAGCAGCTTTAGAACGGAGAGCTGCTGTTGAGACGTTTAACCAGAGCGGCAGAGTTGATGGTCCACGTGTTCAGTGATGTGGTTTCTTGTGATTTCAAGCTGAAAACTCGTTGGACTTTGACTTCTCAGAGGAGAAGAATCCTCCTGTTTCTAGTCTCCCAAAAAGCTCCTCTCCTTCTTTTCCATTTCCATCCAAACACAGAAAACGTCCAGCTCTCCAGCTGTTACGCTTAACACCAACATCACGCTGCCCAGCGGTGCATTGGACTTGACAGACTGCTCTAATCAGCAGTTGTCAAACTAAATGGCACAAAAACAGGACTTGTTAATGGAGGAAATTAGCTGCGTGTCCTGAAGACATCTCTTGTTTGTATATTTGTGCGGCTGTAAAACATCTGCCTGTCATTATCAAAAAGCAATCAAGAGCGTTTGGGGCCTGTGTTTATCTCTCGCTTCATGTCCGTGTCTGCACAAAGGAGCTGATGATTGAAGATGGAGCTGTAATGGAAGAGGCTGGTTATGAAGTAAAACATCCATCCTAACAGGAGACACTATTCTTCATCCAGCTGAGCTCATCTTTTCCTCTGAGTCTTTGTTGAAAGCTTCTCTCGCGACACTCGAGGCTCTTTCTGTTTAGCGTCTAGCTCGCTAGCAGAAACACAGTTTAATCGTGCTGCCGCGGAAAAAGGCACGACGGATGTGTTCCTGACTTTAAACACTTGACTGCGTGTCTGTGTGCCGGCAGGAAGACGAGCCGTCTCTGGTGAACGTCCTCGGGGAGAATGTTGACAAAATGCAGCTGACCAGGAGGATTTTAGATCTGAAACAGGTGAGTGCTGCAAAGGAACAACTATTAATGATTAACATTACACATGCCAAACACAGGGCACGGAGAGACACACATGTTAATGCTTACATCTCCGCCCACTTAGTCTCTTATTTATGGCTGCGTGTAATTTATCTCCCACGGCGTATGGTAAAGACGGCTGAAGTCATACTTGGACTGTGCTCGTGTGTTTCTCTGCAGGACGAGCAGCGCTACAGAAACCTCCACGAGGAGATCAACCACTTGGCCCTGAGACTGGAGAAACAAGGGAAGACAGATGGCAAAAACATCTCCAGCAGGAGGAAGCACATCAACAAAATGTACACTGTGTTCCTTCAGTCGAGCGTGCGTGTTACGTGAAGCTCTGAACGTGCGGGTGAATTCTGATCATGTGTCG
The DNA here is from genome assembly GCF_947650265.1 of Symphodus melops. NCBI lineage: Eukaryota > Metazoa > Chordata > Actinopteri > Labriformes > Labridae > Symphodus > Symphodus melops. The sequence continues at coordinate 1,702,571 of NC_136705.1, read as the reverse complement.
TTCTGCAGGTGGCTGAAGGTTCAGACTCATCTCAAAAACTACCATGAAGACCTGCAGCTGGCCCTGGAGGTGTCCTCCTTCTACCAACAGGCTGATAACACCATGTTTGCCATCAACAGCATGGTACAGCTCGGTTTCTGTCCTTACTTACTGTAGAACTCACTTAATCACACTCACTGGAACACGTCTTCCCTTTCAGAATAAAAGCATATCTGCAGCCAAAGAGCTGGACGGCTTCGGAGACAGAGAGATACGAGACATCGCCAGTCAGATCATGGTGGGAAACATGTTCAGCTGCTTGGACGGATCCTGTGAGTGTGTGTGGGAGAAGCCTTCTCCTTCTAACCTGCAGGCGTGTGTGTGTGTGTGTGTGTGTGTGTGTGTGTGTGCTAGATGCTGGACGTGAGCGTGTCCCAGCTGTCTAACCTGCACCCTGCGCTGGCTGCCGGCGTCACACAGAAGCAGAGCGAGGTGAAGGACTGCTGGACGCTCCTGCAGAAGGTTCTCAGGTGAGACGATGCCACCCAAGCACAAGCTGTCTTCTCCTCTTCTTGCTCTTCTGGTTCAAGTCTGTGGAGGCAAAAAACCACAATGAACCAAGAATGAAAATGAGCCTTGTATGACGATTGACTCCCTCTTGATTAGCTTTGTTTAAGTTGGGTTTGAATCAGAACCCAATTATAAGTGAAATCAACCAAATCACAGAGCTTCACTCATCGAGCACTTCTCGGTTTATAAACTCGCGTGTTTGATTACGGCACCGGGGGAGCTGTGTTTTGGTTCTCCTGATCACGCTGGCATCGTGCTCTGTTAGAGTTGGAGGGAAGATGTTTACAGGAATATTTTTATGACACGTTTATTGTGGTTTTAATGGTCTCCAACACAAACACAGACTTTGACATCATCCCATTATGTCGATGTGTTTTATGAGCACAGCCTGCTGTTTTATTCAAAGTGTTCACCTGGCGTTTTCTCTCTCCAGGTAGAACAGCGCCGGCTGTGCGCTTGGGGAGGGCTTTGCATGAAGCGTTTTATGTGCTGCATTTCCATCCCGTCTCCATGGCAACGGCTGCTGTATGACCCGACACTGCTCCGTTACTTTCAATATCTGAGATAGTTTATTTCCCGATCAGACACGGAGCGAGGAGGAGGAGGATGTGGGGACAAGACAGGGTCAGATAATCGTGCTGCTGACGTCGACGGCGCCTCTCTGAAAAAGTTGGACGATTTTCAACTTGAGCGCTCGGAGCGGCCGCATACAAAGTTGGAGCGATCAGAAAGAAGACGATGCGGGTTGTAAACGCTCTGTAATCATTGAACCATTTCAAAAAAAAAAAAAAGACACAGGGTCTCGACATGATGTGCAGTTTGTGCAGAGAGATCCGCGGTGAATTACAGAGTGAGAGCACAAAGCTCGCAGTGAAACACGCTCCATGTTTTATTCTGACCTCTGAGGTCTTTTGATCAAACTTTCCTGTAAAAGAATTTGAATGATTAGGATTGGAATGCAGCCCTCAGGGATCCTGAATATTTCCCCCCTTCTTTTTTAAAGTGCATTCTGGGCTCAGCTTCTTACGGTATCTCACTTCGTGTTGGACCGGTCACAAGATGATTCTGCAAATCTCTGAGAGGGAAAAAAAAAAAGATTGATGTTTTCCATTTTCATGATGATAAATAGAGTCAGGAGGAACTCAAGTCCACTGTTCTGACATCCATCTCCTTCTTTACAAATATTACTCTGAGCCCGTCATGTGGACGGGCTATCTTTAGATCCAAGCATGACATCATCCTGCCTGTCTTATCAGCTGCATGGCGTGCTATTTAAACCAAATAACACAAACAGCGGGGGAAAAGTTACGAGCCATACTTGGAGTCCGCGGCTCTGTGCTGTCAGCGCCGCAGTAACCTCCCGCTCTGCTCGCCCCGCAGGAGTGACAGGACCTCCCTCTCTCCCACCGCCTCCACTTTCACCAGGGAAGACGCTGACCTCCTGACTCCAGAAGCCCAGTGCATCGTGGGAACGGAGACGCAAAGGATCATGGGAAAAGAGGTGAAGGAGGAGCAGAATCGTCTGAAAGGCTGCGTGGTGAGTAGCTTGAAACCACAGTGTGGCTCCGGAGCGAGAGAGAAAAGAACAGCATCAGCGCTGACAGAAGATGAGCTCAGCCTCTTTCAGCTCTACGTCTCCTGCGGCCGCACAAAGTGACGCACTTTGTTCTTTGGGTTGGAAAATGCCTGATTTACAGCTCAGAGAGGTTTTCTCCTAAATACGAGTATTTTTAAAGACTGTCACATGTGCTGCAGAGCGTCGGCCTCCAGGCTTGGCTCTTCAAACACTGCTGGCTTTCCATCCCACCAGCTAGTTAGTTTCACTTAATAACGCCGTTCTTACATCCCAAATATTTTCACCCGTACTGACCCAGGAGGTTTCAATCTTTGTCAAACACACCGGATAGAGAACACACACAAAGCAAAGGGCCGAGGTCAGAAGCTTTTAAATGTCTTCACATGTTCAGAGGGAGATATGTTATTTGTTAGAAAGATATTTTGGGGCCTTTTTTTGTCTTTATTGGAAAGAAGACGGCTGAAGAGAGACAGAAAGGTTCGGAGGGGAGAGAGAGTCAATATTTTTATTTATGCCGCTCCGTTCGAACCTTCAAAACATGATGAAGTTACAGTAAATGTGTAAAAATATTCCTCCTGTGTAGACTTGGTAATGTCTGACCTTTTAGTTCATAAACTGAGAGCACTCAGTGGTCCACACAATCTGAAATGTGGATGTTTTGTTTCTTGTCAGTGTGTCTTTATCAAACTTTTCACAGTCTCAGTGCACCACGAGTGAACATTTAAGTATCTGTCAGAGTTCAGTCTGTGAAATCCTGTCGACGTGTTTCAGTCCAATCCCCGTTTGGAGATGAGATCTTGACTTTGCTCTCGGTTCTCCTGCCGATCTTTATCTCTCTCTCTCTCTCTCTCTGTCTCTGTCTCTCTCTCTCTCTCTCTCTCTCTCTGTCTCTGTCTCTGTCTCTCTCTCTCTCTCTCTCTCTCTCTCTCTCTCTCTCTGTCTCTCTCTCTCTCTCTGTCTCTGTCTCTCCCTCTCTCTCTCTGTCTCTGTCTCTCTCTCTCTCTCTCTCTCTCTCTCTCTCTCTCTGTCTCTCTCTCTCTCTCTCTCTCTCTCTCTCTCTCTCTCTCTCGTCTGCAAACGTTCCTTGCTTTGACCTGCGGAGGCACAGGAAGCCCTCAGAGGTGTTATTTAACCTGGCACAAGAATTCCAGACGTTTCCATGAAAAATGTCAAGCCGTGACTGCACAACATGCTCGACCTGCGGGCCAGACCAAATAAATCCAAGAATTTCACTTTATGCTTTAATGACATCTTGGCTTTTAACAAAGCTTCACAGTCTTTGGACTGGAAGTCAATCACTGAGTGATGTGGGGGGTCAGAGCCGGGGGGGGGGGATAATCTGCAGAACATGTGGATTCCTCACACACGATATTCCTCAACTCTGACGCCGATCAGCTCTTTAGTGAAGATGTGGGTGCTGCTGCAGGAAATACTGTTAGCGTCATTTTGAGGGGGGAGGACTGTGGTGTGTTAAAAACCTGTAATTAAGTTTATATTTAGTCTCTTAAGTCAGCATTTTAAATGTGTTTACAACCTGTCCCGGTCTCGAGGTGTCCCGAAATGCAACGCTTCTTTAAGTTATTTTGGGCCGTTTTTCCTTTTATTGATTCGGACACCTGGGGGGGGACAGGAAGTGTTAGGAGGAGAGAGGGAGGGATCACGTGACCTTTTCTTGACCCGGAGCTTTTGTGACCACCGACCTGATCTTCTGGACTTACTTAGATGTCCTCTCTGAGGGTCTCCTCTCTCTTCGCCACATTTTAAGGTTGCTCGGTTGATTCCCAGGAAGAAGTTGCTCTGCATTGATATGTACAGGTGTGGCGCCGCCATTGTTCAAAAACCATCACCCAACAAGAATCACGTGATTGAAAACATCGTGATCATTAATGTGGAATTTAGTGGGTGACCTGTCCTCCAACCACAGGTGAAAAGGTGAAACAGACTCCACGGGTCGCGTGGTCTCAGCGCTGAGCGTGTGTAGCATCCTGCCGTCAGTGTGGCTCTGCAGCCTCAGCACCTGAGACTGGAGCTGATCAGGACAGAGAGCAGCCTCAGCACCTGTGACTGGAGCTGATCAGGGCAGAGAGCAGCCTCAGCACCTGAGACTGGAGCTGATCAGGACAGAGAGCAGCCTCAGCACCTGTGACTGGAGCTGATCAGGGCAGAGAGCAGCCTCAGCACCTGAGACTGGAGCTGATCAGGGCAGAGAGCAGCCTCAGCACCTGAGACTGGAGCTGATCAGGGCAGAGAGCAGCCTCAGCACCTGAGACTGGAGCTGATCAGGACAGAGAGCAGCCTCAGCACCTGAGACTGGAGCTGATCAGGACAGAGAGCAGCCTCAGCACCTGTGACTGGAGCTGATCAGGGCAGAGAGCAGCCTCAGCACCTGTGACTGGAGCTGATCAGGGCAGAGAGCAGCCTCAGCACCTGAGACTGGAGCTGATCAGGGCAGAGAGCAGCCTCAGCACCTGAGACTGGAGCTGATCAGGACAGAGAGCAGCCTCAGCACCTGTGACTGGAGCTGATCAGGGCAGAGAGCAGCCTCAGCACCTGTGACTGGAGCTGATCAGGGCAGAGAGCAGCCTCAGCACCTGAGACTGGAGCTGATCAGGGCAGAGAGCAGCCTCACTGATCGTCTCAGGATGCTCTCAGCTCGTTGGCACAGCTGCCCTGACTACTTTCACTGCGGTCGTTGCCTTTATTGCGCTGTTAGCTGTTAGCTGTTGGTTACCTGGGTGCTTTGTCTGTCTCACTCGTTACTTTTTATGGAGGGATTAATAAGACACTCAAAACAAAAGCCCTGCAGCCCGAAGGCCAAACTCAACAGCAGGCAGGCGCCACAAACGTTTGAACAGTCGAAGCCATTTGTCACATCGTTTCTGCGGCGCTCCTGTTTGTGCTTTATTTATTTTTTAATTGGAGTTTTTAAAGAGTGAGAGACGCAGCTCCACCGCAGCGCTTCACTGTGCTGTGATTGAAGACAAAGAAAGGTTTCAGTGTCTGCACGGATGTTTCCCATGCATCGCGGACCTATACGTCCTTCTTTCGGAGTCAGCAGCAGTGCAGCCTCTTGTTTCTGGAGGTAAACATGCAGATCGTCTGTTTCTCGGGCTAATTGCAGCCAGATGCCGGGGCTGCGGACCAGATGGGCTTGGTGCTAAGTGATAGTTCTTGGCTGTCGTCACCTTGCAGCACGATGCAGAGAGACAGAAACAGATCAAAATCACCAGACTGGGAAGAGTACGCTGGAACAGGAGACGACTGGGCGGACACCATTAAATATGACATAACGAATCACTGAGCGGTTTCTGTTTGATTTTCTTCTTGTATGGCTGAACTGGATGTTGAGTGCACCACAGGAGGAGTTTGAAGTGGGAGACGTCAGTGAGCTGGGTCGTTGGGCTGATGATGGCTGCTCTATGCACTGACTGGCATGTCAGTGAGTGATGGTCGAGCCCTTCATTTTACTGCCTCACGCTGGAGGCGACACGTTCCTCCAACTCGGTGACTCATTTCTTCTATAAGCGCTCTCAGTAAATAACGTGGTTAAATTCAAGCTCCTCCATAAAACACTTTTATTAATGGCTGTTTTGTGCTTTTTGGCCGTCGTGGAAATTCAGCGTTTCTAATTTCTCTGCCGTGAAACCTTTGAGCGCTGCATATTTTTGCCTCGCTGATTGTTGCAGAGCGCCGTGCGTGTGTCAGCTCTGTTTTTACTGGCACATGTTAAAGACGTTATTTTAAACCGAACAATTAACACAGAATGACTGACAAATGCCAACTTTAAAGAATGTTACAGAACTTTTACTTTGCTAAGCAAAGGAAGTTAAAGACACTAAAATATTTAAATAAAACAAAAATTCTGATTTATATACTTCAAATTCCATCACCTGAAATATTTCCAGCAGTTATTAAAGGTAGAATAATCCTTCACTTTAAAGTTAGAGCATGGAGCCGCCATGAAAGATGCAACATGTTTATCGTTGCCATGGAAACGCTGGATGGCCGCTGCATTAGGGAGCAAGAGCTGCTGCTGTGATTTAAAAAAAAAAAAAAAAAAAAAAACCTCATGTAAATTATACTCGGGTACATCAGCTCGTCTGTAAACATTATTCTCTTTCACAGGTTGGTTTCAAACGGTCGTCATGACGACGGTCAAGTTTGTTTTCATCAACGTCATCTTTTTGTTATTGTTGTGATTGAGAGCCCCCTGCTGGTTTTTAAATCTTGTTCATGTAAAAAAACAAACAAACAAAAAACACCAAACATGACAGTTTGAAATTAGTTATTGAACAATAATAATTAGTATTAGTGATGTTTTGTTCTTGCGTTGGTTCAGAACTGAACTCTTTCAGCAGTAAGCCAGCTCACGTCACCTCTGGTTTCCTTCTCATGTGTAATTAAAAAAGACTGATGTACAAACAGTAACAAAGAATACGGCTTGACTTGTTTTCCACGTTTCTTCGCCGTCCGATGACTCAGACAGTGAACCGGACCTGCCACCAGGAAATCCTGCTGTGTTCTGTGTGCTGGGCCAGACACGTGTTGCTCAGTGTGGAAACCCCTCCGCACGGCCCTTTGGCCAACCTTTAAAGCACTCCGACGCTTGTTAAAAAGGCTTAGTGGCTGTTGACGTCTTTGATATATTTCTGCACAAACACGAGGTCTGCAGCTTTGGCTTTGACCTCGCTCAAAACTCCGCTACAGACTTCGGCCTGGAAATCCCAGTCCAAGGCTGAACAAGCACGTCTGACGTTTAACGAGGGGTTCACAGAGTCTGCGATGTGTCTTTGTTGTCGGTGAGGCGGTGAAGCGTTGGGTCTCATGTCGTCTTTCATAAAGGCATCTTCAGTGTTTTCGTTACAAACCTTGAAGGAGAAATGGTCTCTGCCTTCAGTCAGCTCTGGTTTATTTCACACAGAATAGTCGAGCTTTGTTAGAAAGTTTGCAGGAGACTTCGTTTGGCCTCGGCGGCGGCTCAACGCGCCGTCCAGCCTCTTTGGAACGCTCACGTTAGCGGCGAGCTGCAGCGGCGCCCTCGCTGTCTGACGGAGCCTCCACCTGAGCAGCTGGAGACACACGAAGCGTCGCTCACGTGTCCTGATGTCGATCTGCTCCAGCCACTTCTTTATTTGTGCAAAAAACAAAAGTTTAAAATAAATCAGGAACTTTAACTTCTAAAGAATCTGGATCCTGATTGGATCAAAAATAAACACTTCACACAGAATGATGTAAAAACTCTTCATCCAAATAATCAGTGAGTATGTTCTTCTTCTTGACTCAAGCAGCTTTTATACACAAGGGGAGGAGTCAGCCCGTCCATGTAAACACAGCTCTGACAACAACACACTTCTCCCTCACTGTAGTCAGGACTCACACACACACATTCACACAGGACACACTGGACTTATATTATTGTTCCTTTAACGTGTCTGTGATCCTTCCTCACATTCAAACTAAAGACATCCACAAATCTACGAGTTGTTTTTGGATTATTTCCTGAAGACGTCTTTTTTTTCTTCTTCCTCTTCTGTCCGCAGAGTTCTGCTGAATGTGGGATCAGTGCGAGATCTCCCAGCAGCCAAATCTCAGAGCAGCAATCAGTGAACCGCACCTCGTCACCCACGGGAGGCGAGCCGGCCTCCGCTGATGATGTCATAGTCAGACTAGATCCATTGAAGGGGGAAAGGTGACAGCCCCCCCCCCCCCCTCTCTCTCTCTCTGTGTGTGTGTGTGTGACTTACATAATAAGGGTTTTTTATGTAAGTCATAATTGGAGTCACATGTCAGTGTTTTCTTTGCAGCAGGAAGCCGAGGCCTGGCTCCGCCCCGCGAGGCCACACACAGCTCCACACTCAGCTCCAGAAGTTCACCGTGTCTGCTGACAAGGTGACCTGAACCCCCACAGGCCACGCCCACATTTACCTTTACATCATCCAATCATGTCATTATTCCACACTCAACACAACGAATGTTAAAACCAAAAAAACACTATAACACTGTAAGTAGTCACAGACAATATGTTATGTTATACAAATGTTTGGGAGATTTAAAAGAAACGCGTTTACCTGGTTGAGTGTCTTTAAATGTCAGCCCTGTGATTGGCTGGCAGCCAGTCCCGCCCCCTGCAACCCCGAATGGAAGCAGTATAGATAATGGATAGATAGATGTTCTCTGTTAATGCTGTAGTAACCTGTGCTGCAGCTCTATTAGACTTCCTTTAATTCTATTTTCAACATGAATTTATACTTTATTGATTATATTTTTTGTGCGCTATGTAAAGCTTCATTTTCAAACGTGCATTATAAAATATTCTGCCTTGTGTTTCCCCTTGACCCGTTTTCTGTCAGACTCTGTCCTGGCTCAAGGACAACGTGTCCATGGCCACGCAGGTGTGTTCTATAGCCAGCTTCCAGGGCCTGGACGCGGCCCGGCGGCGTCAGCACGCTCTGGAACAAGAAATCCTCAGCAACAGGGCCAGGATCGAGGTGGTCAAAAGGGTGAGCCAAAACACACTGTCAAATTCAGGGTTTGTCTGAGGAACATAAGAACTGGATGGATGCCCCGAATGAAAACATCCCCCACATGTTGCAGACCGGGCCACATCCCCCACATGTTGCAGACCGGGCCTGGCTGCTGTATTAATCGAATAATGAGCTGACATTTCATCCGAGACGGCTCAACTCGCCACAAACGTCAGATTAGCTCGACATTTCTCAGCACGATCGCCCAGTCCTCAGTCACCACATGCTCTGATCGCTTTAACGCCGCTTCCTCAGGAGGGCCGCGAGCTGGTCCGAGCCCAGCACCCGGGCGGCGCCAGGATCGAGGAGTTCCTGGGCCAGCTGGAGGTCCTGTGGGAGGAGCTGAGGAGGAGGCACCAGAGGAACGGCGTGTTTCTGAGGGCGTCGGAGGAGCTGGGCTTCAGGGTAAGAGTTCATGAAACGCCTCGCCGCAGGAGCTCCTGAGTCACACGGAGGGAAGTGAGTAACCTCCGGAGTTATCGGGGGCGGGGGGGGGGATTTATGGTTATGACGGATGATCCTGGATCAGCTCTCTCATTGTGAGGCTCATGCACTTTCATCTTTACCACCTTAATTGGCAGGCAGAGTGGTATACATCCATAATTTATGAAGCTAATCCAAAGCATATAAATTGCGCCGCCATATAATTCAATTATGGGATGGAAAAAAAGCTGAAAATCCACCCAGATTGATGACTCAGCTGGAAAGCATGAGTGTTTTATTAGCGAAGATGTAAGTCACAGCATGGTCCACTTCCATTAGGTAAACCCACCGCTGTTCCCTTTGTATAGAACATCAACTCTGTTTGTTTTTGCAGTTCACTGACTCACTTGCAAACCTCTCTGCGTGATTCCTCTGTGAAGGTCGTGAAAGTGCTGCAGGCCCTGGGCAGCCTGGAGGCCTGGCTGGAGTCCGTGGAGCTCTCCCTGAAGGAGTGCGCGCTGGCCGGCGACCCCGAGACCATGAGCGCGGCGGAGAGGGAGAGCTGTCTGCTGGAGGAGGAGGTGGCAGCTCGCAGTGTGGAGCTCAGCACCCTGAGGCAGGAGGTGGACCGTCTCCAGGGGCACAGTCACCCACACACCCGAGGCCTGCCGGCTCGCATGGAGGACGTGGAGAGAAAGTGAGTTTTTGTGGGGGATTCCCAGGACGTCAATCATCGGGGGAGCTCGTGTTTATGATGTGAACGTTTCCCCTCCAGAGGTTTCACTCGTCAGTGTTGTCAGGGAATAAAACATGTCAGTGTTTCCAACAGGTCGACGGGTTGGGACGTGGAAGAGCTTATTCATAAAGTCCCCAGATTTGATTTAACACAAACAATTTCACCCCATAAACGACAGAAAATATACAGCCATAAGATGTGTTTGGTTCTCTGAGTTGGCAAAAGAAATCTCTCCATGCGCTCATTGAGTGCAGAGCGTCTCCCCCTCAGTCCTGACATGCACTTTACCCACAGCTGGTCAGTTTGTGTCAGACTCTCCAGCACAGTGTCTCTAACAGGACTCACCTTTCTGTGGGGGGCTCTGCACAGACCTGATGATGCTGCAAAGACCACCAACTCAAACAAGGAAATGGAAAGGCTTCAGTTTGAGTGTTTCCGGCAGGTTGGGCAGGGGGGGGTGACCCCTCTTTCGTCTTCGCAGGTAGAGGATCCCTCTCAGCAGCTGCAGGACACTTGTGATGATGTCATTATTTAACACAACATATAAGCAGCTCAGGGCTCATTTCTCCTGCAGAAAATACTCTTTGAAATGTCTCCCTTTTCCATGGCTAATATAAACTGTGCACGGAGCGAGCACCTTCATGCCCTGCAGTACAGGATGTGTTTATATGATGTATGATTACATGAGCAGCACTCCAGCACAGTGACATGCTGCATGTGGTCTCTGTAATGTGTTTCTCTCTGAGGGATGCAGCCGTGTATATACGGATGTGGATTATAGTGTAGCTGGTCACTGAAACATTCCTGCTGGTTTGTGTGTGTGTGTGTGTGTGTGTGTGTGTGTGTGTGTGTGTCCCAGGTATCATCGTGTCCAAAGCGCCTTGACCCAGCAGAGCTCAGAGCTGCAGGACACGCGGATGCTGACAGAGTTTCTGGAGCGCGTTGAGCTGGAGGAGAGTCAGGAGCTGGGCGGGAGTCGATACAGCCTCGGCCAGGTGAGGAAAGCTCGTCATTGGTTGTCATTGGTTGGTTTTGAGATATTGTGCGAGGTCTCAGACACTGACCCTGTGAAGATAAGGAGACGCTCGAAGACAGTCTTTAAATTTAGCAGTGTCTTGTCTTGCATCTCTTTACACTGGACCCTCTCTCTCTCTCTCTCTCTCTCTCTCTCCAGCCTCTTCACAGCGAGATCTCCACTGCTCCCACATTGCTGGGACTCCAAAGCAGCAGCAGCAGCAGCGGTGGAGAGCCCCTGATTGAAAGCATGGGAGACCCCGTGGAGGAACTCCGGGAGGCTGTCGAGATGCTGAACGACACCGTGAGAGAAAGAGGGCGATCTCAGAGCCACGATCAGGCCGTGCAGGAGCTGCTGAGAAAGGTCAGGAGAGGAGAGTCGGCTGAAGCTCTCTAAATGATGAGCGCTCTTGTCGTAGTTCATTTTTAAAATGTTTGTTTATAACGGTAGTTGACGATGCCGAACTGGTTTGAAGTCTCTGCTTTTGGCACAAACAGCTGCACAAACCAATAGAGCCACATCTGGTTTGCTTTTGTCTGTGGTTGTGTACTTTAATAGGCCTCCTCCTCGCATGAGTGTTTTTGCACTAATTCGTTTTATTCTTGCTCACATGTCAGACGAGCACATGCACACACGCCAGCGGAGGACTCCATGACACCATTTTAAACACTAATTTGCAATGTGGCTCTCATTGGAAAACAAATAATACACAGTGAAGCATAATGACTTAATGACGGGCTGCGTGTGCCTCTCCAGCATGCCAGCCTGGTGGTCCGAGTGGAGGAGAGTCTGTCCTGCAGCAAAGAGCTCAGTCTGGACATCCTGGAGAGGGAGACGGACATGGCCGTGCAGTGCGACCTCGAGCACTGCGGCATCGACGCCCTGCAGATGAAACTGGACGGACTGGAGGTGATTTCTTCTCGTTGTTATCGTCTGCTGTTTTCTTTGAGTCAACATGGATGCTTAAAACAAACGCTGAACGAGCTAACAGTCACAGACTCGGTTAGCTGCTAATCGTTGCTAACATGTAAATAAAAAACAGCTCACAGAGAGAGAGAGACAGATTATTAGTCTATTTACAGGAACTCATCTCCAAAAGGCTCCAACAGCACAAACACACCCAGAGGTCAAAGGTCAGAGACTGAATCAGCTGAGGGGACAGCTAGCAGCTCCCACCTGTCACTCAAATAGGCCACGCCTCCTTACTCTACATCCCTTTAAGCCTAAATATAATGTAAACAGGTGAGTTGTAGAAACATTCAGGCGGAACAGCTGAAGAGAGAAACGAGCTCTAGAGACACAAACTGTTTTTATACCAGGCTGTAAACATGTTTGTTTTAACATAGAGCTCTATGGAGGCTGACTCACTGCAGGAGACAGACTCTAGTGGACACTGGAGGAACTGCAGCTGTAGCACTGCTGTGTTTGCTTCATGTCTCTGGATTCTGGACCCTCGAGTTTAGCTCCCCCCCCCACACACACACACACACACACACACACACACACACACACACGCACACACACACTTAACTCCCTTTCCTCTAACACATTGTTCCACCGCCTGTTTCCTGTTGTGCCAGATTTTCTCACATCTAAAAATGGGCCAGCCCACCCTGCTTTGATTTACAGCATAAACTGCACCATAAACAATCACACACACACACACACACACACACACACACACACACACACACAGAGCGTTCAAAAGTTTGTTATTCACACAGGATGTTTATTTACACGTGTGTGAGTCATTGTTTTTCTGTGTGTGTGTGTGTGTGTGTGTGTGTGTGTGTGTGTGTGTGTGTGTGTGTGTGTGTGTGTGTGTGTGTGTGTGTGTGTGTGTGTGTGTGTGTGTGTGTGTGTGTGTGTGTGTGTGTGTGTGTGTGTGTGTGTGTGTGTGTGTGTGTGTGTGTGTGTGTGTGTGAATATCAGGTGGGGTGTGTTTTGCCTCCATGGTTTGGAGGTGTGAGTTTGGTTGATGGTAAAGTTGTGTGTGAGTCATTTTTTGGCAGCGTGGTGTGTATCGCACACACACACACACACACACACACACACACACACACACACACACACACACACACACACACACACACAGCTGTCTGGACTTGATACGACTGAAGAGCAGAAATGAGCTAATCTCTCAAACTGAAATAAGCGTGTCGTCAGCAGACTGGCATCCACGGCTCCGTGTTCAGACTCACTGTAGCTGAGAAACATCGTGGACTACACTTCCCAGAGTCAACACCATATTAATTACGGCTCGTCAAAGGGAGAACACACAGCGGGAGCTTGCTTTGGCGTGGCGGCTCATATGTAGACCATATGGCTCTGCAGCTGAGTGATATGCAAAAAGCCTTGATGAGGTCATGCAGGCTGTCTGAGAGCTACAAGTGCATGATGGGACATGATGGATATTTAGTGCGACTCTCCACAGGTGGTCTATGAAGTCATCAGGGAGGAGGTGAAGGAGGTGGAGGAGCGGGCCTCTCGGCTGGAGGAGCTGTGCCCAGGGAAGGTGCACGTACTCGGGGCAAAGATCGGGGCGATGCTGCAGGGCTGGACGGAGCTCGGGAGGAGCCTGAGGGAGAACAGATCACGTGTGCACGAGTTTGTGCAGCTCCAGGACTTCTTCACCAGCTACCTGGCGATGATGTAAGCAGAGAAGAGGGAGTCTGAGTCATGTGATAACATGCATTACAAGTTATAACCTCCAGCTGCACTGATGGTCATCAGTCTGGACGTGTTTTAAAGAAACACAGTTTTAACTTCCTGCTCACAAAAGGTTTCATTTGCATCTTAATGATTGAATAATAAAATATTTTGAGATACTACGCTGTCGTGTTCTTTAGCCCCGCCCCCTTGTAAGCAGGGCGGCGTGGGGATGCTGTGGCCCCTTCCCTGACCAGATTTTCTTTCGTAATTGTGAATGAGAACATCTGCCCATTACGACGTCTCCGAATGAAGAGAACAGGATGTTCTGGTGGTTAAGCACAGGTCCCTGGTGACATGAATAATTGAAGATGTGCTCAGGAGGTCAGCTGGAGTTTCCTGTGCCGAGTGTGACAAGGCGATGAATGTCTGCACTATTAGGGAGCGTCTGCTTATTCTCACCCTCCCCCCTCCTCCTCTGAGCAGCTCATGGACTGAAGACACCAGGTCCTACATTTTCTCTGACGCTGCCTTGCATCTGGGGAGCGACGGGCAGATGCCGCTGGCTGCGGAGCTGGACCTGCAGATCGAGCAGAAGTTTGAGGAGTTTGATGAGCTGGTGGCTTCGGGGAGGAACATTTTGGACAAAGAACACCATCTCAGACAGATGGTGAGTGGGATTACACACCCTCTCAAATATTCACTTGTACTGTTGGTTTCATTTGGGGTCCGGCCTTTCCAAACCCTGAGTCATGTGTTGCAGGTCAAAGAGCGCATGGAGGAGCTGAGGAGCATGCTCGGATGGATCTTGGTGCACTGGAGGGCTCAGAAACAGCAGTGGCTCCACAAACAGAGCAAACAGGAGCTTCCACAGGATAACATTTATTCAGAGGCCACAATGTGCTCTCCGAGAACAGAGGTAGCCTCAAGACACAGCTCAGCTTTAAACTAAAAACATAATGGGTACAGATAAAGTTCTCATCGACCGCTGTAAATGTTTATTTTTTTGTTTCCATTGCTTCCTACAAAGAGTCCAGCTCCCGAGATAGAGGACTACGTCTCCCATCAGCCCCCAGCCCTCACCTCTGATGAAGACGGACAGAAGGACAGCCGGCCTCCTTCCCTGCAGCCTTCAGAGGAGAAGCAGCACGAGGACGGGTACGAGGTCATGAAAAGCATCGGACCACCAGGCGGCGAGACCTCCGCTCCCTCCTCAGAGTCCCCCAAACCGGCTATTGTGGTCCTCAAAGACCCCAGCACTCCTGCCTTAGGGGGCACAGTGAACCTCATCCTCAGCTTTGCAAACACAGGGGACAGCCATGTTCAGGTGCTGGACCCACCTGTGGTGGATGAGAGCTTTGAGCCTGTGCACAGGGTGAGAGAAACAGTCTGCACTCAGATACAAATCACTGTCTTCACACTTCTCTGTAGAAATACAGCAGCAGCATTCCTTCTCTGTCGAAGCTGCATGGGACCTCCTGCTGCTGTTCATTCCTCCCTCTCTTCACCTTCACATCCTCCTTTTCTCCCTCAGCTCACTGTGCCTCAGCCTTCTGCCTGTAAAAACTTTTGGAGGCGCTGCCAGGGCCTTTTGGAAAACACTTTGGGTAGTTTAAAGCGAAAGAAAAAGATTTATCGGCAGAGTGCAAACGAGGTAAATTGCGCGTTTGTGAATTGCGGCTGCATGCTGCGTCTCAAAGTGTGCTGGGGCTGCATGCTGTGTGAGGTGGCTGTTTTCAGGGGGGGGGCGGGGGGGGGGGCAGCATGCTTTACTAACTCCTGTTAACGAGCTTCAGTCAGGCTGCTGGTGCCCTGTCTGCACACCGGGGGGGAAAGAACGAAAGCTAAAGTGTTGTTAATGTGCACAGACACCATCGACAGGGTCAATGCAGCTGTGAAAAAAAAAACACTTCTCTGTAAAATGCATCATTTCAAACTGAACCGCAGATATTTAACCAATCAGAGACTGAAAGGCTTCCCGTCAGGAAACAAATGAACCGGGTCTTTGACATTAAAAACAGACATAACAACACGACTGAATGCTTTAAGAGTTTGATTATAAATACAGATTTAGCATAAACATGTTGAAAGAGTGCAGGGACTTTGAGCCAATCACAGCGCTCTGTCGTGAGCGTGTTTGGTCGACAGCAGGCTGTGGTGTTACTGACAATACGTTTTTTTTTGATCGTGGTTACCCGTAGCAACCAGCAGACACCTCGACGACGCCTCACGGCACCACGTCTGCAAAGAACTCATTCAAGTCCGGAGCCGCGGAGGCCGGTCTGATCCCTGATCAGCCGAGCGTCAACATGTTTTTATACCCGATGTTAAATATTCATTTCCAGTCAAACTGTGTTTCAAAGATTTAGGATTCACACTTTCAGAAAGTGAAGTGGAGAAACAAAGTGTGTCTCTGCAGTTTGGAGACTAAAGACGACGAGCTCTCCGTACAATCATCTGTCAGCTCGTCAGAGGAATGAAGAAATCCCCCGCAGACACTCAGACAATTAATGAGCGCGCCTCCAGTCCAACTTTCCTCTGATGAAACTTTTCTTTGGAGCTGGACTCGTCTCATGAGTCTGGAAGCTCTGATGACAGAGACAGAAAGAGGGTGACGAGTCAGAGACGCACACTCACTCCACCTCCTGCTGTGA
This sequence comes from Symphodus melops, assembly GCF_947650265.1. Taxonomy (NCBI): domain Eukaryota; kingdom Metazoa; phylum Chordata; class Actinopteri; order Labriformes; family Labridae; genus Symphodus; species Symphodus melops. Next base: position 1,686,445 of record NC_136705.1, on the reverse strand, counting down.
ATGCTGACAGACTCTCTCTCTCTCCCCCCCCTCTGTCGTTTCACCCCGACCCCGAGGTGACCCTGCTCTGCTGCCACCGAAGTGTTAAATAACTGATCTCTGCTGCAAAATGGCTCCCAGCAGGACGCCAACACAGGCGCCGTCATCAGGCGGGGAACTGGTGCTGAACTTAGTCAAAGACTGCACGCAGTGATTTATAGTCTGGGGCTTCCACAGAAACACGAGATTAGTCACAGAGTTGGAAGGTCAAAGCGTTACAGCTGCATATGACGGCATGTGCACGCACATGTGATTCTGATTACCGTCTGCAGCCGTGTAAACGCATCTCTGCTCTTCAGTCTGCGTTGATGTGTGAGGTTTGTATGGTAGCTGATTGTCTTCAACAGTTTGTCTTTCCTCATGTCTAACTTATTCCATCTGTCTTGTTCTTGCACAGTGTGAAGTGTTTTAACACAGTTTAGTGTGTTTGTGTCACATTCAACAGACACGGAGCAGCAGGAGACGTTTGAGTCTTTACAATCAAATATGAAGCTCTGTTTTTTTTTGATAAATGATAAATAATACATTTTATTTGTAAGCATTTTTAAAGATGATCTTTACACATTACAATAATCATAAAATATACAGTTAAAAACAGTAGAAAGGGAACTAAAAGGTAACGTATTAAAAGCTAGCATAAAGCATGTGCTAGCATAAAGCATGTGCTAGCATAAAGCATGTGCTAGCATAAAGCATGTGCTAGCATAAAGCATGTGCAGTCTGAGTGATGAGCATCCTTCTTGTTTTTGCAGGTGAGTACCTACCTGCATGTGAAGGATAACAACCTGTGTGCGGCGCCAGTGTACGAGAGCATCACCCTGCCCCGCCAAAAGAGCCGCTCCGCAGGCTCCGCCTCCCCTACTTTCTCTCCATCCTCCTCCTCCTCTTCCTCTTCCTCCTCCACGCCGTCATCCTCGGCGCCCGCACCTCAGACGGCCAACGTCACCTTCCACCCGACGACCAGCGGCTCCATCTTCAGCAGCCTGAAGAGGATGGGCAAGAAGAGGAAGAGGAAACGGGACGCTCGCAGACACACCATTCAAAAGATCATGGGAGTGGAGGAGCAGCGAGAGGGGCGGAGTCAGTACGACTACGAGACGTTCACGTACGACACGCACACGTGGCCTCTGAAGGAAGCCAGGAGGAAGAAGAGTTCCCCAAAGGGCAGGGATGGAGGAGAAGCCTCGGCTTACGTGAAGAACCCGCTGCTGAAGGACATCGACACAGAGTGTGCGGGAGAGGACAGCATCACTCCGTACGCCGTCTCCGAGGGGACGAACAACCTGCTGTCGTCCAACCCCGTCAGAACTCACTGCAGATTCCTCTCTCTGGGCTCCGTGTTGAGCTTCGACTTCCCTCGAGACATGACGCTCCTCCCCAGCATCCAGGACATCATCACGATCGCCCCGCCGGAGTCTAAAGCAGGAGCAGGGACCGATCCAGACCCCCTCTCACAGAGACACTCAAACCTGAGCTCCTTCAAACAGACTCGAGCTGCTGCAGCTGCTGCAGCGGCCGCCGTCACGCACGCAGCCACAGATCTGAGCTCTTCTGAAGCCCCGTCTTCAACCGTGGCAGCGAGAGGTCTCCCTGATGGGGACGCTCGCCTCCAAACACCACCTCCTCCTGCGTCTCCAGAGGAGAGCGAGGAGCACGCTGTGCCGCGTCTGCAGGAGGACGCAGAGCAGGAGCGGGTCAAAATGACCCCAGAGGTTCAAACAAGTCCAGCTGATGGAGATGACACCAGCCGGCTCCCTATTTATGTCAACCAACCCCACACGGAGCAAAAACACTGCTGCCTGAATGTGCACACGCTCATTAAAGACCTGAACGGACACATGTACCATAAATGTTCGAGAGGCCACGGTCTGCATGAGGACGGTCCCGGTGTCCAGTGTCAGAGCCAGGCGTCTCACATGGTGGTCAACCTGAAGTCCACGGTGAGCGTGAGTGTTCGTCAGGACTCTGTGGACTCTGGGATCTCCACCTCCAGCAGCATCAAGCTCTGCAGCGACGCTCCGGGTCCGGAGCAGCCCAGAGGGGTGGTGGGGAGGCTCCTGTCCTTAGAGGTGGAAGGCGTGGACCGCACTAAAAGAAGGGGGGACACTCTGAGTCCTCCAGGTCCAACGCCGAACTCAGCCGATCCAGAAGCAGAGCCGGTGCACCTCGACCACCAGCAGTTTGAGGAGGAAGAGGAGGAGCTGGAGGACATCTGGAACCAGACGAGTAACTACAGACAGAGTATCTGCTCGGACATCATGTATCAGCCCAACCAGGATGAACCCGAACCCCCACGCCAACCCGCACAGCCCCCCTCGCCCCCCCCTTCCCCTCAAACCCCTGCAGTCCTCTACAGGAACCTGGCCACGGCCTCGGCGCCAAACCTCCTGGTGGCTGAGTTCAGACTGCCCTCCCACATTCAGAGTCTGCTTGGTTACAACAAGGAGTCGAAAGGTCAGCTCCCCCTGCTGGCCGCCGGAGACAGGAGGTCCTGGGCGGCGTTCCCCAACAGAGAGCCAGCCGGCAAGAGCTCAGTGACGGTGAACGAGACGGCGTCCGACCCACTGAAGCTCCCGGAGGTCTGTGACAATCACAGATACATTTATCAGTACAGAGAGGACGAGGAGGAGGAGGGGGACACGGGCTGCGTGAAGGTGAGGTCAAAATCACAGACAACAGCACCAGAGGTTAAAGGTCAGGGACTGAACTAGCTCAGGAGACACCTAGCACACCTAGTGGACACTTGAGGAACTGCAGCTTTTAGGAAGCGTCATAAATCAGTCTTGTTCTTGTCTGGTTTTGTTCCATGTAATTTGGATGAACTTGAAGTTTAACTTTCCTTCATGTGAGTCCTCGTCAATTCAAATGTTTTGCATGAAGTGAAAACAGATAAATGTTGATGTGAGGTCAGAATCTTTGGTTCATGTTCTGTCCTCTCTCTCTGACCAGGACCAGTCGATCAGTCTGCTGTCAGTTCACATGAACGTGGACGCCGTCGTCTGTCAGCAGAGAAAAGCCTCTCACAGCCCTGACGTCAAGGAGGCGCAGGAAGACGTGTTGTCCACCAGAGGGCGCTGCATCACCCTGGTGAGAGTGGATTCAATGGGTCAGAAACACGGCTCGCAGCGAGGTGTTTGTTTCTGTTTGTGTGTAAATGTGGTTGTGTTGATTCCTGTCAGAGTGGAAGGTCTGAGCTGCAGTCGATGGAGGGAACGCTGGAGAGGAAACACAAGCTGCAGTTTGGAGGAAAGAAAGTAAGAAAGGCTCGCTCAGAGCGTCACAGCTGGCCGTGAGCAGCACACACTCACCTCTCGTTTTCACAGGCGACCTCCAGAAGCTGGAACTCGTACCACGCTGTCCTCTGCAGACACACGCTGTGCTTCTACCAGGACAGGAAGGACACGCTGAGGGTGAGCACACACACACACACACACACACACACACACACACACACACACACACACACAGCTCAAGGAGGCAGTCATGGAGAATCACTCAAATGCATTTCATGATGTTTGTTGTGGTGAATTTCTGCTGCAGAGTCCTGCGTGCGGTCTGCCGCTGAACCTGCTGGGCGCGGAGTGCACGCCTGCACCCGAGTACGCCAAAAAGGCCAACTGTCTGCGACTCCGGTGAGACTCAGACTGCACCGCTGTGACCGAGTCTGAAGACTCTGCACGTGTGGTCAGCTGTCTAACCGTCGTCCTCTCTCACCCTCAGGCTCCGTGACGGGTCCGAGTATCTGCTCAACGCCTCCTCTCGATTCATGATGAAGAAGTGGATGATGAAAATACAAGCAAACACAGGTGAGATAAAAACAACACACTTTATAAAACAGAGGGGCGGAGACTCACCTGTGACGGCGTCTCAAGAGCTGTGGGTTCGAATCCCACCTCGGTCTCTTCAGCTGTTCCGTCCAATAACAGCAGAAAAGACCCGAACAAATCAGAATAATTAAAGGGAATTAAATCAGAATATAACCACATGGAGAAGTAATGTGTGCATGGATGCATATACTATATAAATATATATAATAAAGACTCAACAAACAAATACACACGACAACCTGATTTTCATAATGACATGTTTTGATTTTCTCCAAAGGTCTGAACGAGTCTGCGTCTTCGTTACCCGGCGTTCCCGCTCATCTGGACTCCTCCCTGTAAGATCTGACTCTTCCACCGTCTCTAAATGCTTCCCATCCCGGCGTTGACGTCTGATTATTAAAATCACTTTTCTTTGCTCTTTTCCAGAAAGCCCTCCGCCTGCTCCGCCTGTCACCGCCTCGCCAAATGCGTCTGCCCCGCCCAGCATGATGTCACCTCCGCGTTCCCCATTCACAAACCACCGGGCGCCGCCCAAACCAAAGAGATCGTTGTCCTCACCCGAGAGTTCAGTCCCCGGCAGCACGGACGAGTCAGGAGCGTGGAGGCGGAGTCGAGCTGCTGTGGTGAGACTTTGTGCAGAGCGTCCACGCGCTCCGCCCTCCTCTGTTCGCTCCCGTTCATCCCCTCTGAGACCGCCGCCGTGATTATTGATCCAACAGGACTTTTACTCATTTCATCTCCTCGATGACTTCATCAGCTCCGCTCCTCCCCCCGAGGGAGCTGTTGGCTTACAAATTGAATCCAGGATTTGATTTAGCGCTGTGGTGTTTCAACCTGCTCTGTAAGTGCTCTGACCACAGAGAACGTGAGAGGCTGCTGCAGGGGAACTTTGAACCACTAGGGGGAGCTGTGGTGTCGTTATACTGCAGCGCTGACATGCATTAAACCAAAAACACACATTTAGAGTCTGCTATTTGAATGTTTTCAACAAACTTTATTTAAAATATTTTAATTTACAATCAATGTGCTCAAAATAATTCTAATAATACATCTTTAATTAAATAAATACAACAGTTTGTATCAGGCATCCACTCGAGAGAGGAGGGAGGCAGCTCTCAGTGCAGTACCCATTTTGAACACTAGGGGTCAGAGTTACTTTAATGTTGAATCTGAACATGACGTGGACGTATAAAAGAAATGAAGCAGCATAATAACTCGTCTTTAAAAGCTGTTGAACTTTTGTTTTTCTTTTTACATTTTATTTTAAGTTTATTTACATTCTTCGAAATCTCCGTCAAACCTCGAGAACTTGAAGGTCACATTTTACCGCCTTCTGACCAAACATAATCCACTCGTCAGCTTTATTAAATATGGAAGCTTTTCTTGAAGTCCTTCGGTGTTTGTAAATGTTACAATAAGCGTCTGTCTCTCTGTGCAGATGACGACGGTTTAAAGCAGACGATGACTCACCGTCTGTCTGGATCATCCAGAGAAAACGTCTCCGTTTCTCCTCGCTCCCCGGTCTGCGGCGATCAGGACTGGCTCAGCAACAAGCGCCGCTCCCACTCCTTCACATCAGGTGAGCTCACAGTTATTAACCTGGATGATCTCATAAGTCTCAGGATCATAAACAGCTGATTTTTTTTTAACTCCTCATGTGCCGTCTTTGTTTCCTCTCAGCGACTTTCCAGAGGATCAAACCGATGTGGCGTGCTCCCGCGGGCCGAGGCCTGGAGAGCGCCTCAAACTACTGTGTGACTCTGGTAGTCGGAGACCAATCCTCAGACAGTTCTTCTGTCAGCAGGAACTCAGAGCGCCCCCTGCTGGCCTCAGCCGGCTGGCAGCAGGATGCCTGTCAGGACTCTCAGGCTCTGAGGAGCTTCACCAGCCTGCCGCGTCCACGCAACAAGTCCGTCTTCAAAAAGTTCTTTGGAAAGAGGGACGTCTGAGATTATAAAGATGGACGACGTGTCTTCACTTCCTGTCATACAAACAAGCGATTACTTCAGAAAGTTTTGCAGCTGAAGTTTAGACTCTTCCTCTTACCAAAACTCACAGTTAACTTCCTGTTAAAAGGTCAAAGGTCGCTCAGGTGGGTTCAGATCGTGGTGTTGAGTTTGAAGGCGACTCGCAGCACACCGGAGCCTCACTGGTCAACAGAGCTGTCAATCATGACGTCGTTCCCCTTTTCTACCTTCAATAACTAATTATAACTCAGATCAGCCTGATGAGAACTTTACGTATTTATCCAATGTGAGTTTTTACACGGAGTGGGCGGAGCTTATGACCTATTATCCAGCCAGCCAGGAGGGGGCGCTCTAAAATGTTTGGCTTCCCTTTCAAGGAGCCGTTATGTTGTCCATCTTTTTTTTCTTTTTTACAGTCTGTGGGTTAAAGGAATATTTTCTGATGTGCAGTGCACCAGTTTGATGAAACACATTAAAAAAAAAGAATCACTACTACTGAGCGTATTTATGATCCGAAGAGCTGCCGAGTGTTTCATGTGTGTTTTAATATCGTTTAATAAACCCTCAGTGTTTCTCTTCTTTTGGCAAGTGTGTGTGTTTGTACGTGCCGTGTGAGTGTGACAGTATAGTAATGTGTGTGTGTTTGTACGTGCCGTGTGAGTGTGACAGTATAGTAATGTGTGTGTGTGAGAGTGTGTGCGTGAGTGTGACAGTATAGTAATGTGTGTGTGAGAGTGTGCGTGAGTGTGACAGTATAGTAATGTGTGTGTGAGAGTGTGTGCGTGAGTGTGACAGTATAGTAATGTGTGTGTGAGAGTGTGTGAGTGTGACAGTATAGTAATGTGTGTGTGAGAGTGTGTGCGTGAGTGTGACAGTATAGTAATGTGTGTGTGAGAGTGTGTGCGTGCTTGCAACGTGTAGTCGTAGATTTTAGACGTCTTATTCCCATCTTTCTTTGATTTTCTTTTCGTTGGATTGTCGTGTTTCTGTATAAAGTTTTTTTTCTTCCTGCTCATGAAAAGTAAACTTCCGACCACATCGTCTTAATTCAGTCGTGACCAAGCGTTTACAGCCTCCTTAAACCGTGTGTGTGTGTGTGTGCGTGTGTGTGCGTGCGTGTGTGTGTGCAGTTTGATACTGCTCGGCTTGTTTCGTAAGTCACCAAGATCTTCATATTAAAACATGTTGAACTGACCGCGTGCTCTGTCTGTGATTCATGAACCTCACCAGGCTTTGATTCGAGTAACGTTTAAAAACCCGTCCCGACTCAAACAGATCAAGCGTCCATGAACGTCCATGAATGCAGGGAGAGTCAGACGTTCATTATGTCTGCATAATAAATCACATGAAGTCTGATCTGCTGTTTAGCATTACAAAATATTCAGTGATTCTTCACAAGGCCTCAGAGGCACGGAAGCAGCGGGGAAGAAAATGCTGCAAATTTAGAGTTTGGAAGATTCTGGTAAACAATTTGGTAACGAGTTGGAAAAAAAAAAAAATTCTCAGAGGAACATTGAAAGCGTGCTCGACTAATCTGAATACTACAAACACTCGCTGTTGTGCAAAAACACAACAAATCCCAGGAATAAGAAAACACGACGACTTTAACTTGTAACGGAAAAGGTAGAAAAGTCATCCAACGTGCTATCCGTCTTTTTTTAGCAGGAAGTCGGAGCTCCTCACGGCTTCGGTGCCAGCCGGAGAAAAGTTAATGAAGAGAGTGAAAAATATCATGAGGTTATATAACGTGCTGCACAAATTGTGGAAAGAGCTCGATGAAAAGTTGGCAAATGTTTTCACGAAACTTCTCGATGTTGAAAAAAACAAATGGACATAAAGCGTTTGAATGTTTTTATAAACGTGTTTTCACAAATCCCCCCCAATGATGAGGAAAGTCCATCCACGCCTTCTTTGGCGTTATGTAAAAAGAGGTAACCACGGCGAGGCCCGGTGAGTCCTGGAGCGGCGGGCAGGAAGTCGGTTCAGGACGGTCCGGGACAGCTGGGCCGAGTGTGAGTGTTTTCTTGAGCAGGACAAACAGACAAACCAACACAGATGTTCTGGTTCTGACCCCGGCTGAATGTCCCAGCGTGCTCTTTGCAGGCACGTAAAACAGGAATCCAGCAGCTCCAGTGGTTTGTGGAGAAGAAGCAGCTCTGGGAAGTTTTGCGTTTGTGGTGGAAAATTTGTCAAAAGCAACGAGAAGAGTCATTCATCATGCAGGTCGGAAATCTGTGAATCATTACGGAGCTCCATGTGACTCAACCGTCTTACCGTAAAACATGCTTT